>NC_042979.1:25768456-26113456 GCF_901001165.1 Salmo trutta
AAACTGTAAGACTGGCCTATAGTTTTTACCCCCAGTACCACCACTAGTCAGCTACCTGCTCCCCCCCGCCCACTTGGACTTCCTACCCACCCCCCCACAACCTCCTCAACGGACATTTTTACACTGACCCCAACTAAAATGGACATTTTATCATGCTGAATAGCTACCACTAGTCAGATACCTGCTCGCCCTGTCCCCCCTTCCTACTCCCCTGGTATTCCTACCCCCCCCCATCCCCTCCTCCCCTGCTGCTCTAACACCCCTTAATATATATTATTATTATTATCTATATGTCACTTTGTCCTGCATTGTTGGTTGGAATTTTCACTGTACCCTGTAATTACATCTGCAACCCTGTACATGTGACTATTAAACTCTCTAATCTAAACACACACACACACACACACACGGTACCAAGTTTAGGCCTCCCTTACTTGTCTTCATTTTGATAGCCTTTTATAGCCAGATTTTGATAGATCACCTCTCAAGGTTGGATAAATATGTGTCTCTCAGTAACTAGTTGATGGAGCTGAAATAGATAGATATTCTCCCACTGGAGTCAGTGTGTTGATGTGGAGGTGAAAATGGATCTGATAGAAAACAGTTCCTGTATGCATACTTTATGCCATCAGTGTCAGTGGAGGGTGTGAGTTGATCATAGTGTTGACGGCACTACCAGCTGGAGGTTGTGTGTGTGTGCTTGTCCCTCTGTGTGGTGGTGGTGTGAGAGGTCTTGACAGCCTGCTAATGTAAGTGTGTGTGTGTACATGTGAGTTATTTTAGTAAAGAACAGTGGGGTAACAAATCAGCTCAAGGCACTGGTAACATCTCCCCAGTTGCAGGTTGCTGTGTGTGTGTGTGTGTGTGTGTGTGTGTGTGTGTGTGTGTGTGTGTGTGTGTGTGTGTGTGTGTGTGTCATTCTGTGCACATACACACACAGCAGCACAGCAGACACGTACGCTACCTCCAGATCCTCAGTTCTGTTCAAATCAAATCTTATTTGTCATATGTGCCGAATACAACAGGTGTAGACCTTAGAGTGAAATGCTTACTTACAAGCCCTTAACCAACAATGCAGTTTGAAGAAAAATAAGTGTTTACTAAAATCAACTGAAGTCAGAGTGAATGTGCGAGGGCACAGGTTAGTCGAGGTAATTGAGGTAATATGTACATGTAGGTAGAGGTAAAGTAACTATGCATAGATAATAAACAGAGTAGCAGCAGTGTAAGGGGGGGGGGGGGTCAATGCAAATAGTCCAGGTAGCCATTTGATTAGATGTTCAGGAGTCTTATGGCTTGGGGGTAGAAGCTGTAAAGAAGCCTCTTGGACCTCGACTTTGCGTTCCGGTACTGCTTGCCGTGCGGTAGCAGAGAGAACAGTCTATGACTTGGGTGGCTGCAGTCTTTGACAGTTTTTAGGGCCTTCATCTAACACCGCCTGGTATAGAGGTCCTGGATGGCAGGAAGCTTGGCCCCAGTGATGTACTGGGCCATACAAACTACCCTCTGTTGTGCCTTGCGGTCGGAGGCCAAGCAGTTGATGCAACCAGTCAGTATGCTCTTGATGGTGCAGCTGTAGAACTTTGAGGATCCGAGGGCCCATGCCAAATCTTTCTCCTGAGGGGGAATAGGTGTTGTTGTGCCCTCTTCACGACTGTCTTGGTGTGTTTGGACCATGTTAGTTTGTTAGTGATGTGGACACCAAGGAACTTGAACCTCTTAACCTGGTCCACTACAGCCCAATCGATGAGAATGGAGGTGTGCTCGGTCATCCTTTTCCTGTAGTCCACGATCATCTCCTTTGTCTTGATCACGTTGAGGGAGAGGGAGAGGTTGTTATCCTGGCACCACACTGCGAGGTCTCTGATCTCCTCCGTATAGGCTGTCTCCTCGTTGTCGGTGATCAGGCCTACCACTGTTGTGTCGTCGGCAAACAATGTTGTTTGGAGTCGTGCTTGGCCATGCAGTCATAGGTGAACAGGGAGTACAGGATGAGACTGAGAACGCACCCGGGGGGCCCCCATGTTGAGGATCAGCGTGGCAGATGTGTTGTTACCAACCCTTACCACCTGGGGGCGGCCCATCAGGAAGTACAGGACCGAGTTGCAGAGGGCTTAGTGATGAGGTTTGAGGGCAGTATGGTGTTGAACACTGAGCTGTAGTCAATGATTAGCATTCTCACGTTTGCTACTCAGTCAAATAAACCTCTAGTAGCCCTCTTTCTCCCCATGCTTTCTATTCACAGACATGCACTCACTACATACCCAATAGAATATTCCTGTTGAGGACAGACGTTCCGCTAGCGGAACGCCTAGCCAAAATCCAATGGAACAGCCTGGCGCGAAATACAAAACCTCAAAAATTCAATAATTTCAATTTCTCAAACATACGACTATTTTACACCATTTTAAAGATACACTTCTCCTTAATCCAACCACATTGTCCGATTTCAAAAAGGCTTTACAGCGAAAGCAAAACATTAGATTATGTTAGGAGAGTACATAGACTAAAATAACCACACAGCCATTTTCCAAGCAAGGACATGTGTCAATAAAACCCAAAACACAGCTAAATGAAGCACTAACCTTTGATGATCTTCATCAGATGACACTCCTAGGTCATTATGTTACACAATACATGTATGTTTTGTTCAATTAAGTTCATATTTATATCCAAAAACAGCATTTTACATTGGCGCGTGATGTTCAGAAAATGTATTCCCACCAAAAACTTCCGGTGAATTTACAAAAATACTCATCATAAGCGTTGACAAAATACATAAATTATTTTAAGAATTATAGATACAGAACTCCTTTATGCAACCGCTGTGTCAGATTTTAAAATAGCTTTACGGAGAAAGCACATTTTTCAATATTCTGAGTACATAGCTCGCCATCACGGCTAGCTATTTTGACACCCACCAAGTTTGGGGCTCACTAAACTCTGAATTAGTATTAGAAATATGCTTTTACCTTTGCTGATCTTCATCAGAATGCACTCCCAGGACTGCTACTTCCACAAGAAATGTTGTTTTTGTTCGAAATAATCCATAGTTATGCCCAAATACCTCCGTTTTGTTCGTGCGTTCAGGTCACTATCCAAAGGCTAACGCACGAGCGCAATTCGAGACAGAAAAAGTCAAAATGTTCCATTACCGTACTTAGAAGCATGTCAAACGCTGTTTAAAATCATTTTTTAATGGTATTTTTTACGTAAAATTGCGATAATATTCCAACTGGACAATAGCGTATTCATTCAAGGAGAAAAAGAAAAAACAGCGAGCTCGCGGGACTGCGCATATCCAATCCCTTTGTTGCCAGGCAGACCACTCAGTAACTGAGCTCCTATACTCTACCCAGTGACAGGAGAAGGCTCAAACCACTTTCTGAAGGCTTTAGACAGCCAATGGAAGCCTTAGAAAGTGCAACGCAACCCCACAGATACTGTAGTTTCGAAAGGGACTAGAAAGAAGAACTGACTTTTTCTCAGGTTTTTGCCTGCCATATGAGTTCTGTTATACTCACAGACACCATTCAAACAGTTTTAGAAACTTCAGAGTGTTTTCTATCCAAATCTCGTTTCTGGACAAGAGTAGTAACCAGTTTAAATCGGGTAAGTTTTTTCATCCGGCCGTGAAAATACTGCCCCCTATCCATATCAGTTTAAAGGGAGAGAAACCGTGAGAGAGAAGGAAAGTGTGGGATGTGTCAGCTCTTAGTTCACAGTAAGTGGAAAAGTAATGTGTGTGTAGGGTTGCAAAATTCCAGTATCTTTCCCAAGTGTGCCAGTTTTCCAGAAAACCTAGTTGAAACATTCACAGAATCAGGCAGGAAATCCAGAATTCTCCAACCAGGATTTCTGAAAAACCTGAGAATTTTGGGAGAGTTGACTGAATTTTGTAACCCTATATAGGTGACATTGTTCTTGGAGAAAGCGTAAAAGAGACAGATGGAGAGAGAGAGCGAAATAATGAAAGACAGAGGTCTTACATTGTAGAGGATGTCCACCCATCCCTCCATGGTGATGCACTGGAAGACAGTGAGCACGGCAAACAGGATGTTGTCAAAGTTGGTGATGCCGTAGTTGGGGCCGATCCAGTACTCTGTACACTCGGTACCATTAGGACACATCCTGGCTGGGGCCTCCGTACCACAGGGGAACGCTGCTGCTCGCTCACCTGGATGGGGGAGAAGAGAAAGAAGGGAGAGAGAGTGGGAGGGGGAAGAGAGAGGGGGAGGGAGGGGGAGTGGTAGGGAGAAAGGGATAGAAAAATAACAGGGAGAGATGGGGTGAGGGAGGGAGGAGGGGAAGGTAGGGCGGTGTGGGGGGGGGGGACACAGGGGAGAGGGGGAGGGAGAGAGTGAGTTACTGTAATTACAACACATACAGTAAAACAAACACACTGGCAGATTAAGTGAGCTTAAAATATGGTACACACATACTCATACTAACATGCACTCAGTGCACACCTGCTGGTGACTCGCACACACAGCAACCTGCAACTGGAGAGATGCTACCAGTGCCTTGAGCTGATTTGTTACCCCACTGTTCTTTACTAAAATAACTCACATGTACACACACACTTACATTAGCAGGCTGTCATGACCTCACACACCACAGAGGGTCAAACACACACACACACAACCTCCAGCTGGTAGAGCCGTCAACACTATGATCAACTCACACCCTCCACTGACACTGATGGCATAAAGTATGCATACAGGAACTGTTTTCTATCAGATCCATTTTCACCTCCACATCAACACACTGACTCCAGTGGGAGAATATCTATCTATTTCAGCTCCATCAACTAGTTACTGAGAGACACATATTTATCCAACCTTGAGAGGTGATCTATCAAAATCTGGCTATAAAAGGCTATCAAAATGAAGACAAGTAAGGGAGGCCTAAAACTTGGTACTGTGTGTTGTGTTTCCATTACGTGTGTGTGTGTGTGTGTGTGTGTGTGTGTGTGTGTGTGCATACTACTACTGTGTACAGTACTGTGTGCAGTATGTGTGTGTAATCCATTCAGCACTCACCAGTGTCGACAGTGAAGCAGGTGGAGTGGAACTTGCCCATGTAGAACTCCACTCCAATGATGGCAAACATGAGTATGGCGAAGAAGAGCAGCATGCCTATCTGGAGCAGAGGCACCATGGCCTTCATGATAGACTTCAACACCACCTGAAGACCTGTGGAGAGAGATGGATTGGGAAGGAAGAGAGATGGAGGGGGATGGGAGAGAGAGGTGCCATATGTAGACCATGTAAGATAAGATATATCATACTTAATAAGTCAGTTTGTGTGTTTAAAAATGTACGATCTGTATACAAATCTTCCATATTTTATTAACGCTACAGTACCGTTATGGTGCACACTAAGTAACCTTTGACCTGTTGTTGATGTCAGTGACTTACTGGGGATGCCAGACACCAGTTTGAGTGGTCTCAGTACTCTCACCGCTCGCAGAGTCCTCAGGTCAAAGTCTGAGCCCACCGTGGCCAGGATCCTGAAGACACATACATGAGACAACGAGAGGAGATTTAGGTGGGTGCATTCATAAGAGGCACGTAAAACAGTACACTCAGGGAAAGATATCTTCACCACTTTCTCTGTCAGTAAGGACAGTAGAGCAGCAGCAGGTCCTTGTGTGTGTGTGTAGCTCTCAGTCACAGAGCCACAGCTGGCTGGCTGCATTAGAAGCAGAAGCACATGGAGGGGGGGGGGCCAACTAAGTGCTGCACTAAAACCTACTGAAAAACACCACACACTGCGAGAGAGAGACAGAAAGAGAAATACAGTCAGGTCCAGAATTATTGGCACCACTGACAAAGATGAGCAAAAAAGACTGAATAAAATAAATAATAACAATACTGAGCTATACTGTATGCTCCAAAACAAATTGGGAAATTATATTATCTTATGCTAATACAATTGCTCAGAGAAAGAGATTTTGTTCAACAAGTAATAGAAAATAAAACATTTAAAAGCTCATTACTGGCACCACTTGCAAGGATAATGACGCCGAGACTTTTTCTATAATGTTTTATGAGATTGGAGTACACGTTGGGAGGGATCCTAATACAGAATCTTTACAGATCCTTGATATCGTTCGTCTGCTGTTAAGGACTGACCTCTTCAATTCAAACCACAGGTTTTAAATGGGTTTCAAGTTGGCTGACTGAGATGGCCTTCTGCTTTAAAATTTTGCAATGACCATCTCAGTCTCCGGACTTGAACCCCATTGAAAACATATGGTTTGAATTGAAGGGGGCAGTGCATAAGAGCAGACAAAGGATATCAAGGATCTTGTAAGATTCTGTATGGATAAATGGTCTAAGATCCTTCCCAACGTCTTCTCCAATCTCATAAAACATTTTAGAAAAAGGCTCAGTGTCGTTATCCTCGCAAGGGGAGGATGCAAGAGTATTGGTCACAGGGGTGGCAATAATGTTTTTGATTATTTTTAATTACAAAATCTTTTACTCAAAGCAATTGCATTAGTATAAAAGAATATTTCTAATTTTTAGCATACAATATATAGTATTTGTTGCTCATCTTTACCAAGGATGCCAATAATGATGGACCTGACTGTGTACAGTGCCTTCAGTATTCATACCCATTGACTTAGTCCACATTTTGTTGTTTTACATCCTGAATTCAAAATTGATTAAATGTGTTTTTCCTCACCCATCGACACACAATAAATACCCCATAATGACAAAGAAAATTCATGTTTTTTTGGAAATGTTGCTAATTTATTGAAAATGAAATACAGAATAATCTAATTTACATAAGTATTCACACCTCTTTACTACAACACTCCAAATTGAGATCAGGTGCATCCAATTTCCTTTGATCATCCTTGAGAAGTCACTGCAACTTGATTGGAGTCCATCTGTGGCCAATTCAATCGTTTGGACATGTTCCACAGTTGGCAGTGCAAGTCAGAGCAGAAACTACACCATGAAGTCCAAGGAACTGTCTGTAGATCTCAGATATAGAATTGTGATGAGGCATATATCTGGGGAAGAGAATAAAACTATTTCTAGATTGTTGAAAGTTTCCAAGAGCACAATGGTCTCCATCATTGGGAAATTCAAAAAATATGGAGCTCTGCGGACAACTCCTTCGACGTCATAGTTTGGTTTTTGCTCTGACATGCACTGTCAACTGTGAGACCTTATATAGACAGGTGTGTGCCTTTCCAAATCATATCCAATCAATTGAATTTACCACAAGTGAACTTCAATCAAGTTGTAGAAACAATTCAAAGATGATCAATGGAAACATGATGCATCTGAGCAAAGGGTCTGAATACTTATGTAAATAAGGTTTCTGTTTTTTAATTTGTACAAATTTGCAAAAGAATCTAAACCTGTTTTCACTTTGTCATTATGGGGTATTGTGTGAAGATTGAGGGAATAAAATTATTTTATAAATTTTAGATTAAGGCTGTAACTTAACAAAATGTGGAAAAAGTCAAGTGGTCTGAATACTTTCCGAATGCACTGTAAATGCAGAACTTTCAGACCCACATACAGTATGTACACTACGAGTCTGTATATTCTGTTTATTGTGGCAGCACCATTTCAGAGTCAAAATCCTGTACATGCAAATGTATATGGCGAATAAAGCTGATTCTGACATGATAACCTGAGTTTAGCTGGTTTATCATATGTCAGTTTACAATTATTATTTGGGATTGGTTATGTACTGGATAAACAGTAGCACGTAGCAGATTATCCCTTAATTCAAAATCCCCATGTGCTGTGTGTGTGTGTGTGTGTGTGTGTGTGTGTGTGTGTGTGTGTGTGTGTGTGTGTGTGTGTGTGTGTGAGAGAGTCCTAAATATTCGATCCTGCCTCTAATTAGGGGACTCGGTTTACGGTGTTCGCTATACCTATTAGGTTTTATTTCCCAATTAATTTGGTTATCATGCTGCTGGGTTTCCAAACAGATGGCTCTGCAATGCATTGCAAGCAGAATGCTCGTAATAGCCAATCACAACACTGGACTGGGCAAGGGCATGAATTTGTTAGTTCATCCATCACTCCAGTGACCAATCTAAGGTTTCTAGACACGCACCCATCGTTAACCTTGCCCCCACCAGCCTGAAATCCAAACCCAAAGTTGCCAAGACATGAGAGAGAGCAATTTGAGAAACTGAGAGCGAAAACTTGACATTGACAAGTGACTATTGCTGGTGGACAATTAAAGCTTTTAATCACGTTTCTTTGCTTACAGTTCTAGCTATACATACTGTTTAATATTTTTTGGGGGGGGTTGATCTGTGCAAATGATGTTTTGCTTGCTTAAAGTCACACTTGCAAGCTCTCAAGTTTAAACTGCGCTCTTGACTGGCCTGTGCACTCGCGGGACCCATCCTCTGCTTGCTCAACCACAGTTCTTCACACATAACTCAGTGTTTGCTCGCGCAATGATGTTTCAAATACAGAACCCCACATTATTTATATTTGACATTGGAAGTTTTATTGAATAAAGACAGTAATAGATTAGTCAAATCCCATAGGGAGTCTCATCAGATCAGATGTTATCAGCAAGCCAGAGCCATCTGTTTGAAAGAGCACAAGTAGACAAAAGATAAGTGCAATTAGAATAAATGTATCATTCAACATAAGATTCCACCTAAAAACAATGACATGAGCTCTGTCCCAATTAATCTGAGGTGAGTAACCTTGAGGTTTTAGAAGGAGGCACAATGTTCAGTGATTGCATACATAGCTCTGTCTATGGATTTGAGTGGGGTTACATTTCTACATTTCTATCCTCCATTAGGTTCACTTCATCCCTTACCTACAGTACTCATATCGTTTAGCAATGACTATCACATACATTCAGTATAGAACCATCTTTCAAACCAATTGACAGCAGCTTTGGTTAAACCACATGGCTAAACAATAGTTAGCTAGTTAGCTTGCCTCATCAATAGCCTGCTTTAATAACAAGACCAAATAACTAGCTACTTCAATTTCAATATTGAAATCATAGTTGGTTAGCTAGTTTCTCTACTGAAAATCTATCGAACTTACCTCTATTTTTGTCAGCCATCATTCACCTTTCACCGTCCCCTTCCATCTCTATTGTCAAAAATCCGGTTAGAGAGCAGTCAAGACGTAATTGGTCCAAAAATCTGACCAATTGAATTTCAGTAGACTGCTACAGGCTATGTTCATTGGCTCAAATGTCCCACTATTATAAAATTAAGATGCTTTTGGCCTTGGCCAACCCAGTTTGATCTCAGGCCTACCCCAAAAATTTCCCAGAATTTTTTTTACATTTTAGTCATTTAGCAGACACTCTTATGCAGAGCAACTTACAGTAGTGAGTGCACACATTTCATGCATTTTTATTTTTTTGTACTGGCCCCCCGTGGGAATCGAACCCACAACCTTGGCATTGCACACACCATGCTGGCGTTGCAAACACCATGCTCTACCAACTGAGCCACAGGGAGTGCATACATGGAATGGTTAGTGAGGGAGGCCCTGCTCTCTCGCTTCCCCAGTTGTTTAGTTCATTTTCATTCCAATCTCCTTTGCATTAGTGTAGCCTCTCCTGTAGCCTGTCAACTATGTGTCTGTCTATCCCTGTTCTCGCCTCTCTGCACAGGCCACACAAACGCTTCACACCGCATGGCCGCTGCCACTCTAACCTGGTGGTCCCAGCGCGCACGACCCACGTGGAATTCCAGGTCTCCGGCAGCCTCTGGAACTGCCGGTCTGCGGCCAACAAGGCAGAGTTCATCTCAGCCTATGCTACCCTCCAGTCCCTCGACTTCTTGGCGCTGACGGAAACATGGATTACCACAGAAAACACTGCTACTCCTACTGCTCTCTCCTCGTCTGACCACGTGTTCTCGCATACCCCGAGAGCATCTGGTCAGCGGGGTGGTGGCACTGGAATCCTCATCTCTCCCAAGTGGACATTCTCCTCCTTTGAATTCCATGCTGTCACAGTCACTAGCCCATTCAAGCTTAACATCCTTATCATTTATCGCCCTCCAGGTTCTCTTGGAGAGTTAATCAATGAGCTTGACGCCTTGATAAGTTCCTTTCCTGAGGATGGCTCACCCCTCACAATTCTGGGTGACTTTAACACCCCCATACGTCTACCTTTGACTCATTTCTCTCTGCCTCCTTCTTTCACTCCTCTCCTCTTTTGACCTCATCCTCTCACCGTCCCCCCCTACTCACAAGGCAGGCAATACGCTTGACCTCATCTTTACTAGTTGCTGTTCTTCTACGAATCTCACTGCAACTCCCCTCCAAGTCTCCGACCACTACCATGTGTCCTTTTCCCTCTCCTCCAACACGACTCACTCTGCCCCTACTCAGATGGTATTGTGCCGTCGCAACCTTCGCTCTCTCTCTCCGGCTACTCTCTCCTCTTCCATCCTATCATCTCTTCCCTCTGCACAATCCATCTCCAACCAATCTCCTGAGTCTGCCTCCTCAACCCTCCTCTCCTCCCTTTCTGCATCCTTTGACTCTCTATGTCCCCTATCCTCCCGGCCGGCTCGGTCCTCCCCTCCTGCTCCGTGGCTTGACGACTCATTGCGAGCTCACAGAACAGGGCTCCGGGCAGCCGAGCGGAAATGGAGGAAAACTAGCCTCCCTGCGGACCTGGCATCTTTTCACTCCCTCCTCACCACATTTTCTTCCTCTGTTTCTGCTGCTAAAGCCACTTTCTACCACTCTAAATTCCAAGCATCTGCCTCTAACCCTAGGAAGCTCTTTGCCACCTTCTCCTCCCTCCTGGATCCTCCTCCCCCTCCTCCCCCTCCTCCCTCTCTGTGGATGACTTTGTCAACCATTTTGAAAAGAAGGTTGACGACATCCGATCCTCATTTGTTAAGTCAAATGACACCGCTGGTCCTGCTCACATTGCCCTACCCCATGCTTTGACCTCTTTCTCCCCTCTCTCTCCAGATGAAATCTTGCGACTTGTGATGGCCGGCCGCCCAACAACCTGCCCGCTTGACCCTATCCCCTACTCTCTTCTCCAGGCCATTTCCGGAGACCTTCTCCCTTACCTCACCTCGCTCATCAACTCATCCTTGACCGCTGGCTACGTCCCTTCCGTCTTCAAGAGAGCGAGAGTTGCACCCCTTCTCAAAAAGCCTACACTCGATCCCTCCGATGTCAACAACTACAGACCAGTATCCCTTCTTTCTTTTCTCTCCAAAACTCTTGAGCGTGCTGTCCTTGGCCAGCTCTCTTGCTATCTCTCTCAGAATGACCTTCTTGATCCAAATCAGTCAGGTTTCAAGACTGGTCATTCAACTGAGACTGCTCTTCTCTGTGTAACGGAGGCTCTCCGCACTGCTAAAGCTAACTCTCTCTCCTCTGCTCTCATCCTTCTAGACCTATCTGCTGCCTTTGATACTGTGAACCATCAGATCTTTCCTCTCCACCCTCTCCGAGTTGGGCATCTCCGGCGCGGCTCACTCTTGGATTGCGTCCTACCTGACAGGTCGCTCCTTCCAGGTGGCGTGGTGAGAATCCGTCTCCGTATCACGTGCTCTCACCACTGTTGTCCCCCAGGGCTCAGTTCTAGGCCCTCTCCTATTCTCGCTATACACCAAGTCACTTGGCTCTGTCATATCCTCACATGGTCTCTCCTATCATTGCTACGCAGACGACACACAATTAATCTTCTCCTTTCCCCCTTCTGATAACCAGGTGGCGAATCGCATCTTTGCATGTCTGGCAGACATATCAGTGTGGATGACGGATAACCTCCTCAAGCTGAACCTCGGCAAGGCGGAGCTGCTCTTCCTCCCGGGGAAGGACTGCCCGTTCCATGATCTCGCCATCACGGTTGACAACTCCATTGTGTCCTCCTCCCAGAGTGCTAAGAGCCTTGGCATGACCCTGGACAACACCCTGCCGTTCTCCGCTAACATCAAGGCGGTGACCTGATCCTGTAGGTTCATGCTCTACAACATTCGCAGAGTACGACCCTGCCTCACACAGGAAGCGGTGCAGGTCCTAATCCAGGCACTTGTCATCTCCCGTCTGGATTACTGCAACTCGCTGTTGGCGGGGCTCCTTGTCTGGGCCATTAAACCCCTACAACTCATCCAGAACGCCGCAGCCCGTCTGGTGTTCAACCTTCCCAAGTTCTCTCACGTCACCCCGCTCCTCTGCACACTCCACTGGCTTCCAGTTGAAGCTCGCATCTGCTACAAGACCATGGTGCTTGCCTACGGAGCTGTGAGGGGAACGGCACCTCCGTACCTTCAGGCTCTGATCAGTCCCTACACCCAAAGAAGGGCACTGCATTCATCCACCTCTGGCCTGCTCGCCTCCCTACCTCTGCGGAAGCACAGTTCCCGCTCAGCCCAGTCAAAACTGTTCGCTGCTCTGACACCCCAATGGTGGAACAAGCTCCCTCACGACGCCAGGACAACGGAGTCAATCACCACCTTCCGGAGACACCTGAAACCCCACCTCTTTAAGAAATACCTGGGATAGGATTAAGTAATCCTTCTAACCCCCCCCCCCCCCCGACCCCCACCACCCCCCACCCACCCTCCCCCCAAAAAGATATAGATGTACTATTGTAAAGTGGTTGTTCCACTGGATATCATAAGGTGAATGCACCAATTTGTAAGTCGCTCTGGATAAGAGCGTCTGCTAAATGACGTAAATGTAAATGTAAGACCAATTTAAATTGTGTTTTATTTTATTACATTTTTAAATGAAATGCATGTGCGATGTATTTTCTATGGATAATTTTATTATAATATAACAAAGAAAGTCAGCGACAATCAAGTTTGCTTCCGACTATTAGTTACATAAAAAAAAAATCATATGGTTGTTTACCTCAACAACCTAGCAACGTCATGTGGCTAAACTTTGTAGCGCATAAGCTAGCAAAATCTACCACGCTAGCTTACTCAAATTTAGTAGTTCAAGCAATGGCAAACCAAATGTCGATCGCTAGGTTTTTCAAAAAAAGACGTCTGGAGGAAAAGGAGTGTGTGCCAGAAAATAATTTGGATCAATCTACCGATAGCTTCCAGAATGAGACATTAGCAGGTGGCACCAGGATAGAAACAACTGCAATCGCTGTGTTGAACCAAATACATGGTGATGCAAACATGGATTTTATAGAAAGTAACCATGCACATGTTAAAGTGGTAATAGATATTGTTCTAATGTGTGCAAAGGAGGATATTCCACTCATAGGGCATAGAGAAACTGAAGACGCAATTAACAAAGGTAACTTTTTAGAAATCTTCAACTTCATCTTAAAGTATGACTCAGAAATACAAAACAGGCTTAATGAGCTAGCTCGCAATGCCACACTTATGAGCCCCGAAATATAGAACGAGTTGTTTGAGTGAGCAGCATCATTGTTACTGTGGAGGATAAAAGATTAAGTTCATTCTGCTCCTTCCACATAGTTTGCCATACTAGCAGATTAATATAAAGATCAATCTAGAATGTATTGCTGTGTGCATCATTTTATTTATTTCACCTTTATTTAACCAGGTAGGCAAGTTGAGAACATGTTCTCATTTACAATTGCGACCTGGCCAAGATAAAGCAAGCAGTTTGACACATACAACAACACAGGATGCAAATTCAAGATTTAATTTTGGATTGGAGATGCATAATGTGAGTCTGGAAGGAGAGTTTACAGTCTAACCGGACACCTAGGTATTTGTAGTTGTCCACATATTTTAAGTCAGAACCGTCCAGGGTGGTGATGCTTGACGGGCGGGCAGATGTGGGCAGCGATCGGTTGAAGAGCATGCATTTAGTTTTACTTGTATTTCAGAGCAGTTGGGGGCCACGGAAGGAGAGTTGTATGGCATTGAAGCTCGTCTGGAGGTTGGTTAACACAGTATCCAAAGAAGGGCCAGAAGTATACAGAAAGGTGTCGTCTGCGTAGAGGTGGATCAGAGAATCACCAGCAGCAAGAGCGACATCATTGATGTAAACAGGGAAGAGAGTCAGCCCGAGAATTGAACCCTGTGGCACCCCCATAGTGACTGCCAGAGGTCCGGACAACAGGCCCTCCGATTTGACACACTGAACTCTGTCTGAGAAGAAGCTGGTGAACCAGGCGAGGCAGTCATTTGAGAAACCAAGGCTGTTGAGTCTGCAGATAAGAATGTGGTGATTGACAGAGTCGAAAGCCTTGGCCAGGTCGATGAATACAGCTGCACAGTATTGTCTCTTATCGATGGCGGTTATGATATCGTTTAGGACCTTGAATGTGCCTGAGGTGCACCCATGACCAGCTCGGAAACCAGATTGCATAGCAGAGAAAGTACGGTGGGATTCGAAATGGTCGGCGATCTGTTTGTTAACGTGGCTTTCGAAGACCTTAGAAAGGCAAGGTAGGATAGATACAGGTCTGTAGCAGTTTGGGTCTAGAGTGTCTCCCCCTTTGAAGAGGGGGATGACCGCGGCCGCTTTCCAATCTTTGGGGATCTCAGACGATACGAAAGAGAGGTTGAACAGGCTAGTAATAGGGGTTGCAACAATGGCGGCGGATAATTTTAGAATGACAGGGTCCATACTGTCTTGCCCAGCTGTTTTGTAGGGGTCCAGATTTTGCAGCTATTTCAGAACATCAGCTGTCTGGATTTGGGTGAAGGAGAAATGGAGGAGGCTTGGGCCAGTTGCTGTGGGGGGTGCAGGGCTGTTGATCGGGGTAGGGGTATCCAGGTGGAAAGCATGGCCAGCCGTAGAAAAATGCTAATAGAAATTATCAATTATTGTGGATTTATCGGTGGTGACAGTGTTTCCTAGCCTCAGTGCAGTGGGCAGCTGGGAGGAGGTGCTCTTATTCTCCATGGACTTTACAGTGTCCCAGAACTTTTTGGACTTTGTGCTACAGGATGCAAATTTATGTTTGAAAAAGCTAGCCTTTGCTTTCATAACTGCCTGTGTGTATTGGTTCCTAACTTCCCTGAAAAGTTGCATATCGCGGGGGCTATTCGATGCGAATGCAGTACGCCACAGGATGTTTTTGTGCTGGTCAAGGGCAGTCAGGTCTGGAGTAAACCAAGGGCTATATCTGTTCCTGGATCTACATTTTTTGAATGGGGCATGCTTGTTTAGGGATGGTGAGGAAAGCACTTTTAAAGAATTAAACAATATCCTTCCAGGATACCCGGGCCAGGTCGATTAGAAAGGCCCGCTCGCTGAAGTGTTTTAGGGAGCGTTTGACAATGATGGGGGCAATCAATTCACATATGGTGTCCAGGGCATAGCTGATGGCAGAGGGTGGTCTATAGCAAGCGGCAACGGTGAGAGAAAAAGGTGGATTTTTAAAAGTAGAAGCTCAAATTGTTTGAGCACAGACCTGGATAGTAAGACAGAACTCTGCAGGCTTTCTCTGCAGTAGATTGCAACTCCGCCCCCTTTGGCAGTTCTATCTTGTCGGAAAATGTTATAGTTAGGAATGAACATTTCAGGATTTTTGGTGGTCTTCCTAAACCGGGATTCAGACACGGCTAGGACATCCGGGTTGGCAGAGTGTGCTAAAGCAGTGAATAAAACAAACTTAGGGAGGAGGCTTCTAATGTTAACATGCATGAAACCAAGGCTTTTACGGTTACAGAAGTCAACAAATGAGAACGCCTGGGGAATGGGAGTGGAGCTAGGGCACTGCAAGGCCTGGATTAACCTGTACATCACCAGAGGAGCAGTGGAGGCGTAGGAGCAGAGGAGGAGTAGGACAAGGCTACGGCTAAAGGCTATAAGAACTGGTCATCTAGTACGTTCGCAACAGAGAGTAAAAGGAGCAGGTTTCTGGGCACGGTAGAATAGATTCAAGGCATAATGTACAGACAAAGGTATGGTTGGATGGGAGTACAGTGGAGGTAAACCTATGCATTGAGTGACGATGAGAGAGATTTTGTGAGGTGAGGGCCCCGCATGTGTGGGAGGTGGAACTAAAGGGTTAGCTAAGGCTTATTGAGCAGGGCTAGAGGCACTACAGTGAAATAAGGCAATAATCACTAACCAAAACAGCAATGGACAAGACATACTGACATTAGGGAGAGGCATGCATAGC
Source organism: Salmo trutta (assembly GCF_901001165.1). Taxonomy (NCBI): domain Eukaryota; kingdom Metazoa; phylum Chordata; class Actinopteri; order Salmoniformes; family Salmonidae; genus Salmo; species Salmo trutta. The sequence goes on from NC_042979.1 coordinate 25,784,522, forward strand.
CGAGTGATCATAGGGGTCCAGTGAGTAGCTAGGTGGGCTGGAGACATGGCGATTCAGACAGCTAGCGGGCCGGGGCTAGCAAGCTAGCAGAAGGGCCTTAGAGGGACATTGCGACGGAAGAAGTATGTTGTAGCCCCCTCGTGCGGTTACGTCGGCAGACCAGTAGTGATGCATCAGCGGGGCTCCGTATGGGCAGTAAAAGGGGTCCAGGACAATTGGCAAAATAGGTATTGTAGGCCAAGGAGTGGCTGATGGCCCTCTTCAGCTAGCCGGGAGATGGGCCTAGCATAGGCTAGCTCCAGGATAATTGGTGCTTGCTCTGGGACAGAGACGTTAGCCAGGAGTGGCCACTCGGATAGCAGCTAGCTAGCTAGCTAGCTGCGATGATCTAGGTGAAAAGGTTCAGAGCTTGCGGTAGGAATCCGTAGATATGTAGAAAAATAAGTCCGATATACTCTGGTTTGAATCGCGCTGTGCAGACTGGCAAGAGTTGTCCGGGCTAAAGGTTAGCTGATGACTGCTAGCTCACTACAAGCTAGTAGCTAGTTAGCTGGCTAGCTTCTGTTGGGGGTTCCGGTTCTAAAGTAAAGAAAATAGCAGATCCATATCACATGGGTATGTTGAAGTTTAGGTTAAGAAAAATATTTTTTTAAATAAATGCGAAGAAAAAAGATATAAAAAGATATATACATGGGACACGACAAGATGAAGACAAAGACGTCTGACTGCTACACCATCTTGGACTTGATTAAAGAAAGAGCTGTTGGGTTTATGGAAACCGCTGACTTCTCTGCACAAGGAATTTCTCAGAAAATACTTGAAGTGTTGTAACCCCTGGAGTTGGATCCCACTCTGTGTATGGGTTTAGGTTTCTATGGCGCTTCAGTCATGTCAGGGAACAGAGGAGGGGTAGAAGTCCTACTAAAGCAAACATTTAAGCAAGCGGTATATGTGCATTGCAACTCCCACGGTCTGAATTTGGTTCTGTGCACAGCGACAAAAGTGTCGGGACATGTCAGTACTTTTCTTGACACAGTAAACTAGTTACACACATTTATGAGTGGATCCCACAGACATGCTCGATTCATAGAAGTACAGAAAGAGTTGCATCCCGACAGACCATGTATCGAGCTAGAAAGATCCACGGATGTACGGTGGAGTTCAAAATCAGGGTCAGTGGGTAAAGTGATGTTACTGCTAGATGTCATTTTAGAGGTTCTTGCAGAGTTTACAGAGGCTTGTGGACAAACCAAATTAGAAGCCGATGCCCTCTTACAACAAATCCAGAAGAATACGTTTTTATTCCAGTTTGTCACGTTTAGTAAATTGTTTGACACTAGTGATTTTGCTATGAAGGGATTAAAAAGCTCTACATTATCTGTGACGGACTGTATTAATTTAAATGTAATCCTCAAAAGAAGCTTTTCAACGTTCAGAGATAACTCAGGGGGAGACGTTGATAGAGTTCTCAAGCTAACTGAAGAGATGATGATTAAGCATGATATTAGTAATTGGAATGTGAGCGCATCACGGCAGCAAAAAATGCCTGTAAAACTGGCAGGGTAGTCACAACTTCATTAGGGAAAACACCCAGCATCAAGAGTGACAGGGACCTGAGGCAACTTTGGAACAATATTCTAGACAGACAGATTACTGAGTTGAACTACTCAAAATGGCGCCGGAGGAGATGGCCGCCGTTTTACGGTCTCCTAACCAATTGTGCTATTATGTGTTTTTTTCGCGATATTTGTAAATTATTTTGTACATAATGTTTCTGCAAACGTATCTTACGGCAAAAAGAGCTTCCAGATACCAGGACAGCGATCCCTCACCTCGGATTAGACAAAGGTTTTTCAACAACAACAACAGCAGCAAGCAGGACTCACACGATATTCTCCAAACACCCCACAGGGCAGACTTCCCAATTATTCGCAAAAGGAAGCGACGCAGAGGAAGAAGAGCCGGATGCCTCGTCCGGACCCGCAGAAGGCAACTAGGAAAGCTGCCGTTACCATAAATATTACTCGCCAACTTGCAATCATTGGACTATAAACTAGATGAGGTACGATCACGAATATCCTACCAACGGGACATCAAAAACTGAAATATCCTATGTTTCACGGAATCGTGGCTGAATGACGACATGGATATTCAGCTAGCGGGATACATGCTGCACCGGCAGGATAGAACAGCACACTCCGGTAAGACGAGGGGGGGGGGGGGTCTGTACATATTTGTAAACAAAAGCTGGTGCACGGAATCTAAGGAAGTCTCTAGATTTTGCTCACCTGAAGTAGAGTATAATGTGATAAATTGCAGGCCACACTACTTGCCTAGAGAGTTCTCAGCTATACATTTTGTGGCTGTTTATTTACCACTACAGGCAGATGCTGGCACTAAGACCGCAATCAGCCAGCTGTACAAGGAAATAAGCAAACAGGAAACCACTCACCCAGAGGCGGCGCTCCTAGTGGCCGGAGACTTTAATGCAGGGAAACTTAAATCAGTTCTACCAAATCTCTATCAACATGTTAAATGTGCAACCAGAGGGAAACAAATTCTAGATCACCTGTACTCCACACACAGAGACACGTACAAAGCTCTCCCTCGCCATCCATTTGGTAAATCCGAACACAACTCTATCCTCCTGATTCCTGCTTACAAGCAAAAATTAAAGCAGGAAGCACCAGTGACTCGGTCTACAAAAAAATTGTCAGATGAAGCAGATGCTAAACTACAGGACTGTTTTGCTATCACAGACTGGAACATGTTCCGGGATTCTTCCAATGACATTGAGGAATACACCACATCAGTCACTGGCTTTATCAATAAGTGCATTAAGGACGCCGTCCCACCGGGACTGTACGTACATACCCCAACCAGAAGCCATGGATTACAGGCAACATTCGCACTGAGCTAAAGGGTAGAGCTGCCGCTTTCAAGGTGCGGGACTCTAACCCGGAAGCATACAAGAAATCCCGCTATGCCCTGCGACGAACCATCAAACAGGCAAAGCGTCAATACAGGGCTAAGATTGAATCATACTACACCGGCTCCGACACTCGTTGGATGTGGCAGGGCTTGCAAACTATTACAGACTACAAAGGGAAGAACAGCCACGAGCTGCCCAGTGACACGACCCTACCAGACGAGCTAAATCACTTCTATGCTCGCTTCGAGGCAAGCAACACTGAGGCATGCATGAGAGCATCAGCTGTTCTGGACGACTGTGTGATCACGCTCTCTGTAGCCGACGTGAGTAAGACCTTTAAACAGGTCAACATTCACAAGGCTGCGGGGCCAGATGGATTACCAGGACGTGTGCTCCGGGCATGTGCTGACCAACTGGCAGGTGTCTTCACTGACATTTTCAACATGTCCCTGATTGAGTCTGTAAAACCAAAATGCTTCAAGCAGACCACCATAGTCCCTGTGCCCAAGAATACAAAGGCACCCTGCCTAAATGACTACAGACCCATAGCACTCACGTCCGTAGCCATGAAGTGCTTTGAAAGGCTGGTAATGGCTCACATCAACACCATTATCCCAGAAACCCTAGACCCACTCCAATTTGCATACCGCCAAACAGATCCACAGATGATGCAATCGCTATTGCACTCCACACTGCCCTTTCCCACCTGGACAAAAGGACACTTATGTGAGAATGCTATTCATTGACTACAGCTCAGCATTCAACACCATAGTACCCTCAAAGCTCATCACTAAGCTAAGGATCCTGGGACTAAACACCTCCCTCTGCAACTGGATCCTGGACTTCCTGACGGGCCGCCCCCAGGTGGTGAGGGTAGGTAGCAACACATCTGCCACGCTGATCCTCAACACTGGAGCTCCCCAGGGGTGCGTGCTCAGTCCCCTCCTGTAATCCCTGTTCACCCACGACTGCATGGCCAGGCACGACTCCAACACCATCATTAAGTTCGCTGACGACACAACAGTGGTAGGCCTGATCACCAACAACGACGAGACAGCCTATAGGGAGGAGGTCAGAGACCTGGCCGGGTGGTGCCAGAATAACACCCTATCCCTCAACGTAACCAAGACTAAGGAAATGATTGTGGACTACAGGAAAAGAAGGACCGAGCACGTCCCCATTCTCATCTATGGGGCTGTAGTGGAGTAGGTTGAGAGCTTCAAATTCCTTGGTGTCCACATCAATCTACAAATTAAAATGGTCCAAACACACCAAGACAGTCGTGAAGAGGGCATGACAAAGCCTATTCCCCATCAGGAAACTAAAAAGATTTGGCATGGGTCCTGAGATCCTCAAAAGGTTCTACAGCTGCAACATCGAGAGCATCCTGACTGGTTGCATCACTGCCTGGTACAGCAATTGCTCGGCCTCCAACCGCAAGGCACTTCAGAGGGTAGTGCGTACGGCCCAGTACATCACTGGGGCAAAGCTGCCTGCCATCCAGGACCTCTACACCAGGCCGTGTCAGAGGAAGGCCATGAAAATTGTCAAAGACTCCAGCCACCCCAGTCATAGACTGTTCTCTCTACTACTGCATGGCAAGCGGTACCGGAGTGCCAAGTCTAGGACAAAAAGGCTTCTCAACAGTTTTTACCCGACCCACCAGTGCTCCCACACATTGGCTAACCGGGCTATCTGCATTGTGTCCCACCACCCGCCAACCCCTCTTTTTACGCTACTGCTACACTCTGTTCATCATATATGCATAGTCACTTTAACCATACCCACATGTACATACTACCTCAATAAGCCTGACTAACCGGTGTCTGTATATAGCCTTGCTACTCTTATTTTCAAATGTCTTTTTACTGTTGTTTTATTTCTTTACTTACCTACACACACACACACACACACACACACACCTTTTTTTCACACTATTGGTTAGAGCCTGTAAGTAAGCATTTCCCTGTAAGGTCTACACCTGTTGTATTCGGCGCACGTAACAAATAAACTTTGATTTTATTTTATCTCAAGATTTCAAGAAGACACATACGGGATCATGCAAGCTGCAGCCTCCTTTTCCAAATAATCCCAAATCTGCGGACTTAAAGAGCAGCTGAAGACCACATGAGATCATTATGCAATATCAATTGAGGATGCTGAATTCACTGTTTTTATTCAGCAGTTGAGTCGCAAAAATGAACATGGGAAGGAGTGACTTTTCCTCCATAATGAGTGCACTTGACAGCTGCCCAGATGATATTTTCCCTAATATAAACTCTCTGTTAAGGATCATTGTCACACTTCAATGACATCATGCAGTGTGGAGAGACTTTTCTCAACAACAAGGATAAAAAAACTTGTCGTCGCACATCAATGACAAGCGCCCGGCTGAACCACTTCAGTTTGCTGTCTTTTGAGTGTGAACGGACAGGTACATTGAATTATGATGAAATCATCACCATATTCAACTCAAAGCCTCACCGTCTATGCCTTATGATGTAAGTCACGCCTTATGTATGATACGTCTTGTCACGGCTGTTTGAAAGAGCGGACCAAGATGCAGCGTTTTCGTAGTTCCACATGTTTTATTTAAATCAGTGAAACGAAATGCAACAATTAACACTAAGTAAATACAAAAACAACAAACCGTGACGCTGGAGGAACATAAACCTCACGAAGAACAATCACCCACAAACACCTGTGGGACAAACCTAACCTTAAATAGGACCTCCAATTAGAGACAATGATAACCTGCTGCCTCTAATTGGAGGTCATGCCAAATAACACCAACATAGAAATACAAACCTAGAACCAAAACATAGACATACAAAAACCAGACAAACACCCTCTGTCACGCCCTGACCTAATCTACCATAGAAAATAACACTCACTATGGTCAGGACGTGACAACGTCTACTAAAGGTAAGTTACCATTTTACAGTAATACTGCCCACCGTGGTATAATTTTTACCATCAAATATAGACTTGCCTGCCCATCGAGATTAAAAGGCGTCTGAAGATGAGTTTTATGTTGCTGGGAAGTTGGCAACTGGTCTAAAGTTACTGCCTTTTTATAATATGCTGGGATAGGTAATTATTTGTATACAGTTGAAGTCGGAAGTTTACATATACCTTAGCCAAGTACAGTTTTTCACAATTCCTGACATTTAATCCTAGTAAACACTCCCTGTCAGTTAGGATTACCACTTTATTTTAGGTATGTGAAATGTCAGAATAATAGTAGAGAGAATGATTTATTTCAGCTTTTATTTCTTTCATCATATTCCCAGTGGGTCAGAAGTTTACATACACTCAATTAGTATTTGGTAGCATTGCCTTTATATTGTTTAACTTGGGTCAAACGTTTCGGGTATTTTGGCCCATTCCTCCTGACAGAGCTGGTGTAACTGAGTCAGGTTTGTAGGCCTTGCTCGCACACGCTTTTTCAGTTCTGCCCAGAATCTTTCTATAGGATTGAGGTCAGGGCTTTATGATGGCAACTCCAATACCTTGACTTTGTTGTCCTTAAGCCATTTTGCCATAACTTTGCAAGTATGCTTGGAGTCATTGTCCATTTGGAAGACCCATTTGCGACCAAGCTTTAACTTCCTGACTGATGCCTTGAGATGTTGCTTCAATATATCCACCTAATTTTTCTTCCACATTATGCCATCTATTTTGTGAAGTGCAACAGTCCCTCCTGCAGCAAAGCACCCCCACAACATGATGCTGCCACCCCCGTGCTTCACAGTTGGGATGGTGTTCTTCGGCTTGCAAGCCTCCCCCCTTTTCCTCCAAACATAACAATGGTCATTATGGCCAAAAAGTTATATTTTTGTTCATCAGACCAGAGGACATTTCTCCAAAAAGTACGATCTTTGTCCCCATGTGCAGTTGCAAACTGTAGTCTGGCTTTTTTATGGTGGTTTTGGAGCACTGGCTTCTTCCTTGCTGAGCGGCCTTTCAGGTTATGTCGATATAGGACTTGTTTTACTGAGAAATATAGATACTTTTGTACCTGTTTCCTCCAGCATCTTCACACTGTCCTTTGCTGTTGTTCTGGGTTTGATTTGCACTTTTTGCACCAAAGTGGTCCCATGGTGTTTGTACTATTGTTTGTACAGATGAACGTGGTACCTTCAGGCATTTGGAAATTGCTCCCAAGGATGAACCAGACTTGTGGAGGTCTAGAATTTGTTTTCTGAGGTCTTGGCTGATTTCTTTTGATTTTCCCATGATGTCAAGCAAAGAGGCACTGAGTTTGAAGGTAGGCCTTGAAATACATCCACAGGTACACCTCCAATTGACTCAAATTATGTATATTAGCCTATCAGAAGCTTCTAAAGCCATGACATCATTTTCTGGAATTTTACAAGCTGTTTAAAGGCACATTCAACTTAGTGTATGTAAACTTCTGTAAATGTCACGTCCTGACCAGCAGAGGGCGTAATTGTATTAGTTTTGGTCAGGACGTGGCAGAGTTTTGTGTTATGTGTTAGTTAATTGGGGTTGGACTCCCAATTGAAGGCAGGTGTGTTGAGTTGCCTTTGATTGGGAGTCCTATATAGTAATGTGTGTTTTTCCTTGGGGTTGTGGGTAATTGTTTCTGTTTAGTGTGTTTCAGCTGACAGGACTGTTTGGCTGTCAGTTTTCTTGTTTTGTAAATTGTATAGTGTTCGTCCTTTATTAAATGATGATGAACACTAACTCTGCTGCATTTTGGTCCACTTCCTCAGACAGCCCTTACAGTAAACCACTGGAATTGTGATAAAGTGAATTATAAGTGAAATATTCTGTCTGTAAATAATTGTTGGAAAAATTACTTGTGTCATGCACAAAGTAGATCTCTTAACCAACTTGCCAAAACGCTAGTTTGTTAACAAGAAATTTGTGGAGTGGTTGAAAAACTAGTTTCAATGACTCCAACCTAGGTGTATTTAAACTTCCGACTTCAACTGTATGTAATGAGGTTGCTCCAACTACTATGCACTAGTATGAAACGATTGTATTACGAAATAAAATACAGTGCACATCGCAAATATAATGAAATAAATAAGTAGAAAAAATACCTATCCAAAAAAATGTATTCTGGCTACACTCCTGGTGGGGACGTGCCGTATTTGTGAGTGCAGTCATTTCTGAGTCTTGATATGTACAGTAGTAAGTATTTCTTCAGGCGAACAAAAATCTCTGCTCTTAAATTAATTTACTGCATGAGGAAATGCCTTTCTGCTGGATCAAAGTCACACTCGCAAGCTCTCAAGTTTAATTTGCGTTCTACGACGCTGGCCGGCGCTCGCGGCACCCGTCCTCTGCTCGCTCGACCACAGTTCTTCTCTCTCGACTCAAGTGTTTGCTTGTGCAATGATGTTTCATCTTGCTCGCGCCCATTCGACTGTTGAATCGGAATTGGCACCATATCAGCCCAAATCAATGATGAAACCTTTAGCTCTTATCAAGAGTGTGTGTGTGTGTGTGTGTGTGTGTGTGTGTGTGTGTGTGTGGTGTGAGTGATGGGGACAGGAGGGCATGGTTTTATGTCTGAGGAGCAGACAGGCAGCTGGGAGCTGAAGAGGAGTGGGTTTTATTATCTCTTTATCATCACCACAATATATCTATGTGGGCGCCAGGCGATGCCACAGGAAATATAAAGGGTGATGCTATCAGCCATCAGTCACACACTTGGCGCCTGCTAGCCACACACAGTCAGACGGTGGGTGTGTATGCATATACACAAGGCACACACACAAATTTTATCTTGTGGGTCCTTGGTGATGTTTCCCTATACTGTGAGTCACCCCTTATCAGTATACCAAAAAATCGCATATGGCAGAAATCTTAAGCATATATTGTGGAGAGCATTCACCTGTATGAACCTTTGGACTGAGCCCACTCTCTGGGGGGGTGGGGCTTTTTCAAATATATATATTTTTTTAAGTAAAAAAAAGCGATGTAGTAACGGCAGAATGCCCCTTTAACCCTAAAAGCAACAACATACAGGTAAATGTCAAAAAAGGAAACACGAGTAAATAAGGGATACATAGTACATTATTTATAACCCTAAAAGTGCCAATTAATGATTTCAAAGAGACAGTATAAAGCTGTAACCCTTTATTTTATTAACCTTATGTAACAAGTAAATTGTTTAAATCTCTCCAAATAAGCATATATTTTTCAAATTTGACATAAGTCAAATTTGATGTTTAGAAATATGTTTTTATGCTTTGAACAGTTATTTTTTATCAATTTCATCCATAGCAACTTGTCATGAACATGTTACTGTTATTCATTCAAAATGTTTCTGTGATGTTTAGAAATTGGCAAATGAGCTAATCTGACATACCAGTATGACTGAAGACTTTCAGCATGCTTTGGAATGCTATGGGCTATCAGCTCAGTTCCAATTGCATCTGAAAGATGATACTCTCAACTTGGTAAAGAGACATTGACTGGAAGCTAATTATGTTTTTATATTTTTTGTTATAGTGGCTGCCACGCCCTCCAGGGGCCAAATCTAGGGTGGTTCTATATCTATATATCTACCTTTGTGATAAATGTGATGCTTTTACCATAAAGTGCACAATTGAGTCACATTTAAAAAATGTCATGCCTCCAGAAATCATTGTAAGTGGTGTGTTTTGGTCGGTAACTAGCTGCTTGACAGTCTTCAAATTTGGTGCTTCGAGGATTAAGCGTATATTGTGGAGAGCATTCAACTGTATATGGACTGAGCACACTCACTGGGGCTACATTATTGATATATTCTAGTTGGTCTACAGCTCTGTTCCTAGAAGCGAACAGGCAGACCTGTGGCAGGCAGAGCCTCCACACCAAACCACACACCAAGCCAAGGTACCAGGTAGAAACACCATTACTCATACACTAAGCAAAACTAAAAAGATCGCAGAAAATGTTCCATATGCACCAAAAAAAAATTCTCTCAAATTTTGTGCATAAATTTGTTTGCATTCCTGTTAGTGAGCATTTCTACTTTCACAAGATAATCCATCCACCTGACATGTGTGACATATCAAGAAGCTGATTAAAACCTCTTCTGGATAGGACCCTTCATCTCAATTTCAACCTAAAATGACATACCCAAATCTAACTCCCTGTAACTCAGGACCTGAAGCAAGGATTTGTATATTCTTAATACTATTTGAATTGAAAAACTATGAAGATGTGAAATTAATGTAGGAGAATATAACACAATAAATCTGGGAAAAGATAAAAACAAAAAAACATGTGTTTTCTATTTTGTCATCTTTGAAATGCAAAAGAAAGGCCATACATTGAGATAGGAAGCTGGGGATAATTTAGATGTTGTCCACATTCAAGAATGAGAGAGCTACATAATATTTAGAATGAAGTCTCTTAGGTGTCCCTCACAAGTTTGCCCAAATGTACCCAAGTGTCCGAATTAATAAATTGATACATTTTCAAGTATATAACTATAGAGAACATACAAAAATACTATGGTAATAAAACATTTAAATTGAAACACTCCCAGGAATGTCATACATGATGGATCATTAGCTTCCCTACATAAAAGGTACTAACAGGAGACGCGACGAGAACGCTGATCCAATGCCTCCCAACACAGAAGTTAACTATTTAAGATAAGGGCCAAGTTAGCAGCCAACGCTGATCTAATATCATAAGTACACACACCACAAGCAATGTGAAGAAAGAAAATGTACACACTAATTTTTATTTAACCTTTATTTTAGCAGGGGGTGAGCCCTGCATCAATACATCAAATACACAACACATATCTATAAACATATATATTATATAGAGTATGGGGAACACAATCACTATAATGAAATCTGAAGACCAAAAGGCAATAAAACACGCAAAACACTGCATGTCATAGCCAACATAACATACACATAGGCTATGCTAATACATGTATGCCTCAGGTCTATATATAAACTCAGCAAAAAAAGAAACGTCCCTTTTTCAGGACCCTGTCTTTGAAAAATAATTTGTAAAAATCAAAATAACTTCACAGATCTTCATTGTAAAGTGTTTAAACACTGTTTGCCATGCATGTTCAACGAACCATAAACAATGAACATGCACCTGTGGAACGGTCGTTAAGACAGTAACAACTTACAGATGGTAGGCAATTAAGGTCACAGTTATGAAAACTTAGGACACTAAAGCGGCTTTTCTAATGACTCTGAAAAACACCAAAAGAAAGATGCCCAGGGTCTCTGCTCATCTGTGTGAACATGCCTTAGGCATGCTGCAAGGAGGCATGAGGCCTGCAGATGTGGCCAGGGCAATAAATTGCAATGTCTGTACTGTGAGACGCCTAAGACAGCGTTACAGGGAGACAGAACAGACAGCTGATCGTCCTCGCAGTGGCAGACCATGTGTAACAACACCTGCACAGGATCGGTACATCCGATAATCACACCTGCGGGACAGGTACAGGATGGCAACAACAACTGCCCGAGTTACACCAGGAATGCACAATCCCTCCATCAGTGCTCAGACTGTCCGCAATAGGCTGAGAGAGGCTGGACTGAGGGCTTGTAGGCCTATTGTAAGACAGGTCTTCACCAGACATTACCGGTAACAACGTTGCCTATGGGAACAAACCCACCATTGCTGGACCAGACAGGACTGGCAAAAAGTGTTGCGGTTTTGTCTCACCAGGGGTGACGGTCGGATTTGCATTTATCGTCGAAGGAATGAGCGTTACACCGAGGCCTGTACTCTGGAGCAGGATCAATTTGGAGGTGGAGGGTCCGTCATGGTCTGGGGCGGTGTGTCACAGCATCATCGGATTGAGCTTGTTGTCATTGCAGGCAATCTCAACGCTGTGCGTTACAGGGAAGACATCCTCCTCCCTCATGTGGTACCCTTCCTGCAGGCTCATCCTGACATGACCCTCCAGCATGACAATGCCACCAGCCATACTGCTCATTCTGTGCGTGATTTCCTGCAAGACAGGAATGTCAGCATTCTGCCATGGCCAGCGAAGAGCCCTAATCTCAATCCCATTGAGCACGTCTGGGACCTGTTGGATCGGAGGGTGAGGGCTAGGGCCATTCCCCCCAGAAATGTCCGGGAACTTGCAGGTGCCTTGGTGGAAGAGTGGGGTAACATCTCACAGCAAGAACTGGCAAATCTGGTGCAGTCCAAGAGGAGGAGATACACTGTAGTACTTAATGCAGCTTGTGGCCACACCAGATACTGACTGTTACTTTTGATTTTGACCCCCCCTTTGTTCAGGGACACATTATTCCATTTCTGTTAGTCACATGTCTGTGGAACTTGTTCCGTTTATGTCTCAGTTGTTGAATCTTGTTATGTTCATACAAATATTTACACATGTTAAGTTTGCTGAAAATAAACTCAGTTGACAGTGAGGACATTTCTTAAATTAGCTGATTTTATATATATATATATATATATATATATATTAGGAAATCCAAAATGAATATGCAACCAATTAAGCAACTGCATTAGCATACTGATCTAAAAGTGGATCTTTTTTTTCCTTCCAAAAACATTTATTCTGCGCAGGAATCAAAACTGTGGTTACTCATAAAGTCCTCATCCATGTGTGTGTGTCACTCTCCCGGACAATTTCTGCAATAATCTCATCCAAATGTAGTAGTAGCCATGTTTTACTTTTTCAGTTTTGAGAAAAGTATGTAGAAGAGAACGAACCACTGCTTAACGTAAACTACCGTGCGTTCAGTTTGCTTTCACATGAAAATAAACACTGTTGCGCACAGCTCTAGCATGATGGCTGTTTGTCATACAAAGGAAATTCACATAATACTGGAAAGCCCAGCTCATTGGCTATCTAGCTAGCTATGTTTCAAAACGATAGGTGGTCATTAGACCAAGACACTGTCAATCAAGTGAACACCGCTTGTCTCATTGGTGCGTAATGATGGCTGACCTTCATGGGCTAATTGACATGTTGTGTAGTCAATACATAATGTAGAAAGATGAAACACGTTTGGTTGCCTTCTAGAGTGTCTGAGGATTGCACAGAAACCAAACTTGACCGGGTTAAACAACATTTTGCCGAACAGATTTAATAAAATTGTTTTCATTCATGCAAAACACAGTATACAACATGGACAGTGTAGGATTTGAAAATAGACTTTATCAAACAAAACAATGCTACATTTTATCTCTGGGACCCTCAGGATGACCAGTTAGAGCAAGATTATTGAATGACAGTACATTATTTACCATCAGAGGTGAATGTATCAAACCAGTTGCCTTGATAAAAGTGTTGTTGTTGTGCACTATCCTCAAACAATGGCATGATATTTATTTCGCTGTAATAGCTACTGTAAATTCGACACTGCAGTTAGGTTAACAATCATTTAAGCTTTCTGATGATATAAGACCTGTCTATGTCCCGGAAAGTTGGCTGTTGCTTACAACGCCATTCTAGTCACATATCGCATATTGAGCAGCAACTGTCCCGATTTCAGGACACTGATCCTGTAGAGATTTTAAACAGCATGATCATTACACAGGTGCATCTTGTGCTGGGGCCAATAAAAAGCCACTCTAAAATGTGCAGTTTTGTCATACAACACAATGCCACAGACAATGCCATTGGCATGCTGATTGCAGGAATGTCCAACAGAGCTGTTGCCAGAGAATTGAATGTTAATTTCTCGACCATACTCCAGAGCGATTTTAGAGAATTTGGCAGTATGTTCAACCGGCCTCACAACCGCAGACCACGTATATGGTGTCGTGTGGGTGAGCGGTTTTCTTGTGTCAACGTTGTGAACAGAGTGCCACATGGTGACGATGGGGTTACGGTATGGGCAGGCATAAGCTACGGACAACGAACACAATTGCATTTTATCGATGGCAATTTGGCCCATTGGCATGCACAGAGGCCCATTGGCATGCCATTCATCCACCCCCATCACGTTTCAGCATGATAATGCACAGCCCCATGTCACAAGGATCTGTACACAATTCCTGGAGACTGAAAATGTCCCAGTTTTTCCATGGCCTGCATACTCACCAGACATGTCACCCATTAAGCATATTTGGGATGCTCTGGATCAACATGTACGACAGCGTGTTCCAGTTCCCGCAAATATCCAGCAACTTTGTACAGCCATTGAAGAGGAGGGGGACAACATTCCACAGGAAACAATCAACAGCCTGATGAACTCTATACGAAGGAGATGTGTCACGCTGCTTGAGGCAAATGGTGGTCACACAGATTTTTTTTATTTATTTAACTAGGCAAGTCAGTTAAGAACAAATTCTTATTTACAATGACGGCCTACCAAAAGGCAAAAGGCCTCCTGCGGGGACAGGGGGCTGGGATAAAAAATAAAAATCTAGGACCAAACACACATCACGACAAGAGAGACACCACAACACTACATAAAGAGAGACCTAAGACAACAACATAGCATGGCAGCATGACAACAACATGCTAGCAACACAACATAGTAGCAGCACAAAACATGGTACAAACATTATTGGGCACGGAAAACAGCACAAAGGTCAAGAAGGTAGAGACAACAATATCTCACGGGAAGCAGGCACAACTGTCAGTGTCAATGATTGAGTCTTTGAATGAAGAGACGGAGACAAAACTGTCCAGTTTGAGTGTTTTTTGCAGCTCGTTCCAGTCGCTAGCTGCAGCGAACTGAAAAGAGGAGCGACCCAGGGATGATTTGACTGATTTCCTTATATGAACTGTATCTCAGTAAAATCTTTTATATTTCTGTGTATTTCATCCTGTTACATTAGGATGCCTCAGTAGCTCTGGAGACTGTGTGAGAATACAGCTCGTCATTCCTTCCTCCAGATCCACGCGTGCAGAGAGAGAAAAAGGTTTCTTGCCCTCCGCGGGTGAGTGAGACACTTTAATTACTGAAAGACAGCCAGTCTGGGGGCAGCGAATGAGTTCTTCACACGTCCTGACTAAAGGAGACGCAATGTGCACTCCCAGAGGAGAAGGCAGTAGTGCGAGCACAGTGAGGGGAGTAGTGCAAGCACAAAAGCGGCTGCCTGACTGTCTACCTGATCCTCTATGTCTGTCGATCTGTCTCGATAGGCCAACAGCTTAATTTCAGACCTATGCCGTGATACAGGCAGACAGAATGCCTTGCTTTCTGAATAGTTGTCTTTCTTAAAGGAAATGTTCACCCATTTTGAATGTTATATTGTTTTTGTGCATCTCAGAGATGTTCTATCGATTCCCTGGGTCATTAACTCATCTGAGTTATTGGTGTTCTAATTGGGAAACGTATAGCGCCCCAAGTAGCAGACTATCGACCTATCGCGTTCATGTTGTCATGCTGCGTCACATGGTTGCTAAGCTAAATCGTCACATTGTGGATTTTGTAGGCGACTTGAGCTGCAACAGATTTCCATAACGATTCTCCAGGTTGCTACCAACCTTACAACGCCAAAATGAAACATTTGTTCCCCAAAAATATTTTTCTCTCATATTAGTGTTATTTAACACTGTAAATTAAATGAATGGTTTTGGGTGGATTTTTCCATTAATGTCTCTAAATACAAACACACACATACAGAAATGAACTGGCCATTAGACAAAGCCCATTTCTTGCCAATTAAAATTAATTTCTGCCATCTCTTCTAATAGAAAGGGACATCAGTCAAGTCCACCAATTATGTGGCGGCAGTCTTCACGTGTCATATCCTGTTAGTCTGCTAGGCGGGGTCAACTCGTCAGTGAAGCTTTGACCACAGCCTCCCGCCACCATGTGATTTGAGAGGACAGCCGTGCCGAGACAGAAACGGAGAGAGGCATTTCCCACAGTGCCCCATAAGGACAGGTCTAATGAATTCATTGTGCCTGCCAGGCCTCCTTTTGATCAAATATGGTATGTACACCTTTGGCAGTCGCATTGGCTGTGATGAACAGTGCTCAACATACGGAGTGATGAGACATTTTCAGATTAGAGCCATGAACATCTCAGACATCAAAGATCAGGACAGAAAAATCAGACAAAACAAACTGTACATCCCACGTCAACAATACACACCTTCAAAAGTAAAATGCAAAACGGCTGTTGTCTTTCTCCTAGTCTCACGTAGCCAGACTTGGTATTCTCGGGTTTGGCCTGCATTCCATGAACCTGGAGAACCTACAAGCTTGACGTGCGCGGCTGTCTTTCTCCTGGTTCTATTACTGTCGTTATGGGCAGATAGTCTTTTAGAAAGAATATTCTCTGAGTGTTGAGCAGCGTAGCTTGAGCACTGATGTCACAGCAGTCAGGCAGGGTGCAACATGTTCTCCTGTGAGTCCTCCTGTACTGTAGAAGTTGAAGTCTGAGCCAGTCTCTTGCCTATTCCCACCTCAGTCAATTAACACAGCAGAGAAGGGAGGGGGGAGATGTTAGTTTTGCCACATCACTCACCCGTCCTCCCCCTCTCCTCCCCCGCCTCCTCACCCCTCAGAACGTTAATTAATGCCAGCCCACTAATGTGTCCCAAGCTGATCCTGCACTAATTGCAGAAAAACAAAAAGGAGAAAAAAAATTGACTGAATCATGTGTTTTCATTCCCTCTTCACACCCAATAGGATGCTCTTAGCCATTGCCAGATTTGTTAAATAAGGAAAGAAGTGTGGCCGTTGGGTTTTATCAAACTGACTGGCTGACTTGATGACAAAGCTATGGCAAGTCTCCATGCCCTCTCTGCCCCTACCACTAATTCAGCTAGAGGGGATGAAGGCTTTCTACCAAAACATTTAAATCACTCAATTATTCATTCTCACAATTTCCCCATAAGACAACACAAAATAATACACAAATCCTTAATTGTGGTAAATATTGAATAAAATAGTGTGAAAATGGAAAGAAGCGTTGGCAGGCAGCCATTGTTGGAGTGAGTAATGCTCTGCTTCCTTCCCTGGTGGTGGCTGTATTGGGTGACACTGGTTGTTAGAGACCAGAGCCTGCCGTGGCCTTGGGGGACAGAGAGAGAGAGAGAGGCTGACGTCATGGTCTTATTATAGGCCCATCCACCAAGGAACTCTGGAAGACACAGCGCCAGATAATGAAAGGGGTCAGCTGACTGTGTCAGAGTCCCACTGCTGCCCACAGTACAGTACACCAGTGGTTCTCAGACTGGAGTGTCGGGAGAAGGATTTGTGGGGTCACGAGTGTGAAAAAGAATGGGAAAATATATATATTTCATTCATATATACCATTTGTATTTTATATTCATACCTTTGCCTATTAGATCTGGTTAATAACATAGTCTTACAGTATTGTACCAAATTCTTATCTCAAAAACATCTCATCTGTGCTTCAGAACCAAAATGTTAAGCGTCAACTGTTGACTAATGGCATTGGCGCGCTAAGGCGGGCGCGCATATCCATACTAGTAACCAGAAAGCACTTACATTTTCTCCTATTTTGCTTGGCATCCATATAAAATACAGTTCAGCAATCTGCTATGGACATCTTTGCCAGAACAATAATTGATCATTTTCATATACTGGCCTAATTTAAGTGGCTACTGACTATATGTCTAAAGATGGCCATAACATCGCACTGCCGTCAATACTTATGGGCCGAAGATGTTTTTGCCAAATTTATTACAATATTTGGCTACAGATAGACCACGCCTTCCATCCGATCCGGCAACTGCTTACAGGTAGGTTGTATCCTGCTTGCTCTGGAATCCAGAGAAGTGACATATCCCTCCCTAGTCATAAATTACTTTCAGCTCAAAATGCAGGTGTAAAACACTGTTTATTTCTGTATCTTGCATTTTGAAAAAGCATAACCGTTTATGGCTGTAATGACTGGTTACATTTGTGTTGAAATTGTGCGTGCTTGTATGTATGTGCATGTACTGGGGTAGCAAGCTTTTTGGGGGTCACAGGACAAAAAGTTTGAGAACCACTCCATAGGAGAACCCTTTGAAGAACCCTTTTTGGTTCCAGGTAGAACCATTTTGGGTTCCATGTAAAACGAGAAATCATCTAGAATGTCATTGTATGCTGTAGCATGAAAGATTTCCCTTTACTGGAACTAAGGGGCTTAGCTTGAACTATGAAAAACAGCCCCAGACTATTACTCCTCCTCCAACAAACTTCAGTTGGCACTATGCATTGGGGCAGGTAGCATTCTCCTGGCATCCGCCAAACCCAGATTAGTTCGTCGGACTGCCAGCTGGTGAAGCATGATTCATCACTCCAGGGAACGCTTTTCCATTGCTCCAGAGTCCAATGGCGGCGAGATTTACACCACTTCAGCCGACGCTTGGCTTTGTGCATGGTGATTTTAGGCTTGTGTGAGGATGATCGGCCATGGAAGCCCATTTCAGGAAGCTAGTGACGAACAATTACTGTGCTAACGTTGCTTCCAAAGGAAGTTTGGAACCCGGTAGTAAGTGTTGCAACTGAGGACAACCGATTTTTACACGCTACAGCACTCGGCATGTGAGTTGTGTGGCCTACCACTTCGTGGCTGAGCCGTTGTTGCTTCTAGACGTTTCCACTTCACAATAACAGCACTTACAGTTGACCGGAGCAGCTCGAGCAGGACATAAATTTGACGAACTGACTTGTTGGAAAGGTGCCACCGTATGACGGTGCCACATTGAAAGTCACTGAGCTCTTCAGTAAGGCCATTTTACTGCCAATGTTGTCTATGGAGATTGCATGGCTGTGTGCTCGATTTTATACACCGGTCAGCAACGGGTGTCGCAGAAATAGCCGAATCCATACTTTTTTTTATTTTTATAAATATACAAAAATACTTGCTGTCCCACGTGTCTTGTTGGTAAGTGCCTGTTGTGGGTCTGTGTGCCCATACACTCCTAAACGAGTTTTCTCCAGCCTGCTATAAAATCTATAACCACGGAGTACTAGTTGGCTGCTTTTCCTTCACTCCATGGTCCAACTCATCCCAAACCATCTTAATTGGGTTGAGGTCAGGTGATTGTGGAGGCCAGGTCATCTGATGCAGCACTCCATCACTCTCCTTCTTGGTCAAATAGCCCTTACACAGCCTGAAGGTGTGTTGGGTCATTGTCTTGGTGATAAACTAAATTATAGTGCCACTAAGCGCAAACCAGATGGGATGGCGTATTGCTGCAGAGTCATCTGTGGTAGCCATGCTGGTTAAGTTTGCCTTGAATTCTAAATAAATCACTGACAGTGTCACCAGCAAAGCACCATCACACCACCACTTCCATGCTTCACAGTGGGAACCACACATGCGGAGAATATCAGTTTCTGCGACTCACAAAGACATGTTGGTTGGAACCAAAAATCTCAAATTTGGACTCATTAGACCGGTCTAATGTCCATTGCTTGTGTTTCTTGGCCCAAGCAAGTCTCTTCTTTTTATTGATGTCCTTTAGTAGTGGTTTCTTTGCAGCAATTCGACCATGAAGGCCTGATTTACACAGTCTCCTCTGAACAGTTGATGTTGAGATGAGGCTGTTACTTGAACTCTGTGAAGCATTTAGTTGGCCTGCAATTTTTGAGGCTGGTAACTCTAATGAACTTATCCTCTGCAGCAGAGGTAACTTTGGGTCTTCCTTTCCTGTGGCAGTCCTCATGAGAGCCAGTTTCATCATAGCGCTTGATGGTTTTTGCGGCTGCATTTGAAGGATTTACTGACCTTCATGTCTTTAAAGTAATGACGGTCTGTCATTTCACTTTGTTTATTTGAGCTGTTCTTGCAATAATATGGAATTGTTCTTTTACCAAATAGGGCTATCTTCTGTATACCACCCCTACCTTGTCACAACACAACTGATTGTTTCAAACGCATTAAATTCTTTGGGATAAGAGGCAGTATTTTCACGGCCGGATAAAAAACGTACCCGATTTAATCTGGTTACTACTCCTGCCCAGAAACTAGAATATGCATATAATTAGTATATTTGGATAGAAAACACTCTAAGTTTCGAATACTGTTTGAATGGTGTCTGTGAGTATAACAGAACTCATATGGCAGGCCAAAACCTGAGAAGATTCCATACAGGAAGTAACCTGTCTGACAATTTGTTGTCCTTCTGTTGCATCTCTATCAAAAATACAGCATCTGTGCTGTAACGTGACATTTTCTAAGGCTTCCATTGGCTCTCTAAAGCCGCCAGAAAGTGGAATGGGGTGTCTCCTGTCTCTGGGCAAAAAACAGCAGCAGAATTTGTAAGTGGTCAGCCTGGGGACAGTGAGACTGAGATGCGCGTTCACGAGACAACACCATTTTTTTCTTTCAGCCTTTGAATGAATACAATGTTGCCCGGTTGGAATATTATCGCTATTTTACGAGAAAAATTGCATAAAAATTGATTTTAAACAGCGTTTGACATGCTTCTAAGTACAGTAATGGAATATTTTGAATTTTTTTGTCACGAAATGCGCTCGCGTGTCACCCTTCGGATAGTGACCTGAACGCACAAACAAAACGGAGCTATTTGAATATAACTATGGATTATTTGGAACCAAAACAACATTTGTTGTTGAAGTAGAAGTCCTGGGAGTGCATTCTGATGAAGAACAGCAAAGGTAATCCAATTTTTCTAATAGTAATTCTGAGTTTAGTGAGCCCCAAACTTGGTGGGTGTCAAAATAGCTAGTCGTGATATGTACTCAAGAATATTGCAAAATGTGCTTTCGCCGAAAAGCTATTTTAAAATCTGACACCGCGATTGCATAAAGGAGTTCTGTATCTATAATTCTTAAAATAATTGTTATGTATTTTGTGAACGTTTATCATGAGTCATTTAGTAAGTTCACCGGAAGTTTGCGGTGGGTATGCTAGTTCTGAACATCACATGCTAATGTAAAAACTGGTTTTTGATATAAATATGAACTTGATTGAACAAAACATCCATGTATTGTATAACAATGTCCTAGGAGTGTCATCTGATGAAGATCATCAAAGGTTAGTGCTGCATTTAGCTGTGGTTTGGGTTTATGTGACATATATGCTTGCTTGGAAAATGGCTGTGTGATTATTTGTGTCTATGTACTCTCCTAACATAATCTAATGTTTTGCTTTCGCTGTAAAGCCTTTTTGAAATCAGACAATGTGGTTAGACTAACGAGAGTCATATCTTTAAAATGGTGTAAAATAGTTGATTGTTTGAGAAAATTTAATTGTGGTATTTTAGTTGGTTTTGTATTTTAGTTCGCTGTGCGATGCCATTGGCTGTTGGCTAGGGGTTCCGCAGGTCGGAACGGGGTTCCACTAGCGGAACGTCTGTCCTGAACAGGTTAAGGAAAGAAATTCCACAAATTAACAAGGCACACCTGTTAATTGAAATGCATTCCAGGTGACTACCTCATGAAGGTGGTTGAGAGAATGCCAAGAGTGTGCAAAGCTGTAATCAAGGCAAAGGGTGGCTACTTCGAAAAATCTCAAATATTTTGATTTGTTTAACACTTTTTCGGTTACTACATTATTCCATGTGTTATTTCATAGTTTTGATGTCTTCACTAGTATTCTACAATGTAGAAAATAGTAAAAATAAAGAAATACACTTGAATGAGTAGGTGTGTCCAAACTTTTGACTGGTACTGTGTGTGTGTGTGTGTGTGTGTGTGTATGTATATATATATATATATAATTAATCTCCCCTCATTTGTCTTTCAATCATCCATGTGGGTTTGTATCTTCCTGATATCCAATAAGGAGGTGAAGAACCAAGTTCTATTTTAGAGCTTGGCTATGCAGACGCACGTTCACACAAGCGAGCTGTGTTGGTGAAATGACTGAATAACATGTATATGTTAAATGCTAGCACGCGAAACGTGGCACCTTAACAAAGGAGACTATCAACAACAGTTGTTTGTGCATGTTTGTGTGTGCCAAAGACACGACAACGCCTATGTAGATATTCCATAAAGAATCTGCCATTTCCAGCTACAATAGATATTTACGACATTAACATTGTATTTCTGATCAATTTGATGTTATTTTAAATGGACAGAAAATGTGCTTTTCTTTCAAAAACAAGGACATTTCTAAGTGACCCCATACTTTTGAACGGAAGTGTACACACACACACACACACACACACACACTGCCTCAACACATACACTCTTAGAAAAAAAAGGTTCCAAAAGGGTTCTTCGGCTGTTCCCATAGGAGTACCCTTTCTGGTTACAGGTAGAACCCTTTTGTGTTCCATGTAGAACCCTCTGCGGAAAGGGTTCTTCATGGAACCCAAAAGGGTTCTACCTGGAACCAAAAGGGTTCTACCTGGAACCAAAAAAGGTTCTACCTGGAACCAAAAAAGGTTATTCAAAAGGGTTATCCTGTGGGGACAGCCAAATGACCATTATTAGGTTCTAGATAGCACCTTTTTTTCTAAGATTGTAATGTCCATTACAGTAGACCCAGAATGCACATCCCTCTGGGCACACAATGGTTGAATAAATATTGTTTCCAAGTAATTTCAATAAAATTACATTGAACGTGGAATAGATGTAGAGTTGACGTCTGTGCCCCGTGGGATCTCTGTAGTCTCCCACCATCTGCAAATTGTGGGAGACTCCCACAATCTATAAAGGCATCCTCGCATGCCTCTAAAACAAACAGTGTCTTTCATAAGGCTGAGAGAAAGACAGTCACAGTGGCAATGTGACATTTCTAAGAATCCTTGGTGATGTGACGTGCAAGAGATTATTTGGGAGGCCTGAGACCCTTCATCCTTTGTCTAATCATAGGAAATGAGTGAGAGGAGAACAAGGGAAGGAGCGAGGTTATTCGGCTTGAATGGGGTGTTCCATAACCCACTGGCTCGCTCTCAAGCGGTTTAATGGGGAGTAAAAGTTTCTGTCATTAGGCTAGCGGTGGAGCAACACTATAGTCAAGGGAATGTTGCACAGCTACAGTACAATTATGGCCAGAGCAGCTTCAGCATTCACAGGCCTCTCCATAGAGATCCTATAATTAAATTGATTCTATAAGTAACTCTATGGCGCTCTCAGTCAAAGCTAAGGAATAGGAGACTGCTGAACCAGAGTGCTGTTTGCAGTAGAGAAGACATGGCAAAGAAAGGACACGTGGAAAACAGATAACCAAAGGAATTGGTAGAAAAGGATGCATTGTCAAAGATGAATCCTGTGCACATTTTCATTCAAAGCACTAAATGAGAGTAATTTAGTACATTGATGTAAATAATCCAACAGATGAGGGCTGAGGTTTGAGAGTTGTTGACTATGGAAGGCAGATTCTAGTAGCCTTGAGGAAAGAGAGATTAGAGCAGAGGGTAAATCTTTGCGATATTCAACAGCAGTGATCCATTTGGAAGGAGCTATTTTCTCTTCCTTTTTTCATTAATATTAACAAATTATGTATGAGTTGGCGCATACTGCTCCGTTTGATTCACAGGGTTTGTCACAACCTCTGTACTACCTCATTAAGACGTCTAGAGGTGGATCATCAAAATCATGGGATTAATCTCAATTGTATTCCCTTGATTCCTCACATCCACTCTCCTGGCCTCAGATCTTCTGCTCCGATGTGCTTTGAGAAGGAGATGAGGGGGAGGACGTGAGGAATCAAGGATTCACTCCTGCTCTCCATTGTCACCTATCAATAGAAGTCATAGAAAACCACTACTGTACCTCAGAGCAGATTTCTATGACCCTCAACATTCACAAAAGGTTGACCCTTCTACAGTGAAGAAGATCAAGCCTATGACATTGAAAATGCATGCTGTATTTCACTAATGTAATATTTCTACTCCACTTCTACACTTCGCAAACTACTGATAATCACCTCATTTTCCAAAGACAGACAGACAATCTCTAATTGGTGCTTTCTGTAGATGAGAGAGAGACATTGGGACACATTTAGCCAGAGACTTGAAACCATTTGCATTCACATTCATTTTGTCTAATTGGGCTGCATGTGTAAGAGGAAAGTAGAAAAGAGACAACAACCTCGCCCCAACCCGGTCCGCCCACGCTCATTTGCTGACTAATCTCCCAGATAAACACATTAGTAGTGAGCTTACAATGAGGGGACTGGGAGGGCATGTGAGTCAAAGGCTCCAGAAAAACAAGCTTATAGCCTCTATAACAAATATTACGATTGTATGTGGGTGGAGCCCTGACATCACCCTGATATTGTAGAACAAGAGACCGAATAGAGGATGATTACAACAAGATTTTTTTCTTGAATTATAAATGATTTGATCTTTCCAAGTAACAATATGGTAATAAAACAAATGACAGATAAAGGATGTGTTGAAAGAGAAATGGATGTCAAGGCCTAATAAAGTTATATTTTCCTCAGTGAGAAGCTATGCCAAGGCTGCTGTGCGCAGAGAAGGATTTACGGTACCAATGTCAGTGACACAGAGTTTAGTGGAAACAACACAGGTCATGCCATCACTGACTGAAGCTCAGAGGTGCACTACATGACCAAAAGTATGTGGACATCTGCTCGTCGAACATCTCATTCCAAAATCATGGCCATTAATATGGACTTGGTCCCCCCCCCTTTGCTGCAATAAGAGCCTTCACTCTTCTGGGAAGGCTTTCCACTAGATGTTGGAACATTGCTGTGGGGACTTGCTTCCAATCAGCCACAAGAGCATCAGTGAGGTCGGGTACTGATGTTGGGCAATTAGACCTAGCTCGCAGTCAGCGTTCCAATTCATCCCAAAGGTGTTTGATGTGGTTGAGGTCAGGGCTCTGTGCAAGCCAGTCAAGTTATTCCACACCAATCTCAACAATTTCTGTATGGACCTTGAATTGTGCACGGGGGCATTGTCATGCTGAAACAGGAAAGGGCCTTCCCCAAACTGTTGCCACAAATTTGGAAGCACAGAATAGTCAAGAATGTAATTGTAAATCAAATCAAAGTTTATTTGTCACGTGCGCCGAATACAACAGGTGTAGACCTTACAGTGAAATGCTTACTTACAGGCTCTAACCAATAGTGCAAAAAAGGTATTAGGTGAACAATAGGTAAGTAAAGAAATAAAAACAAACAGTAAAAAGACAGTGAAAAACAGTAGCGAGGCTATATACAGCAGCGAGGCTATAAAAGTAGCGAGGCTACATACAGACACCGGTTAGTCAGGCTGATTTGAGGTAGTATGTACATGTAGATTAACATGTAGGTTAAAGTGACTATGCATATATGATGAACAGAGAGTAGCAGTAGTGTAAAGAGGGTTTGGCGGGTTGCGGGACACAATGCAGATAGCCCGGTTAACCAATGTGCAGGAGCACTGATTGGTCGGGCCAATTGAGGAAGTATGTACATGAATGTATAGTTAAAGTGACTATGCATATATGATAAACAGAGAGTAGCAGGAGCATAAACAGAGGGGTTTTGGGGGGCACAATGCAAATAGTCCGGGTAGCCATTTGATTACCTGTTCAGGAGTATTATGGCTTGGGGGTAAAAACTGTTGAGAAGCCTATTTGTCCTAGACTTGGAACTCCGGTACTGCTTGCGATGCGGTAGTAGAGAGAACAGTCTATGACTGGGGTGGCTGGGGTCTTTGACAATTTTCAGGGCCTTCCGCTGACACCGCCTGGTGTAGAGGTCCTGGATGGCAGGCAGCTTAGCCCCAGTGATGTACTGGGCCGTACGCAATACCCTCTGTAGCGCCTTGCGGTCGGAGGCCGAGCAATTGCCATACCAGGCAGTGATGCAACCAGTCAGGATGCTCTCGATGTTGCAGCTGTAGAACCTTTTGAGAATCTCAGGACCCATGCCAAATCTTTTTAGTTTCCTGATGGGGAATAGGCTTTGTCGTGCCCTCTTCACGACTGTCTTAGTATGTTTGGACCATTCTAGTATGTTGGTGATGTGGACACCAAGGAACTTGAAGCTCTCAACCTGCTCCACTACAGCCCCGTCGATGATAATAGGGGGGTACTCGGTCCTGCTTTTCCTGTAGTCTACAATCATCTCCTTAGTCTTGGTTACGTTGAGGAATAGGTTGTTATTCTGGCACCCCCCGGCCAGGTCTCTGACCTCCTCCCTATAGGCTGTCTCGTCGTTGTCTGTGATCAGGCCTACCACTGTTGTGTCATCTGCAAACTTAATGATGGTGTTGGAGTCGTGCCTGGCCATGCAGACATGGGTGAACAGGGAGTACAGGAGGGGACTGAGCACGCACCCCTGGGGAGCTCAGTGTTGAGGATCAGTGTGGGAGATGCGTTGCTACCTACCCTCACCACCTGGGGGTGGCCTGTCAGGAAGTCCAGGGTCCAGTTGCAGAGGGAGGTGTTTAGTCCCAGGTTCCTTAGCTTAGTGATGAGCTTTGAGGGTACTATGGTGTTGAATGCTGAGCTGTAGTCAATGAATAGCATTCTCACATAGGTGTTCCTTTTGTCCAGGTGGGAAAGGGCAGCGTGGAGTGCAATAGAGATTGCATCATCTGTGGATCTGTTTGGGCGGTATGCAAATTGGAGTGGGTCTAGGGTTTCTGGGATAATGGTGTTGATGTGAGCTATTATCAGCCTTTCAAAGCACCTCATGGCTACGGACGTGAGTGCTACGGGTCTGTAGTCATATAGGCAAGTTGCCTTTGTATTCTTGGGCACAGGGACTATGGTGGTCTGCTTGAAACATGTTGGTATTACAGACTCAATCAGGGACATGTTGAAAATGTCAGTGAAGACACTTGCCAGTTGGTCAGCACATGCCCAGAGCACACGTCCTGGTAATCCGTCTGGCCCCGCAGACTTGTGAATGTTGACCTATTTAAAGGTCTTACTCATGTTGGCTACGGAGAGCAGGATCACACAGTCGTCCAGAACAGCTGATGTTCTCATGCATGCCTCAGTGTTGCTTGCCTCGAAGCGAGCATAGAAGCGATTTAGCTCGTCTGGTAGGCTCATGTCACTGGGCAGCTCGCGGCTGTGCTTCCCTTTGTAGTCTGTAATAGTTTGCAAGCCCTGCCACATAAGACGAGCGTCGGAGCTGGTGTAGTATGATTCAATCTTAGCCCTGTATTGACGCTTTGCCTGTTTGATGGTTCGTCACAGGGCATTGCAGGATTTCTTGTAAATTCCGGATTAGAGTCCCACACCTTGAAAGCGGCAGCTCTGCCCTTTAGTTCAGTGCGAATGTTGCCTGTAATCCATGGCTTCTGGTTGGGGTATGTACGTACAGTCACTGTGGGGACGATGTCCTCGATGCACTTATTGATAAAGCCAGTGACTGATGTGGTGTACTCCTCAATGCCATCGGAAGAATCCCGGAACATGTTCCAGTCTGTGATAGCAAAACAGTCCTGTAGTTTAGCATCTGCTTCATCTGACCACTTTTCTATAGATTGAGTCCCTGGTGCTTCCTGCTTTAATTTTAGCTTGTAAGCAGGAATCAGGAGGATAGAGTTGTGGTCGGATTTACCAAATGGAGGGCGAGGGAGAGCTTTGTACGCATTTCTGTGTGTGGAGTACAGGTGATCTAGAATTTTTTTCCCTCTGGTTGCACATTTAATATGTTGATAGAAATTTGGTAGAACTGACTTAAGTTTCCCTGCATTAAAGTCTCCGGCCACTAGGAGCGCCGCCTCTGGGTGAGTGGTTTCCTGTTTACTCATTTCCTTTTACAGCTGACTGAGTGTGGTCTTAGTGCCAGCATCTGTCTGTGGTGGTAAATAAACAGCCACGAAAAGTATAGCTGAAAACTCTCTAGGCAAGTAGTGTGGCCTGCAATTTATCACAATATAGTCTACTTCAGGCGAGCAAAATCACACCCCCGTCTTACCGGAGTGTGCTGTTCTAGCTTGCTGGTGCAGTGTATATCCCGCTAGCTTAATATCCATGTTGTCATTCAGCCACGATTCCGTGAAACATAGGATATTTCAGTTTTTGATGTCCCATTGGTAGGATATTAGTGATCGTATCTCATCTATTTTATTGTCCAATAATTGCAGTTTGCCCACTCACCTTCTGCGGGTCCTCACGAGGCATCCCGCTTTGTGTCCCCTGTACCTGCGTTTCTTCCTCTTGCAAATAACGGGGACATTGGCCCTGTCGGGTGTTTGGAGAATGTCCTGTGCGTCTTGCTTGTTGAATAATTTTTTTTTGTCTAATCTGAGGTGAGTGATCGCTGTCCTGATATCCAGAAGCTCTTTTTTGCCGTAAATTACGGTTGCAGAAACATTATGTACAAAAGAAGTTACAAATAACATGAAAAAAACACATAATAGCACAACTGGTTGGGCACCGGTAAAACTGCTGCCATTTCTTCCGGCGCCATTTTTATTAAATTGTATGCTGTTAAGATTTCCCTTCACTGGAACTAAGGGGCCTAGTCCAAACCATGAAAAACAGCCCCAGACCATTATTCCTCCTCCACCGAACTGCCACCATTGGGGCAGGTAGCGTTCTCCTGGCATCCGCCAAACCCAGATTCGTCCGTCGGACTGCCAGCTGGTGAAGCGTGATTCATCACTCCAGAGAACGCGTTTCCACTGCTCCAGAGTCCAATGGCGGAATGCTTTACACCTCTCCAGCCGACGCTTGGCATTGTGCATGGTGATCTTAGGCTTGTGTGCGGCTGCTCGGCCATGGAAACCTATTTCATGAAGCTCCCGACAAACAGTTATTGTGCTGACTTTGCTTCCAGATGCAGTTTGGAACTCGGTAGTGAGTGTTGCAACCAAGGACAGACAATTTTTATGCGTTAAGTGCTTCGGCACTCAACGTCCCGTTCTGTGAGCTTGTGTGGCCTACCATTTCGCGGCTGAGCCGTTGCTGCTCCTAGACGTTTCCACTTCACAATAACAGCACTTACAGATGACCGGGCCAGCTCTAGCAGGGCCGAGATTTCACGAACTGACTTGTTGGAAAGGTGGCATCCTATGATGGTGCCACATTGAAAGTCACTGAGCTCTTCAGTAACGCCAATGTTTCTCTATGGAGATTGCATGGCTGTGTGCTCGATTTTATACACTTGTCAGCAACGGGTGTGGCTGAAATAGATTAATCCATTAATTTGAAGCGGTGTCCACATACTTTTGTATATACTGTATAGTGTAGGAACACAGCCAACTGAGGTACCAGATAATTATCACAAAACAGACGCATGCACACACGCACACAAACATAACTTAAAAGGAACAATTTATATCTTTGAGGGTGAATTATTTTATGTTCAGACGAAAGCAGACAACTTCCTTTGAGTGTCTCTCATTAGCCAAAATAATGATTTCAGCAAACAAACAAGAAACAGCATGTCCCCCGCTCGCTCAGTGACTAGAGGGCTCTCAGGGAAAAAGGGAAAAAGGGAGCAGCAATTGACTGCTACACATGACCTGTCTTTCTGTCTGAGAAACTCTCCTCCTCTCCCTTGGGTATATGTTACGTTACATCACTCACTCCCATAACAATAATTCATTCTTCCCTCAGTATACAGCAAATAGTGACAGCTAAATATAACCACACCTGACATACTTCCAGACTGTATGAGCACATCAAGTAGTGTTGATTTCTCAATAAAAAGCAACTTATGGCTACTTAAATCACACAGATAATGGTGTTAAAAACCAAGTGAGTTTGGTTTCATTTCCCATTGCGTAAAAAAATAAGAACAAAGAACAAAGTGTGCTATCAAATGGCGAGAACAGGCGGTAGAAGAAGCTGCGAACCAGACCCAGAAATCGTTACTGTTCTCAGTGCGCCCATATCAGATGAGGTAGTGCTTACATTACACCTTCTCCAACAGGCACAATAGAATTTCAGATCAATGACTTATCGACTCCATGAAAAGACTGTGTCCCGCTCTGGGGCCACTGCATATTAAAACCTAATGAAAATAATTATTCTTGGATAGCGACAGATCATAATTTATTTATGTGAACAGTAGATGAGGTGAAAGGGGTGAAAGAAGAAAAGCCATTTTCTTTTTCCTATGACGGTCCCTGTTAGCGAGAGGCCAAATCAGTCTCCAAATGAATGTTCAAATCACACCAGGGAGATGGAATAGCAAGACCCTTTTATCTCCACAACACATTTATGTCACCTTCTGTCAATGGTAATCCATTCCAAGGAGGTACACCCTCACGCATTCTCTTCTGCTGGGTCCTCAGCTTGGCATGTATATAGTTTGTCTATTAGCCAATGCCTTCATCCCAAATGGTTAGGGCTGTGCACATACCTTTTGGGGGGGGGGGGGGGGGGGGGTGCATGTGCTCTAACCAACAACCCCCCCAAAAACGATCCTGCAGCCGCGGTCACAGATTTGTTGTGCAATTACTACTTTGATTATTTAGTAGAAGCTAAGTAGAAGCACTGCTACTCGACCAGTGCTCCAGACTAACATGTTCCCCTGGTGGCACAAATCTGTTTTAGCGGTGTATCATCTTAAAAAGTAATTCACAGTGCTTTATTAAAAAGTGTAGACTACGGAGATGGTACTCGAGAACCAAGTTGTTTAATCATCTTTTCATTGTTGTGATTCAAAATATTTTCATGTGCAACCTAACACAGGGATTGTCATGCATTTTGGTTGAACAAATATGCTATTGTTGTTAGATTTTACTGTTAATATAGGACTCCAGAATGTCCTTTTTTTATATACATATATGTGAATTTACATGCATCTTTATGTGCAATAATATCATAGGCTAATTTATTTGGGGCTAATTCACCACCTACGTTTAAGTGGAAACTCATAACAAGATTGCTGACTCTAAATATACCTCCCTAATCTTACTACTACTCCCTAATCTTACTACTACTACTCCCTAATCTTTCTACTACTCCCTAATCTTTCTACTACTCCCTAATCTTACTACTACTACTCCCTAATCTTACTACTACTACTACTCCCTAATCTTTCTACTACTCCCTAATCTTACTACTACTCCCTAATCTTACTACTACTACTCCCTAATCTTACTACTACTACTCCCTAATCTTACTACTACTACTCCCTAATCTTACTACTACTACTCCCTAATCTTACTACTACTACTCCCTAATCCCTAATCTTACTACTACTACTCCCTAATCTTACTACTACTACTCCCTAATCTTACTACTACTACTCCCTAATCTTACTACTACTACTCCCTAATCTTACTACTACTACTCCCTAATCTTACTACTACTACTCCCTAATCTTACTACTACTACTCCCTAATCTTACTACTACTACTCCCTAATCTTACTACTACTACTCCCTAATCTTTCTACTACTCCCTAATCTTACTACTACTACTCCCTAATCTTACTACTACTACTCCCTAATCTTACTACTACTACTCCCTAATCTTACTACTACTACTCCCTAATCTTACTACTACTACTCCCTAATCTTACTACTACTACTCCCTAATCTTTCTACTACTACTCCCTAATCTTTCTACTACTACTCCCTAATCTTACTACTACTCCCTAATCTTACTACTACTCCCTAATCTTACTACTACTACTCCCTAATCTTACTACTACTACTCCCTAATCTTACTACTACTACTCCCTAATCTTACTACTACTACTCCCTAATCTTACTACTACTACTCCCTAATCTTACTACTACTACTCCCTAATCTTACTACTACTACTCCCTAATCTTACTACTACTACTCCCTAATCTTACTACTACTACTCCCTAATCTTACTACTACTACTCCCTAATCTTACTACTACTACTCCCTAATCTTACTACTACTCCCTAATCTTACTACTACTCCCTAATCTTTCTACTACTCCCTAATCTTTCTACTACTCCCTAATCTTACTACTACTACTCCCTAATCTTACTACTACTCCCTAATCTTACTACTACTCCCTAATCAATCTTACTACTACTCCCTAATCTTACTACTACTCCCTAATCTTTCTACTACTCCCTAATCTTTCTACTACTCCCTAATCTTTCTACTACTCCCTAATCTTTCTACTACTCCCTAATCTTTCTACTACTCCCTAATCTTTCTACTACTCCCTAATCTTTCTACTACTCCCTAATCTTACTACTACTCCCTAATCTTACTACTACTCCCTAATCTTACTACTACTACTCCCTAATCTTACTACTACTACTCCCTAATCTTACTACTACTACTCCCTAATCTTACTACTACTACTCCCTAATCTTACTACTACTCCCTAATCTTACTACTACTCCCTAATCTTTCTACTACTCCCTAATCTTTCTACTACTCCCTAATCTTACTACTACTACTCCCTAATCTTACTACTACTCCCTAATCTTACTACTACTCCCTAATCTACTACTACTCCTGTCTACTACTACTCCCTAATCTTACTACTACTCCCTAATCTTTCTACTACTCCCTAATCTTTCTACTACTCCCTAATCTTTCTACTACTCCCTAATCTTTCTACTACTCCCTAATCTTTCTACTACTCCCTAATCTTTCTACTACTCCCTAATCTTACTACTACTCCCTAATCTTTCTACTACTCCCTAATCTTTCTACTACTCCCTAATCTTACTACTACTCCCTAATCTTACTACTACTCCCTAATCTTACTACTACTCCCTAATCTTTCTACTACTCCCTAATCTTTCTACTACTCCCTAATCTTTCTACTACTCCCTAATCTTTCTACTACTCCCTAATCTTACTACATTTGCACACACTGTACTGTACATAGATTATTCTATTGTGTTATTGACTGTACGTTTGTGTACGTGTAACTCTGTGTTGTTGTTTTTGTCGCACTGCTTTGCTTTATCTTGGCCAGGTCGCAGTTGTAAATGAGAACTTGTTCTCAACTGGCCTACCTGGTTAAATAAAAATATAATACCCACTGCTAATAGCCATGTATTAATCTAACAGTAAATGTTATGTCCAAAAAAACATTGCAGTTGTATATCGTCCAATGAGGCCTACGCAATCGCAATGCTAATGAGAATTTTGCTCACTCCGTATCTCAATGCCATATCAAATATCTTGGTTGTAAAATAGTTGCTATTGAGTTAAAAATGTAGAGTTGAGAAATAAGAATACCAGAAATCTAAGAACCTCCTTAACTGTGAAAACAGGATGGCTGTGTTTTGGATTTTAAAATGTTATACATTGGAGCATGTTTCCCCTCCCCAGAAATAGGGAGAGATTTGCTTGCTCGACACAGCAGTAGGCCCCAGCGAAACAGGTACAGGGACAGGCAGACACATTCGTTAGAGGAATCATGATGATAATTTACTTTACTTTTACGCCATCTGGTTTGTGCGACTATGACCCAACACACCTCCAGGCTGTGTAAGGGCTTTTTGACCAAGAAGGAGAGTGATGGAGTGCTGCATCAGATGACCTGGCCTCCATAATCACCTGACCTCAACCAAAGTGGTGGTTGGTTTGGGATGAGTTGGACCGCAGAGTGAAGGAAAAGCAGCCAACAAGTGCTCAGCATATGTGGGAACTCCTTCAAGACTGTAAGAAAAGCATTACAGGTGAAGCTAGTTGAGAGAATTCCAAGTGTGTGCAAAGTTGTCATCAAGGCATCTCTCTCTCTCTCTCTCTCTCTCTCTCTCTCTCTCTCTCTCTCTCTCTCTCTCTCTCTCTCTCTCTCCTCTCTCTCTCTCTCTCTCCTCTCTCTCTCCTCTCTCTCTCTCCTCTCTCTCTCTCTCTCTCCTCTCTCTCTCTCTCTCTCTCTCTCTCTCTCTCTCTCTCTCTCTCTCTCTCTCTCTCTCTCCTCTCTCTCTCTCTCTCTCTCTCTCTCTCTCTCTCTCTCTCTCTCTCTCTCTCTCTCTCTCTCTCTCTCTCTCTCTCTCTCTCTCTCTCTCTCTCTCTCTCTCTCTCTCTCTCTCTCTCTCAGAGTAGTACATGTACAGCAACAGTTGAAAAGGATGGACTTGACCAGAATACAGTTTACTGTCTGTATATTTGGTTGATTGAGCTCTGGCTGGACAAGTGGAAGTGGTAACTTATCTATCACTGATTGAAACATTTAGCATGCAATATTGTAGCCTAAATCAAGTGTATTATTTATCTATTGACTCACGTTGTAGCCTAGGCTATATTCCTATCGTCCCAATCCCACTGAAACCCAAAATCCTGATTCTTATCTTGCATGAAAATTCCTAACTTTATTCTATAATCCATTAGTTGCATTATCAAAGCACGTCTTGCCTATGCATGTCAAAATACCGCTATAACATTTGCCCCGCTTTTCTACGCTGTCTCATTTTGCTGCCCATATGAGAGTTTCAGTAGAGAATGTGTGATCAACAAACAGTATGAGAGTAGATATGGATATTTTTTTAAACAGAGTTGGTCCCTGTTAAGATATCTCAATATTTAAACAATTTCCTCTCTTCATGTCCCCGTTATTTATGAGCTGATCTGGTATCTCTATAATTATCAACTTGACTTTGCCAAATAGGTGATATTCTGTCATTCAATGGAGGTTATCGAGCAAGCTTAGCAACTTTGGTCAACATGCTCGAATTTATGAACAGACTGTTTTGCAATTCACAACAATGCCATTGGTGATCAAAGTTACTCTATCATTACTAAATATCAGTTTCACTTGATGTGAAATCTTTACATAGGGGCGCAGTGGCAATCACATTTTGGGAGAATCCTGAGTGACCATATATTGGTTTTAAATGCTTTATAAATGGGCACTTCCGATTTCTACTGTATTTCCGGGACTCTCAGGATAATTATGAATTATTCCCGGTACTGAAACTTGATCGATTTTCGGGAAAATATTAACCCTTATGAAAAAAGATTGCGGTCAGATTGCAGTAGAAACTGCAGTACAGCGTAGTATAAGTGCACTATAACTGCAGTATGCTGCAAGTCCAAAATAACACATTTTTATTTACTGCAGTAATTTTGCAGTGTAGTAAAACTGCAGTTGCACTGCAGTACACTATAGTTATTCTGCAATCACTGCGTCCAAAATACCACAGTTGACTGCAGTTACTGCACTTTTACTGCAGTTTCAAAACTGCAATATTTTTTTGTAAGGGAATCCCTAGTATTGACTGCATTAAAACAAGAGAAGCTAGTTACGCGAGCTAGGCTAATTGAGACTACATAACTTTAACTGTGCACTTTTTCTGCTTCCAAATCCTACAGTAAATATTAGGGAATGGAATTCTAGTGATTATATTTCTGTGGTCCATACTGTAGCTCTGATACTGTGCTCTCCCATAGCCAGAAGGTCCACATTTCAAGTTATTGTCAGGTGCACTAGTACAGTGAAATGCATTTCTTGCTTGCTTTTTCAACAATGCAGTAGTACTATAATAAATAATGTATATAAAAGTCTTCACACACACACACAATCACAGTGCTCTGTGGGTCAAGCCCTTGGATGAGGCCAGTGGAAAATTAGGAGAACATTTGCAGATTATGCTGGTAGGGTTCAGATTCACACCTTTGCCAGCTCATACAGTAGACCCCTCAGCCTGGACAGCTGTCTCCACCCAGGGGCCAGGGAGAGGAGCAAACCCCCTCCACACACACACACACACACACACACACACACACACACACATATATGCACGTTTCAACCCCCTTGACATGCAACCCTTTTCTCTTATGTGCACAGCAGAGGGTAGGACAGAGAGAGAAATAAAGAAAGGAAGGAAATAAAAATGTATTAGAAAAAGAGAAATATAGACTACACTACAGCACGCTGTCAGCTGTACCTGTCAACTCTCTCACTGTCATGCAAGGTATCATCCTCCCACACATGCTGTCACTGTCTTATTATATTGGGTATAATATAATTATGATCAAAATAAAGAGTCGCACACACTATATGTAAGCTTCCAGTAATTTGTTGGGATAAATACCAAGGTTTCAGCCACTCTGCCTTGCTTCTTCAAGTTGGAGAAGGCACAGTGATGCTGAAACTTGTGTTTTACCCAACAAATTACTATGAGCTTACATATAGAGTGTGCGACTCTCTATTTTTATAGCCTACAGTTCACTCACCTTCAGTCAGCACCTCCACTAAATTGATGAGGTATTTGCCAGCTCATGCTTTTCACTAGACTAATAGGACATCAATACATACAGTATGTGAGGTTGATGCCAATCATATGGGTTGGTCTTGCCTGTGGTTCAGTACCAGCTGGTGAGATGCATCGTCTCATATTGGTTTCCCATCAGTTGGAGTGTGTGTGAAGCAGGTGTGTGTGGATGGTAACTCAAGCTATAGAGATAGACTGTAAGGATTACATAGTTATTCGTGTGTGTGTGTGTGTATGCACGTTGTGGAATAAAGGGAGAGACCGAGAGGGTTAGAGAAGGAACTCAGTGCCTCCTGCCTTAAGTGTGTCTGAATGTGCGTGCGTGCATGAATGTTAGATGGCATGTGAAAGGTCATGATTGAATGGGTCAATGAGTGTGTGTGTGCCTGCATGATGTGCATAAGCGTTAGTGTTCATGTGTTTCTTAGAATACTGAGATTGAGCCACACTGACCATAGATCGCACCCCGTCACCATAGAAACAGGAAGGTGACATGACAACAGCTCCATCGGGTTTGTGGGAGTAGCACAGCATTAGATGGAGCGAGAGAGTTTTTCCTAACGTCACACTGCAAAGGGGCACACACGCAGGAATATGGACAAGACTAATGTCAATATTAATTGAGACTGAATTCCTCCATAATGTCAACTAAAATATCCTCCATAACGATTCATATACCTACTATGATTAGTTGAGTGAGCAGTGTGACGCCAGAGTGCACACAAAACACATGCATACACACACACTTTGATAAGAAAAAGCCATGCATACGTAGATAGCAATGGATAGAAAAAATATGATTCTCCGCTGAGAGGAGCACAGCCTTCCTTCAGGTCGTGGGCAGAGAGAGGGAGAGGCACAGAGAGAAAAAGAGGAGAGAGAGAGGGGAGGACGAGAGAGAGTAAATGAAGGGATGGCTGTCTGCAACACACAGACAGAGCTAACAACAAAACAAGGCTGGCATTATCACATACAGAGCTGATCACAAACACATAGGGTTATCAGAGTCAGGGACAGATACCCAGGGGACATAAGGACAAGGAGCCATAACAAAGAGCCATAAGTAGATAAAGACATAACAAGATCACAGGTCTTCAGGTTGATGGCAACAACAATAGAAAAGACACTAAAAACATCCACGCAGGGACAAAGACATCCACACAGGGACAAAGACAAACACAGGGGGCATGAGGGGACGGTGGGAATTGACACTGTGCATCATGGGGGGGTTTACTGAGATCTAAGGCTGTGTTAACATTTAAATGTCAGGTGGAGGGATGGAGAGACTTGTTGGCAGTGCAGGGCCCAGGGGTGAATCGAGAGAGAAGAGAGAAAAAGAGAGGGAGAGATCAGAGGGGTAGCAGAGAGAGAGAAATAGGGAGATAGCTGAAGCTCTATATGTATTAATCCAGCCTAAGAGCAACATGGAGGACAGTATTTTTAATCAAACAGAGAGATGATTCTAGGAGATTTTTCCCGAAGGACCCATTCTGACAAGGTGCACTGTGATGTAAGCTTGCAAGTGCGATTAACCCAATCTAGCAAGTTAAAGCCTTGTGCTGAAAAGCCATGTGCAGCCTACTGGGGGCCACCCATACGTGGGTATGATGCTACACCTGTACACCTTGGCACACCTGTATTTGGGGAGTTTCTCCCATTCCTCTCTGCAGATCCTCTCAAACTTTGTCAGGTTGGATATGGAGCGTTGCTGCACAGCTATTTTCAGGTCTCTCCAGAGATGTTTGATTATAAAAACCAGTTTTTGCTTTGTCATTATGGGGTATTGTGTAGATTGATGAGGGGAAAAAACAATTTAATATATTTAGAATAAGGCTGTAACGTAACAAAATGCGGAAAATTTCAAGGGCTTCGAATGCACTGTATTCATATTGAACTTACTATTTACTATAAGACAGAAACTCCCATTAAAAAGGGCATTGAATATATTCCTGCTGGCAACCGAGCAGAACCACTTCTCCCACACTAGAAGCTAATTTTCCCTCCTCTCTTATGGGTGTTGAAATCATTAGCATAACTACAGGTAACTGCCAAAGTAAAGAATACACCAACATAATGACTTAATAGCGCGTTGGGCTACCATGAGCCAGAACGGCTTCAATGTGCATTGTCATTAGATTCTACATAGTGTCTGAAACTATACCGACGTCTTGCTTCCGGATAAGCTAAAACACCTTTTTTGCCCGCTTTGAGGATAACAGTGTCGCCGACGCGGCCAGCTCCCAAGGACGGTGGGCTTTCCTTCTCCGTGGCCGACGTGAGAAAGACATTTAAGCGTGTTAACTTCTCTAGGGTAGGGGGCAGTATTTTGACGTCCGGATGAAAGGTGTGCCCAAATTAAACTGCCTGCTACTCAGGCTCAGAAGGTAGGATATTATTAGTAGATTTGGATAGATAACACTCTGAAGTTTCTAAAACTGTTTGAATGTCTGTGAGTATAACAGAACTCATATGGCAGGCAAAAACCTGAGAAAAATCCAACCAGGAAGTGTGTACATTTTGGTTTGTAGTTTTTCAAGTGATTGCCTATACAGTATACAGTGACTTAGGGTTCTTTTTGCACTTCCTAAGGTTTCCACTAGATGTCAACAGTCTTTAGAACGTTGTTTCATGCTTCTACTGTGAATATGGAGAGAATAAGAGCTCCTGGAAGTAGCTGACAGAGAAAATGACATGAGCTCAGAGGCGCACGCTCATGTGAGAATGAGCTGTGTTCCTTTTCTTTTCTGAAGACATTGGAATTGTCCGGTTGGAATATTACTGAAGATTTATTTTAAAAACGTCCTAAAGATTGATGTTATACATCGTTTGACATATTTCTACGAACGTAAATATAACTTTTTTTAACTTTTCGTTGTGACATTTTGCGCGCTTCCTGCATTTGGAGTAGTGGACTGAACGCGTGAACAAAAAGGAGGTATTTGGACATAAATTATTACTTTTTCGAACAAAATGAACATTTATTCTGGAACTGGGATTCCTGGGAGTGCATTCTGATGAAGATCATCAAAGGTAAGTGAATATTTATCATGTAATTTTTGTCATTTCTGTTGACTCCAAAATGGTGGGTATCTGTATGGCTTGTTAGCACTGTACTCAGATTATTGCAAAATTTGCTTTTGCCGTAAAGCTTTTTTGAAATCTGACACAGCGGTTGCATTAAGGAGAAGTGTATCTATAATTCTTTAAATAACTGTTGAATATTTTATCAACGTTTATGATGAGTATTTCTGTAAATTGATGTGCTCATTCACCGGAAGTTTTGGGAGGCAAAACATTTCTGAACATTACACGCCATGTAAAATGGGGGTTTTGGATATAAATATGAACTTTATCGAGCAAAACATACATG
Organism: Salmo trutta; assembly: GCF_901001165.1. Classification (NCBI taxonomy): domain Eukaryota; kingdom Metazoa; phylum Chordata; class Actinopteri; order Salmoniformes; family Salmonidae; genus Salmo; species Salmo trutta. The sequence goes on from NC_042979.1 coordinate 25,823,733, forward strand.
TATTGTGTAACATGAAGTCCTATGAGTGCCATCTGATGAAGATCATCAAAGGTTAGTGATTCATTTTAGCTGTATTTTTGGTTTTTGTGACTCCTCTCCTTGCTTGGAAAATGGCTGTGTGGTTTTTCTTGTTTAGGTGCTGTCCTAACATAATCTAATCTTGATCCTCAACACAGGAGCCCCACAAGGGAGCGTGTTCAGCACCCTCCTGTACTCCCATGACTGCATGGCCATGCACGCCTCCAACTCAATCATTAAGTTTGCAGACGACACAACAGTACTTGGCCTGATTACCAATAATGACGAGACAGCCTACAGGGAGGAGGTGAAGGCCCTGGGAGTGTGGTGCCAGGAAAATAACCTTACCCAACGTCATCAAAACAAAGGAGCTGATCATGGACTTCAGGAAACAGCAGACGGAGCACCCCCCTATCCACATCGTCGGGACTGCAGTGGAGAAGGTGGAAAGCTTCAAGTTCCTCGGCGTACACATCACAAACAAACTGAAATGGACCACCCACACAGACAGTGTGGTGAAGAAGGCACAAAAGCACCTCTTCAACCTCAGGAGGCTGAAGAAATTTGGCTTGGCACCTAAAACCCTCACAAACCTTTAAGATGCACAATTGAGAGCATCCTGTCGGGCTGTATCATCGCCTGGTACGGCAACTGCACCACCCGCAATCGCAGGGCTCTCCAGAGGGTGGTGCGGTCTGCCCAACGCATCACCGGGGGGCAAATGACCTGCCCTCCAGGACCACGTACAGCACCAGATGTTACAGGAAGGCCAAAAAGATCAAGGACAACAACCACCCGAGCCACTGCCTGTTCACTCCACTATCATCCAGAAGGCGAGGTCAGTACAGGTGCATCAAAGCTGGGACCGAGAGACTGCAAAACAGCTTCTATCTCAAGACCATCAGACTTAAATAGCCATCACTAGCACCTGAGAGTCTGCTGCCCTATATACATAGACTTGAAATCACTGGCCACTTTAATAAATATTCACATATTTTACTTTACTCATCTCATATGTATATACTGTATTCTATTCTACTGTATTTTAGTTTATGCCGCTCCGACATTGCTCGACCAAATATTTATATATTCTTGATTCCATTCCTTTACTTTAGATGTGTGTACTGTTGTGAAATTGTTAGATATTACTGCACTGTGGAGATGTAAACACAAGCATTTCACTACACCCGCAATAACATCTGCTAAACATGTATCTGTGACCAATAAAATTTTATGTGGTGGAAAAAGCCATCTCAGGGGCCGCTCCATTATTGTTCAATTGGGTTGAGATCTGGTAACAGACTTCCATGGCATATGGTTTACATCGTTTTCATTCTCATCAAACCAATCACGATCACGATGTGGATGGGGGCATTGTCATCCTATGGGGGCATAGCCATGGTAGCCAAAACAATGGGCAACTGGGCCTGCTCAGCATTTTTATACATGACCCTAAGCATGATGGGAAGTCAATTGCATAGGAGTTACTCAGGAACCACCTGCTTTCAATATACTTTGCATCTCTCATTTACTCAAGTGTTTCCTTTATTTTGGCAGTTACCTGTACATTTGATTCAGTCCTGGTCTTTTTCCTGGTCTTTTTCACTTGCTCCAATAATTTTTTATGCAGAACGGATATACAGTAGTAAATCAATTGCCATGGCGACTAAAAGGCCCCTCAGTGTTTCGGGTGCTATTCCCCAAAAATTCTGCAATCACAGAAAGAGGGCAAGAGGAAGGGAAAGACAGGGAGGAAAGCAGGGGAAAAAACATGGTTGAACATAACCAAATATCATCACCACAAGGGGCAATGAAATACTTACTGCACAAAAATATAAAAGCAACATGTAAAGTGTTGGTCCCATGTTTCATGAGCTGAAAAAATAAATCCCAGAAATGCTCCATACGCAGGGACTAATGAATTTATTTAAATTGACTTATTTCCTTATATGAACTGTAACTCAGTAAAAATGTTAATTGTTGTGTTTATATTTTTGTTCAGTATAGATGGGTGCTCATACTTAATTATTTATTTGGCTTTCAACAAGGATGAAAAGCAAGACATAAATAAAAAGAGTGTATATTCTTGAAGACAACCCACCAACCTAACTAAACGCTCCTTAATCGTCATCACGTACGTGCACACACAGACACACACAAACACACACACACACACACACACACAGAGTGTGGTGAATGGCAGGTAGCGCCTGGTGGCGAAGGGCAGGCAGTGGAGGCAGGGTCTCCTTAAAACGGGTCAGCCGCTCTGCTCCTGTTTCCATTCACACCCATGGATTAGACTGTCTCTCCTGAGATGCCCTCTGGTGCGTGAGCGCCAGACAGTTCATCTAAAGGCTGTCGCCATCTTCTTGCTCTCTGTCTGCGTCCCAAAGAGCATCCTCTGTCTCTGCTCTGGACACTGACTGCCTGTGGTTCAGTTTCAGACAATAACTGGCACGTGTGTGCGTGGATATTTCTCTAGATACTCTATTCATAAGTGGATTGCCTGTACACGAATATGAGCATTCGTGTGTAAAATCTATGCATGCGTGATCATGTGTCATTCCTGCAGTGAGGGGAGAGTTTTCCAGAAGAGGAATCCAGCCAGGGCAGTGAGTTGTGAAGGACAAACAAGGGTCCAGTGATCGATCAGAGCGGCACATCTCAGAATGATAACAGCCTTGTTTGGCTGGCCTAGATTGTGGACTGGCCATTTAGTGGGATGGTGTGTCACTAACAAGGAGATAACGCTTGGCTGACCCCAAGGCAGACAATCTCTGCAACTCCTTCCACTCCCGCTAAAGGTTCTAGTCAATATTGACTTATAGTGGATTGGTTAAATGTCAGATAACAACACGTTATTTCAATCGAGGTGTTTGGTTAAGAGACTGTATTTTGTTTAATTTGTGTTTTTTAGATAATGTTTAAGACTTGGATGATGATCCATTTAATAGCTGAAAAACACCCATACTGAGCGGTGCATACTAAAACAGCACTACATAACAGTACATAACAGAGCTGAAAAATGACCACAGACACCACCCATCGAGTGTTAGTCCCGAAGAACATGGGTAACTAGGTTGAATCCCAAATAGCACCCTATTCCCTATATAGTGTACTACTTTTGACTAGGGTCCTGGTCAAATGTAGTGTTCTATATAAGGAATAGGTGCCATATGGGATGCACAAAGGCCTTTAATGAAGGGAGAAGGGGCAGACCGTATCAATAGTCTCCACTGCTAGGGATCAATATCTCATGAGCATATCAAGCAAACACAGACAGATGCACGCACTGACCACAGGGATGGACGGTTGGATCCCCCCCTTGCCCCCACAGCCCCTCTCTGTCTTGCTCATACTTACCTTGAGCTTAATTGCCTCATTCACAGTCTCTCACTTTCTCCCTCTTTCTCTTGCGCTGTGACACGTTTACCTCCCCGTCTTACTCTACCCCTCCTCTCTGTATAAAATGTATGCTCCCTCTCGCTTTCTCTGTCAGATATGCCACAGAAAGAGGGCACATACAGAGGGGCGCTGGGTGAACCAACAGAGGCGAGACGAGACGATAGGAGGCGAGCTCTTCAGCACCGAGCAAGGCAGCCTCCTGGTAGATGTAATGAGACAGAAGGGAAACTGGAGGAGGAAGGCTATTCTCTAAACGCACGACGCAAACTCTCCCCTCACTCACCCTCTGTTTTATGGAACTGAAGGGAGGCAGACACAAAGCTTTCTCTACAACCATCCTCTCCATTACACTGCTGTTTGGGAGAACGGACAAGTCGCAAAAAGCCATTTTTGCTCCCTTTTACAGGCTTTCCATGGAGCTGTAGAGAACCAATAGTGCTAGTCAACAGCCCATTACAACACAGCCATGTGATGTGGGTTGTATTTTGTTGACCTACACCCTTGGAGGAGCACTCAGGGAGAATGAAGAGGAGGCTGGAGTTGGTTGCATCATTCATTATTCACACGGTCGGTGGTTTTACTTCCTCCACATTCGTAAGTCTTGAGGGACACATTGTGAGAGTGCTATGGTACCATCTATGTTCAGATGTATTTGGACAACAGAAACAGCAGGTGGGGTTTGAGGGAGACATTTTACTGCCAACATTTTGGGTACACAGAAACAACACAAATACACTGTATCTCGATCTTGAGAGCAGACAGATGAGCAAGTAGCCAGGGCCCTATGTGCCTTGACCTTAAAGCCAACCGGATCATTTGGCCAATCCTTTGCCAAACCTTCCTTGACAGGCCTTCTTATATATTGTACTTTGTTGCAGCTTGGAGCCAAGATGTTATGATGGGTGAAGAGACGTTAGCTGTGGGCAGCCATGAATGATAAGCAGCATTTCCACATGCAGGTCTCTGTCAAAAGCCTGATGAATCATCACAGTTCCCTGGCCAATACAATCTGTTAAGAGTTCTGATGCAGTGATGAGACTTTCTGGCTCAGAGAGGACCTTTTCAAACACTTCCTCCGTACATACATTGCTGTCAGTCTGGGATTGGCTGCACAAGGCTGCCACCAGGGGAAGGGTGGGAGGACAGAGGACTCCATCTTGGCTCCAGGCTCCTTGGGCAGACTGACAGCTTTTCATCAAATCATAACAGCCAATGATCTTTCCATCAAGCTTGTTGGCATGCAGGTAGGACCTTCTGAATCTCAATTTCCAACGCACACCAACACAGACAGATGTGCACAAATTCAACCCAATCCCACTTCAGAGGGGTCTTTTTACCACTACAGAGACACAGAGAAAGTCATGACCATGTGAAGGGAGTGGCCCAGCCAAAAGCTGAACCTATCCTAGAGAGATGGCCACCCCAGGCTACTACAGAAAAGAGAGATGACGCTAATGTCACCACTTCTTGCTTTATTCCCTCTCTCTTACTGTCTCCTCTCTCTCAGCACAAACCTCTGCCTCCACCTTAAGTGACATAACCATCAGATGATACAGCAGATCTCAGGTTCAGATATATCAATAATGATGAGACGCATCCTTACAATCACTGTAATCATTACAGGTCACATTTTAATTTGCTCAACTGCGATGGGTGGCAGAATTAAATTACATTTTAGGAAATGTGGTCATTTGGTGACCTGGGCAATCGCTGCTGTAAAAAAATTAAAAAGCCATGTGTGAAGAGACTTCAGCTGTGGCTTTCTCTAGTTCATCTGCTCACAGGAAAATGACAACCACCACTCAACAATGCATGAATGCACTACTACCAGCAAAACCACACAGATATGGTGTGTGTGTGTGTGTGGTGTGTGCAGAAAGCTCTGAACTGAAGATGTGCACCGATTCACAAGCTATTAGCATCTGCCTGAGGTTGGTACCACTGCTACAGCAGGTGGCGTAACTCTTGACCCCTCCAACAGGAAAGTGGCATATACATATACTGTATGTCATCATGATTGTCAGGGAATGGAAGAATCCCTCGAAACCAATACACCCACCACTCTCATGCAGTGAGTCAGTCTAAATCATCCAGACCATTGATTTCTACTTGATGCCACTCGAGAAATATTAATGATTTTTGTCACATGATAAAGTTCTGAACAAGACATTGTTTCTGTTGTTAAGGGTTCACATAAAAGGAACCAATAGTCTCTTAATCTCAATAGGTTTATTTTGTAACACTGACACCACACCATAGAGACCTGCGCATGGTCACATAGGCATGAAGGCACCTAACATGGTCCACACACCCGCAAAGTCGTGAAGAGGGCACGGCCGAGCCTCTTCCCCCTCTGGAGGCTACAAAGATTTTGCATGGACCCTTGGATGCTCAAAAAGTGTAACAGCTCCACCATCGATAGCATCTTGACTGGATGCATCACTGCTTGGTATGGCAAATTTATGCACCACCTTTGACCACAAAGCAGTACAGAGTGTGGTACAGACAGCCCAGTACATCACCGGTGCCAAGCTCCCTGCCATCCAAGACTTCTATATCAGGAGGTGTCAGAGGAAGGCCCAAAAAATTGACAAAGACTCCAGCCACCCACATCATACTGTTCACTCTGCTACCGTCCGACAAACGGTACCGGAGCATCGGCTCTCGGACCAACATACTCGAGACAGCTTCTACCCCCAAGCCATAAGACTGCTAAATAATTAATTAATGGTACCCAAACTATCTGCTCTGAGTATTTCTTGACTGACCCTTTAAGCACACTCACTAGAGACACACACACACACACACACACACGTTCAAAAGTTTGGGTCACTTAGAAATGTTCTTGAAAAGAAAAGCACTTTTATTCATTGATTAAAATAACATAAAATGTATCAGAAATACAGTGTAGACATTGTTAATGTTGTAAATTACTATTGTAGCTGGAAACGGCTGATATTTAATGGAATATCTACATAGGCATACAGAGGCCCATTATCAGCAACCATCACTCCTGTGTTCCAATGTCACGTTGTGTTAGCTAATCCAAGTTTATCATTTTAAAAAGGCTAATTGATCATTAGAAAAACCTTTTGCAATTATGTTAGCACAGCTGAAAACTGCTGTTCTGATTAAAGAAGCAATAAAACTGGACTTCTTTAGACTAGCTGAGTATCTGGAGCGTCAGCATTTGTGGGTTCGATTACAGGCTCAGAATGGTCAGAAACAAAGAACCTTCTGAAACCTGGGTATAGGAGAGAGGGGGAAGCCACTAGCTATACCCAAAAAGGGCCACATCATGACAGTACGATCTTTGTCCCCATGTGCAGTTGCAAACCGTAGTCTGGCTTTTTTATGGCGGTTTTAGAGCAGTGGCTTCTTCCTCTCGTTTTACTGTGGATATAGAATCTTCACAAGGTCCTTTGCTGTTGTTCTGGGATTGATTTGCACTTTTTGCACTAAAGTACATTCATCTCTAGGAGACAGAACGCGTCTCCTTCCTGAGCGGTATGACAGCTGCATGGTCCCATGGTGTTTATACTTGTGTACTATTGTTTGTACAGATGAACGTGGTATCTTCAGGCGTTTGGAAATTGCTCCCAAGGATGAACCAGACTTGGAGGTCTACAATTTTTTTTCTGAGGTCTTGGCTGATTTCTTTTGATTTTCCCATGATGTCAAGCAAAGAGGCCTTGAAATACATCCACAGGTACACCTCCAATTGACTCAAATGATGTCAATTAACCTATCAGAAGCTTCTAAAGCCATGAAATCCTTTTATGGAATTTTCCAAGCTGTTTAAAGGCACAGTCAACTTAGTGTATGTAATCTTCTGACCCACTGGAATTGTGATACAGTGAATTATAAGTGAAATAATCTGTCTGTAATAGTTGGAAAAATTACTTGTGCCATGCACAAAGTAGATGTCCTAACCGATTTGCCAAAACTATAGCTTGTTAACAAGAAATTTGTGGAGTGGTTGAAAAAGTAGTTAATGGAATCCAACCTAAGTGTATGTAAACTTCTGACTTCAACAGTGTGTGTGTGTGTGTGTGTGTGTCACACACACACACACACACACACACACACACACACACACACACACACTTTAACTCATAATTTGCTGCTGCTACTCCGTTCTTTGTTTTACTGTTGTTATTATCTATCCTAAATGCCTAGTGACTTTACCCTGCCTTTATGTACATATAGTATCTACCTCAAATACTAAGTACCTCTGCACACTGATCCTGGTATATAGTTCCATTCTAGTGTATTTTATTTATAAACTGCATCGTTGAGAATGGCTCGTAAGCAAGCATTTCAAAGTAAAATCTACACCAATTGAGTTTGGCACGTGACAAATAAAATGTGATATGAGCGAGAAAAAGTGTTGAGTAGGCACGACAGCTGGCCAGGGATGAGTGATGGGTGGTGGCACCTCATACGTGACACCTCATGGTCCACCTCTTCCTTTGTCTCCCCAGTGCTACGCCTGCTCTCACACAGGTGCCAAAGAAGTGTGTGTTAAGTTCATGTTTTAAGTATCCCTATATTATTAAAGGTGCTATCACTCTTATTAGTACGCCTGCGCATTAGTCTCAAAGTTGATGGACCTAGCCTGAGAGCAATGGCAATCATATATTGTGGAAATACGGTTTAGTAAACGTTGTTAAACTGGAACCTAGTCGTTGTGTCATTTTAAGTTAACATTGTAGTTATTAGCCATCCTCTCCTACCAATGTGCCACCTCGCTTCAACGAGAAGAGGTCGTATGAAAATAAGAAAAATTAACTTGGAATCTGGACACCGGGTTACTAATCTGGACGAGATAAAGCATGCACTTGTGGTGGCATTATCAATCGAGGGAAGAGCAAGAGATACAGCACTGGAAATATCCCTGGAGGACTTGAACAAGGATGATGGTATGGGAACTCTTGATCAGAGTACTGGATTCTGTGTTTCTTAGAGAAGAGAAAGACCGTGCCTACGAGGCATATTCAAACTGTGTTACTAGAGACATTTCGGTTGCAATGACATAATTGATTTTGAACAGAGGTAAATCAGGATGCGCAAGTACGACATGGTTCTCCTGAATGCAGTGTTAGCTTTCAAGTTGCAGGATGGCGCCGACAGAGATGGTCGCCTCGCTTCGAGTCCTTAGGAAACTTTATGTATTATTTCTTACATTGCTACCCCAGAAAATCTTAAGTGTTATTATATACAGACAGGAAGAACTATTGGATAAAAGAGCGATGTCAACTTATCGACTTTATGACCAGGAATATGACTGTCCGAAGTGGATCCTTCGTTTGGACCACCAGCCAGGACAGTGGATCTAATTCCTGAAGCCGACCCAAAACAACATCACCGCAGAAGAGGCAGATGGAGCAGCTTCCTGGTCAGGCTCCGTAGGCGTGCACACCGCCACCACTTCCGAGTATACTACTCCCCAATGTCCAGTCTCTTGACAACAAGGTAGATGGAATTAGAGCAAGGGTTGCCTTCCAGAGAGATATCAGAGATTGTAACATCCTTTGTTTCATGGAAACATGGCTCTCTCGGGAGATGTTGTCAGAATCAGTTCAGCCACCGGGATTTTTCATCCGTCGCACCGCCAGAGATAAACGCCACTCTGGGAAGGAGGAGGTCGGGGGTGTATGCTTCATGATTAACGACTCATGGTATAATCATAACAACATACAGGAACTCAAGTGCTTCTGCTCACCCGACCTAGAATTCCATACTATCAGTGTGGCTTTCTGTTGGCGCCACTCGTTCCTCTGCGTACACATCACATACAAAATCAAATGGTCCACCCACACAGATAGTGTGGTGAAGAAGGCGCAACAGCGCCTCTTCAACGTCAGGAGGCTGAAGAAATTTGGCTTGTCACCTAAAACCCTGACGACCTTTTACAGATGCACAATTGAGAGCATCCTGTCAGGCTGTATCACCACCTGGTACAGCAACTGCACCACCTGCAAACGCAAGGCTCTCCAGAGGGTGGTGCGGTTTGCACAACGCGTCACCGGCGGCAAACTATCTGCCCTCCAGGACATCTACAGCACCCGATGTCACAGGAAAGCCAAAAAGGTCATCAAGGACAACCACCACCCGAGCCACTGCCTGTTCACCCCGCTATCATCCAGAAGGCGAGGTCAGTACAGGTGCATCAAAGCGGGGACCGAGAGATAGAAGCTGTTTTTCAATCTCAAGGCCATCAGACTGCTAAACAGCAATCACTAACTCAGAGGCTGCTTCCTACATAGAGACTCAAATCACAAGTTACTTTAAACAGTGCCACTTTAATAATGTTAATATATCATACATCACTCATCTCATATGTATATACTGTACCTTATACCACCTATTGCACCTTGCCTATGCCGCTCGGCAATCGCACATCCATATATTTATAAAAAGAAACATCCTCTCACTGTCAACTGTGTCAATTTTCAGCAAATTTAACGTGTAAATAGTTGTATGAACATAACAAGATTCAACAGACATAAACTGAACAAGTTCCACAGACATGTGACTAACAGAAATGTAATAATGTGTCCCTGAACAAAGGGGGGGGGGGGGGGGTCAAAAATCAAAAGTAAAAGTCAGTATCTGGTGTGGCTACCAGCTGCATTAAGTACTACAGTGCATCTCCTCCTCATGGACTGCACCAGATTTGCCAGTTCTTGCTGTGAGATTTTACTCCACCACCAAGGCACCTGCAAGTTAATTTCTGGGGGGAATGGCCCTAGCCCTCACCCTCCGATCCAACAGGTCCCAGACGTGCGCAACGGGATTGAGATTAGTGCTCTTCACTGGCCATGGCAGAACACTGACATTCCTGTCTTGCAGGAAATCACGCACAGAACGAGCAGTATGGCTGGTGGCATTGTCATGCTGGAGGGTCATGTCAGGATGAGCCTGCAGGATGGGTACCACATGAGGGAGGATGTCTTCCCTGTAACGCGCAGCATTGAGATTGCCTGCAATGACAACAAGCCCAGTCCAATGACGCTGTGACACACCGCCCCAGACCATGACGGACCCTCCACCTCCAAATTGATCCCGCTCCAGAGTACAGGCCTTGGTGTAACGCTCATTCCTTCGACGATAAACGCAAATCCGACCATCACCCCTGGTGAGACAAAACCGCGACTCATCAGTGAAGAGGACTTTTTGCCAGTCCTGTCTGGTCCAGCAACGGTGGGTTTGTGCCCATAGGCGACGCTGTTGCCGGTGATGTAAGGCAGGTCCTCACCAGACAACAGGCCTACAAGCCCTCATTCTAGCCTTTCTCAGCCTATTGCGGACAGACTGAGCACTGATGGAGGGATTGTGCGTTCCTGGTGTAACTCGGGCAGTTGTTCAGATTCTGTACCTGTCCCGCAGGTGTGATGTTCGGATGTACCGATCCTGTGCAGGTGTTGTTACACGTGGTCTGCCACTGTGAGGACGATCAGCTGTCCGTCCTGTCTCCCTGTAGCGCTGTCTTAGGCGTACAGACATTGCAATTTATTGCCCTGGCCACATCTGCAGTCCTAGTGCCTCCTTGCAGCATGCCTAAGGCATGTTCACGCAGATGAGCAGGGACCCTGGGCATCTTTCTTTTGGTGTTATTCAGAGTCAGTAGAAAGGCCTCTTTAGTGTCCTAAGTTTTCATAACTGTGACCTTAATTGCCTACCGTCTGTGTCTTAGTGTCTTAATGAAAATGCACCTGTCGAACGGTCGTAAATTGTTTATGGTGGATTGAACAAGCATGGGAAACAGTGTTTCAACCATTTACAAAGAAGAACGGTTAAGTTACTTGGATTCTTACAAATTATCTTTGAAAGACAGGGTCCTGAAAAAGGGACGTTTCTTTTTTTGCTGAGTTTATGTAGATATTCTTATTCCAACCCTTTAGATGTGTGTATTAGGTAGTTGGGGAATTGTTAGATAGTACTGCACTGTCGGAACTAGAAGCACAAGCATTTCACTACACTCGTGTTAACATCTGCTAACCATGTGTATATGACCAATACAATTTGATTTTGAGTTGCTAGATACTACCTGTCTGGATGGTAGGGAGAAACAGTTGGCTTTGACTGCTTGTACTGTGTTGACTTTTCCGTCAATGAAGTCGGCACTGAAAATATTTTTGGGTGAAAAGACCTCTGTCGTGATGGAATGCAAGTGAGTGACGCAGCATATAATACTGAGCAACAGAGAAAAGGAACCAACAAGTCACATTCTCAAGACAACCAGACGAGGGCGCCATTGCACGGCACAAATCCACTGGACAGGTATGGAAGGAGATCAAAATGTGCTATTCATCAAAGCACTTACAATTGGGTTAAAGACTGTCCTCATAAAAATTAACAAGTTAAACTAAGAGAGGAAAATGTAAAATAGTCCCGTGTAGCTCAGTTGGTAGAGCATGGTGTTTGCAACGCCAGGGTTGTGGGTTCAATTCCCACGGGGGACCAGTATGCAGAAGAAATGTATGAAATGTATGCATTCACCACTGTAAGTCGCTCTGGATAAGAGTGTCTGCTAAATGACTTAAATGTAAATGTAATGTAAAACACAGAGATAGAGCAGTGTAACTTTACACTGTTTTCAAATAAATCTGTTTCTGATATTGAGATCTTTATAGTTGAATCCTTAGGATCTGCTGTGATTGATACTGCATGTACACAGTGTGTGTGGTGCAAAATGGCTTGATAGCTATGTCAGTTAACTAAATATGAAAGAAATACAAAATATGATTGACACACCAAGCAACTGAGCTTTTAAATTTGGAGATGGTAGAATGGACGATTCTCCCAAGAGAGTTAAGATACCAGCAAAATTTGGTCAGGTTAAGTGTTACATTGAAACAGGTATCCCCTTACTATTAAGCAAAGCTTCCCTCAAGAAGGCAGGTGCTGTACTAGACATAGAAAAATGACAAGGCAGTGATGTTTAAGGTGGATGTGGCAACAGCCCAGAGTCTTCTTGAATAGTTAAGAGGAACTTAACTTCCCTCTCTGGGAAGCAAATTAAACTGCACTTAAGTCAATAAGGCCGATTTTAGAAGCTGTGTGAGGGAGGTTGCCGTGGGGAGAGTGTCTATGAAAACGTACGCCCAGAGAGGTTAAACAACCATTGATCCTTGAACTTACTACCTCAGGCCACTATTGTGTAAACATTTTAGACAAAGACATCACACAGAGTCCATGTAAAAATGTGATTCTGATGAACACAGAGCTCCCAGAGATTCTGACAGTCACAGAGAACATGAACACAAAGGAAAAACACAAAGTATTATTAAAACTTCAAACAGTTTGGACATGCTACAGTTGACAGACTTCAGAAATGACTCAGCAGTTCTGGGAATAATGATGATGAGAGTATTTCCATTCTACAGCAGCTAGTTAACAGTTGAGACATGTCAGAAATACAGCAAACCTAAGCCCAGACCAGATGTTGGTTTGCCACTGGCTTCTAAGTACAATGAAACATTGGCTGTAGATCTACATGAGCTAGGACCAAGTGTGTGATACCTTCACATAATCAACCACTTCACACGCTTCAGTGCTGGAAGAATTGTGAATACAAAGAAACCCAGTGAAATCATCAAGCACTTCATTCATTCCTGGATATGTGTGCATGGCCCGCCCCAGAATTTGTTGTGACAATGGAGGAGAATTGAATAATAATGAAATAACAGACATGGCTGAGAAATTCAACATGGAAGTAAAGACAACTGCTGCATACAGTCCATGGAGCAATGGACTTCTGGCGAGACATAATCAAACACTCCCAGGAGATGCTGAAAGTGAAGAAAGACAATGGATGTGACTGGAAAACAGCCCTAAATTGGGCTTTGTTGGCAAAAAAACTAAATGCACAATGTTCATGGCTACAGCCCATAGCAACTAGTGTTCGGGCAGAACCCTAATCTTCCCTCTGTACTGATTGACAAGCCACCAGCACTAGGAGGGACCAGTGCGAGTGCACGGGTGGGACAGCACCTTTCAGCTCTACATGCAGCGAGAAAAGCGTTCACTGAAGCAGAGTGTTCAAAGAGAATTCGCAGGGTTCTGCGTAACCAGCTTCGACCCACCGATGAGAAATACGAGACTGGAAACAAAGTGTACTACAAACGAGTTGACTGTCAAGAGCGGAAAAGGACCGGGAGTAGTTATTGGCCAAGATGGTGTGGTGATATTTGAGGCACGGAGGCACCATTGTCAAGGTGCATCACTCAAGATTGCGGAAAGTAAATGATCAGCAAGATGGAGGGGCTGTTGCTGAGAATCAACCTCCTAATTAAAATGACAAAAATCACACATTAACAGACAAACCTATCAGATGTCGCATCCAATGATATAGACACTGAAACATGAAATGGAGCTGAGACCCTCGACTATGACACGTAATACTGTTGGGCGTTCAACTGAGGAAAACGTTCAACAACAGCCACGTGTTAAGACAACATGGTTGTTCCAATCTAAAAACTGGACAAACTTAAATACATGGACAGAGAAAGTGGTATTCCACACACAGCAACAGTCATTGGACGAGCAGGAAAAGCCAAAGGAAAACACCAGAACTGGTACAACTTGCATTTCTCTGAACCAGCTACACTTTCTGGTACAACAGGGTCAGCTGACCTGTCACTTGTTTGGGTTCCTGAGTTGTGCAGGGAAATGCTGTAAGAATGCTCAACCGGTGTCGCTCATTCAGCCGACAGAAAATTTCAACCGGTTCTCCCCATTAAGCAGCGAGTAGGAGTCAGAGGCCGAGCCTTCTCTGGTCTCTACTCCTCCCGTTACGGGGTCTGAGACGCCGAAGCCTCCCACCATTAGCTCTGACAAATTGAAAACCCTAGTCATTGGCGACTCCATTAACCGCAGAATTAGACTTAAAACAAATCATCCAGCGATCATACACTGTTTACCAAGGGGCAGGGCTACCGACGTTAAAACTAATCTGAAGATGGTGCTGGCTAAAGCTAGAACTGGCGAGTGTAGAGAGACATTGTTATCCACATCGGCACCAACGGCACACCCCCCCCCGGGTTGTGCCGTGGCGGAGATCTTTGAGGGCTATACTCGGCCTTGTCTCAGGATGGTAAGTTGGTGGTTGAAGCTCTAGTGGTGTGGGGGCTGTGCTTTGGCAAAGTGGGTGGGGTTATATCCTGCCTGTTTGGCCCTGTCAGGGGGTATCATCGGATGGGGCCACAGTGTCTCCTGACCCCTTTTCTCAGCCTCCAGTATTTATGGTGCAGTAGTTTGTGTCAGGGCGCTAGGGTCAGTCTGTTATATCTGGAGTATTTCTCCTGTCTTGTCCGGTGTCCTGTGTGAATTTAAGTATGCTCTCTCTTTCTCTCTGTCGGAGGACCTGAGCCCTAGGACCATGCCTCAGGACTACCTGGCATGATGACTCCTTGCTGTCCCCAGTCCACCTGGCCGTGCTGCTGCTCCAGTTTCAACTGTTCTGCCTGTGGCTATGGAACCCTGACCTGTTCACCGGACGTGCTACCTATCCCAGACCTGCTGTTTTCAACTCTCTAGAGACAGCAGGAGCGGTAGAGGTGCTGACCTGTTGCACCCTCGGCAACTACTGTGATTATTATTATTTGACCATGCTGGTCATTTATGAACATTTGAACATCTTGGCCATGTTCTGTTATAATCTCCACCCGGCACAGCCAGAAGAGGACTGGCCACCCCTCATAGCCTGGTTCCTCTCTAGGTTTCTTCCTAGGTTTTGGCCTTTCTAGGGAGTTTTTCCTAGCCCCCGTGCTTCTATACCTGCATTGCTTGCTGTTTGGGGTTTTAGGCTGGGTTTCTGTACAGCACTTTGAGATATCAGCTGATCTAATTAGGGCTATATAAATACATTTGATTTGATCTAAGGCACTGCATCTCAGTGCTAGGGTGTCACTACAGACACCCTGGGTGGCATACAAATGGCCCAGCGTCGTCCGGGTTTGGCCAGTGCAGGCCGTCATTGTAAATAAGAATTTGTTCTTAACCGATTTGCCTAGTTAAATAAAGATAAAAACAAATAAAATGAGATAAATCTCAGAATTGAACCAATGGAAAATCAAGAGAAACACAATGACATTCAAAATGATGATGCACTTGACACAAAGAACGTGTCATTTGACTCATCTAAACTAGATGAGCTCAGTAGTTGGAGGAACTCACAGTGAGATGTTGGCAGGAACAAAGACCCACCTGCAGCTGGTGTTGATTGGTATGGCAGCAGATATTGTTTCTGTGCAGCTGAACGGTAACCAGTTCATCAGATAAGAAGGCCTCTTCTTTTAGGTTACACAGTAACCGACAGATGTGGGCTGCGTCTGAAATGACACCCTATTCCCTATGGGCCACGATCAAAAGTAGTGCACTAAATAGAGAACAGGGTGCCATTTCGGACACAGCCACAGTACCCGTTATGTGTTCAGTCATTCATTAAGATTGAGTGTGTACTTATTTTTATTTAACCTTTATTTAACCAGGCAAGTCAATTAAGAACACATTCTTATTTACAATGATGGACAGGCAAGAGGCAAAGGGCACTGGGGCTTAAAAATACATTTTTAAAAATATGACAAAAACAGACAGAAGACACAGGCAACAGCACAAATACAACAGCAAACAAATGGTGGATGTATGTGTGTCCATGCAGGCATGTGTGTGAGTTAAAACAACATGCTTCCTTACATAAGGCAACGCAAACTAGTAACATTGGGTGACAACTAGAACCAACTACCCACCTGGGCACACACAGGTTGAATCAACATTGTCTTCACATAATTTCAATAAAATTACATTAAAACCAGAGTGAATAGACGTTGAATTGATATGTGCCCAGTCGGCATGTCTCAACAACCTGTCAACTTGTCCTGCAGGGACATCAGGTCGTGGAGTTTTGGTTGGCTTGGAGGGAATTCCAAGTGATGAAAGGACCTTTTTCCATGCTCTGATCTAATTTTTCGGGACTGTGCCATGTGAGTCTGGGCATGTGTGCTCTGCTTTGTCTTCAATGTCCGGATGATATTGTGAACAAATAAACCCCAGCCACAAGCTGGAGGGCCCCAGATGAATCACTGCTGTCAGACAGTAGGACACACACACACACACACACACACACACACACACACACAGGGAGGTGCAAATAGAACAGGGAGACAGTCTTACCTAATACAACCTGTCCACTTTGATGCAAGTCCCTTGACTGAAAACATGGTAGAAGTGGAGGAAACTCCCCATATAGCCGGACGATGGAGAGTAAAACAAGCTCTCACAGTGGATATAGTCAGAGGCCTTGCCAAAATAGGTACAGCACTAGCGTAAAACATACCACTTTATTATTTCAGGAGTTCCGTTCCTAGCTGCTATAATGTGATCATTATTACTAAAAATGTAGGTGAGTCTAGGGCTGTTACGGTGACTGTATTCCCTCCACACAGGCAGTCATGAGTCATGACTGCAGTCAAATTCCACATAACCATTTAGTCACGGTAACTAGGCTTCTCCAAGAGCTGATGCTGCTGATGATCATTAGTAGTCTACCAAACTTGCTAAATGCCTGGTACTCAGCACTTCATTGTCCCTCTAATCACTCTGACGTCAATGCAAATCTGATAAAAAAAATCGAATCAAACACTTCATGAGAGCCAATGAGCTCATGTTGCACAACATTTCTATAGGCTATGCAACTGCGTGAGAAAACAGAATTTTGATGGCCTCTTAAATAGGATCCCATCAGCTTTCTTCTATAGGCTAGACCCATTATATTTCTCAACATCCCTAATATTAAGCACATTGCTTCTCTTTACAACAGGAGTATAGCCTACCTAGCTAATTAACCACGGGAAAAGTGTCCCGGTTTCAAGACAGGTGCATGATACTGGTCCATTGTAAATGAAAACAAACTGCATCATGCAGACTAGGCCCATATGTTTTAATAAGGTTTGTATCACAACTGAAGTGGCCAAATAACTTCTTAAAATTAAGCACATTAATCTGCTTTACAACTGGTGTTGAGCCTAACTGGCATACATAGGCAGCGCATGAGTTCGGGGCAGGTCATTTTTACAATAAAAATGCACCTTTATAATAAAGCATTACATGCATAAATCGCATTTGCGGTCACTTTTGCGAATGGTGTTTTCCCGCTAATTTATTACATTTTGGAACATTTGCGCTTACTGTCGTGTGCGCATTGCTGCGTTTATAATGTGAAGAAAAACCTAATAATGTATCAACATCTTAAGCTAAACGTTCTGATCTGCTGCATCAGCCTCATTGCTTTTAAAAGTTTTTTTGATACTAGTGGTTGTATTCATTTGGATTCTCTCTCATCCCACAACTGTCCCAGACTATGTTTGGAACAGTTATTTAAATCGCACAGAAGGACAAGTTGACCAATAGAATAGGTAAACGTTTGTACTATAGGGGATAGTAGACTGACATAGGCTAGTGCTTTTGCTGTTCGTAAGGCCTATTCATCTTGTTGGCTGACAAAAAGTAAATGTGGACAGTTCTTTCAACAACTTCAACATGCGCCTTTGAATTCTATAAGGACGCAGTTGCGTCCCGGATGTGTCGGTCTTCACTTGTAGGCTGAGAAGGACCCGATCACGTGACGGACATTGGATAATAAGAATTGAGATATCAGAGAGAGCCATGTGAGTGAGAGGTGCTTTGGAGCACGCAGCCAGGAGAAGGGAATTATAATTATTATATTCAGCCCATGGGCACAACGGCCACAAAAGGAATGGATTTTTTAAGGGGGCATTACATCCACAAAAAGGGGATGCTGCTTGAGGCATTATCAAGTGCTTGTCAAATTGTGAATGAGAGACTGATGGTGTGCAGAATTGTGAATGAGAGACTGATGGTGTGCAGAATGGCAAAAAATAAAGCAGTGCTCATGCATTACATGTGACTTTTTTTCAAATCATCATTTGAGTCGCTTAATGCAGCCTTAGAATGTATTAAAAATCAAAACAAAGGCCAAGATTTTGATCACAATTAAAGTTGCATAAATAACACTACATTAAGCATATAGCAGGATATGTTTCTTTGTTAACTGCTCAACACAGAATAGCTGTATGTGCGCACTCCCTCAAATCATTGAGAAAATATATTTTATTCAGCTATGTTCAGTTGTATTCTTCATACTATGAAATAATGCCACAGAATTCTAAGCAGATCTTGTCTGCTTAATGAACTAGTATAGCCCACTGCCATTTGGCTTAGCCAGATCAGGACCTAACATAAGGACAACTCAGAGTATGCCCAAATAGACTACATTTTCTTCACATCATGTTTCTTTAGACCTGCCTAAAATAAATGGATTTGTGATGGTGTAGGCTATATTAAAGGGATTTACTAGACTTTTTAAAATGTAGATGTTCCAAAGCTCTGCATCAGTGGCTTTCCGGCTATGCGTAGAAGCCAGGAGATACTACATGCTTTTATGTTAATTAACGGTCAATTACCGTGAGACCGGCAGTTATTCGCTTGACAATCACCGGCTGACAGAATTTCATGACCGCCACAGCCCTAGGTGAGACACTGGATATAAAATGCAGTGTAAAATATGGTAATATCAATAAGGTCCTTTGGTTTATTTATTATGCCATAACCAACACCACCTTTATTTCCATATCAATGACCTAAAGCTGTCCTGTTTAAAATGCTGATTTCATTTTACGGCCCTATTTACAAGCATGTGCTTTTTATAGGACGCCTGAGATTTGATGAGGTGCACTGGGAAATTTCACGGTGTCACCGTTTAGCAGTGCTCTTCTCCTGTAACTCTGACGTCACTACTCTGGAAGCAATAGTCATAGAAATGTATCCTTCAGGTGACACTGAAATGTAATTCAATTAATTCAAATTGATATGAAGGAGGTGTAATAAACAGCGGAAAGATGACTGAGCAGAAACAGAATGAGAATCAGAATGTGTGTAAGTGTCCACACGTGTGTGAAAGACAGAAGAAGAAAAATTAGGGAGATGATAAAGAGATGAGTGAAAGAAAAACAAAAGAGAGAGATGTGTAGATCCCCCTGGAGCACATTGGCCAGCTGACAGGGAGAGGAGCTGGTATCAGGCTGTTACAATGTGGGGAACGGCGTTCCGCACCAGCATTCCCAAACCGTTCCAGCAAAAAACACTAAGCCTTCTGAAGACTGGCTGTACCAGGCAGACAGGCATGAGAGTCCCACAGCCAACAGCTAACCAACCCAGCTCAGTCCCCTGCCCATGTCTAAGCATACATAGGGCTGTGGCGGTCACAACATTTCATCAGCCGGTGACTGTCAACCAAATAACTGTCGGTCTAACGGTAATTGACCGCCACAGTCCTATGTATGCCTAATAATAAATCCATGTAATATAGCCTACACCTTCACAATAAATCAATAATTTATTTTAGACAGTTCTAAAGAAGCAAGATCTTAAGAAAATGTAGTCTATAATAAGAGCATACTCTTGAGTTGTCCTTATGTTAGGTCCTGATGTGGCTAGGCCAAATGGCTATAGGCTACACTGGTTCATTTAAGAGACAAGATTTGCTTATAATTCCGTGACATTATTTTATAGTATGAAGAATATAATTGAACAAAGCAGAATAAAACAAATATTTTCTCCAAACGATTTGAGAGAGTGCGCACATGCGGATATTCTGTGTTGAGCGGTTAACAAAGAAATAGGTACTCCTATAGGCACCATTTAGAGTTAATGGTCACTTTAGTTGGGCTATATGTTTTGATGTTTAATACATTGTAAGGCTGCATGATGAGACTAATGATGATTTGAAACAAGTTCATTGAAAGGCATGAGCTCTGCTTAGTTTTTGCGCATGCTGCACACACTCCAATAGTCTCTCAATTACAATTTGACAAGCACTTGATAATGCCTTGAATTTCACAAGGCATCCCCTTCGTGGCCATAATGCACCCTAAAAAAAAAACATGCCTTTTGCAGCACGGAGTGCCCTTCTCCCTGAGTGTGCTGCACAATCCGAAGCGTCTCTCACTCACATGGCTCGGTCATGTGATCGGGTCTTTCACACAGGCTACATGCAAGCGAAGACAGACACATCCGGGATGCAACTGCGTCCTTATCCAATTCCAAGGTGCATATTGAAGATATTGAAAGAACGTTCCACATTCACTTTGTCAGCCAACAAGATGAGTAGGCCTAACGAACAACAAAAGCACTAGCCTATGTCAATCTACTATCCCCCATAGTACTATTGTATTCTGTGCAAGAAATAAATATTCCAAACAGTCTGGGACAGTGAATGAATACAACCACTAGCATCAAAACTTTTTTTATGCAACGTGGCTGACGTAACAGAACGTTTAGCTTAAAATGCTGATAAACTATGAGGACATTTCTACACATAAGCGCTGCAATGCGCACATGGTAGTAGGCTACAAGCTGAATGTTCCATTAACGGGAAAACACCATTATCAAAAGTGACCACAAATGCAATTATGCATGTCATGCTTTTATTAAAAAAGGTGCATTTTTAATGGTGAAAATTATCTTCCCCAAACTTGAAACTCACTCGCTGCTTATGCCAGTTAGGCACTACACCAAATCTAAAGTGGATTAACGTACTTAATTTTAAGAAGTTAATTTTGCCACTTTAGTTGTGATACAAACCTTATTAAAACATATAGGCCTATGGGCTAGGCTACATGAGGTGCGCGACTATGATTAGAAAAAGTCGCAAAAAAAGGCATTGTTTCTTATGCTGGTCATCAATCACAAGTTATAATATATAATTGATAGGCTAATATTGTCACCCATCAGACTATTCTTGATTTAATCTTGTCTTTACATATACTAAATAATATATGTGTGACCTTTGTTTAGATTTAGAATGGACCCATTTAGAATGCACCTGTATCGAAAAAGGGGCAGCGGGAAAAAATATGTTGTTATCTATGGACTTAAATGGTGAATGGAGGACGCTTCTCCCCATGGTTAATTTTCATGCCAGCCAGGTAGATTATTCTCCTGTTGTAAATATAAGCAATGTGCTTAATATTAGGAAAGTTGAGAAATAAATATAGTAGGCCTAGCCTACAGAAAGCTGATGCGATCCTCGTCTTTTTATTAGCAGCCATCACTCTGTTTTCTTCCAAAATTGCATAGGCTATAAAAATGTTGCTCTCATGAAGTGTTTGATTAGATTTTCAAATACATTTGCATTGATGTCAGAGTGATTAGAGGGATAATGGAGTGCTGACTACCAGGCAATTAGCAAGTTTGGTAGGCAACTAATGACCATCAGCAGCATCAGAGCTTGGAGAAGCCTAATTACCGTTACTAAACGGTTGCATGGAATGACTGCCTTCATGACCAGTCACTGCCACAGTCACTGGTCACCGCAACAGCCCTAGGCATACAGCAGTCAGCAGGTAGAGGGAAATCACATCAATGTGAGAAAAAGCCAAACCATAAGGAACATAGAGTAGGATCTCTGTGAAAAGAACATTGTGGGTGTGGTAAATATTAACTGGAAAAGGACTTCCTGAATGTTCTTATGAGGCAGCTGAGGTCAAACATACGCGGTCAGTGTTTCAATATTCAACTCGCATCAAATTTGATCTTGCTTGACAGGTGATGCTTTCCGGCATGTTTGAAAGGTGAATTACTGCAGTCAAATATAGGGCAACCAAGTCCTAAATCTATATTAATCTTATGGACTAACAGAAACAGGGAATCGGACATGGGTTTGTTTTCTTAGCTACAATTTAGCATTTGCGTCCCTGAGACCCCTATTAGCATTCTCTAAATAGCATACTGAATCACCTCCAAGTGACTTCAAATCAGCAGCGTCAGCTACATAATCTCTTTAGAAGTTGGAGAAGCACAGAACATTAGAGGCTAGTATTACAATATTTTCTCAAGTGGTGAAAAAACTCTGGAAGGTTTTTGACATACAACACTAGAGAGAACCTGTTAGAAAAACATCAGATACTCCATCAGTACTGACAAGGTGTCTAAGTACTACACAATTAATAAACAAAGTGAAATAATTTAGGCTTGCTATTTAGAAAATGCTAACTGGGGTCCTAAGATTTCCATCTCTTTAGCATGAAAAAAGACAAGATCAAGAAAGAGGAAATAGGAAGGGAGATGTAGTGATAGAGATGAATACTGTACATAGAGGATGGAAGCAGACATAAAAAGACGCAATTTAAAGAAAGAGATTGCCACACACCCAGGGGTAATATGACTACCGGTAAGCCTAAGCAGACAGAGAAACACGCGCACAAACTCATGTGCACAACTCTCCAAAGCCACGCCTCAAAGCCAGGGTGCGTAAATAAGCCTCCAATCTGTACATTTCAAATGGGATTTTGATGCCCTGACCAGGAGGGATGACACGGAAACTGTCGTTTTAGTGTCACTTTGCATCAGGCAGTGACAGCACAGCACGCCCATTCCAAACGACACCATATGGTTCATTCATACTGTCATGTCTTATTCAGCAGAACCCCAAGGTCTGGCAACATACAGATGACACACACACGTTTGTTTTACTATCCTTGTGGGGACCCAAAAATGTATTCCCATTCCAAATCCTATTTTCTCTAACCATAAAACTAAACATAACCCTAAACTTAAACCCTAAGCCTAAAAAAAGCCTTTTTCCTTGTGGGGACTGGCGAAATGTCTCCACTTGTCTGAATTATCCTTGTGACGACTCCTGGTACCCAGAAGGATAGTAAAATCAAACCACACACATATAATCTCAAGCACACATCACCTGTAGAGCTTTGTGAAAGCAAAACAGTTACAAGTACCAGACATACGGTAACAGTTTGGCAGAGGTTCAAAGGGACGATTAATTTATGCTGTTGGGTGCTGAAACAGACAGGACTGACCCTAGCTCTCTACTGCCACTTTGAAGCCCACGATTGTTGGTCCGACCATATTACATGAAAAAGGCACATGAAAGGGTGAAGGATTGAAAGCATTACTTTGAAGTCAGCAACGGCCATCTCATATTCATAACACTTAGAGGTCCGACTTGATCATCACACCCAAACACAGATGACAAACACTACTGCCAATGTTTTGTCTGCATGCAGTTTACAGAGAGTGAAGTCTTTGACCTCACCGCGAGAACATTTGATTGTGGTTGCCAAGCTGTTGCTAAGGGCTTTAAAAGGCCAACTGAGGCCTTGATCAATAAAAGTGATGCCTGGATGTCTCCAAGCATGAACAACGAGAGGAGCTGGTGCTCTAACCACAGGAGCACAGTAGAGCACAGTCCTGGCAAGCACTCAGAGACGGAAACAAAACACAGCCGATTATAGATCTCTCAGTCAACACATACACATCTCACATAACTCTCCTGTGATTAAAAGCTGGCTATCAATCAAATGCATTGGCTAAGAAAACGGGAAAGCAGCTCTCTTCCTTTTCACCATGCTTCGTCACATATTGTAACTGATTAATTACTCTGTTATAAATTCAATAGACCAAGGGGCCTTTTCAATCAAAACGCTGAACCAGGTTTCTAAATTAAGTAAGTAATTTGATGTTCCTGTGCAGATAGTTAAATAAATAATTAAGAATAATAATAATAATACAACAAAAGCACAACATCCAGTCTTGCAGCGCCAGAAGATTTGTACTACTCTCTGAAAATGTGGTTACTGAGTTTAAATTGGATGGAACCCGTGAATTTGACAGGCAGTAACACACTGTGCGGCAGGTAGCCTAGCGGTTAACAGCATTGGGCCAGTAACCGAAAGGTTGATGGTTTGAATCCCTGAGTAGACTAGGTGAAAAATCTGTTGATGTGCCCTTGAGCAAGGCACTTAACCCTAATTGCTCTTGTAAGTCGCTCTGGATAAGAGCATCTGTTAAATGACCCAAAAAGTTTTTATTTTACCTTTATTTAACCAGGCAGGCTAGTTGAGAACAAGTTCTCATTTGCAACTGCGACCTGGCTAAGATAAAGCAAAGCATTTCGACACGCACAACAACAGAGTTACACATGGAATAAACAAAGATACAATCAATAATACAGTAGAAAAAATCTATATACAGCATGTGCAAATGAGGTAGGATAAGGGAGGTAAGGCAATAAATGGGCCATGGTGGCGAAGTAATTAAACACGAATGGTAGAATGTGCAGAAGATAAATGTGCAAGTAGAGATACTGGGGTGCAAAGGAGCAAGATAAATAAATACAGTATGGGGATGAGGTAGATTGGATGGGCTATTTACAGATGAGCTATGTACAGGTGCAGTAATCTGTGAGCTGCTCTGACAGCTGGTGCTTAAAGCTAGTGAGGGAGGTAAGAGTCTCCAGCTTTAGTGATTTTTGCAGTTCGTTCCAGTCATTGGCAGCAGAGAACTGTAAATGTAATGTTTAATGCAAGAAAATAAACGTTCTTCAACATGTCATGGATACTCTCAGGTCCAGAGTTGTGGTTGGCTGTTTTGGCTCCAGGTCAGTTCTTTCAATTGTCAGTGTTCTTGGCTCTGTACTCTATTAATTAGGCCTGTGGCACCCAGGGCAGATGTATTATCTTATTAGCAGATGCTGATGCCTGATCAAGAAAGGTTAAAAACCTCTGCCACTGTCCCAAGGAACACAATTTTGGAAGGAGCTCTTTCCTTTAAGAGCAGAAGACTATATTGACAGAGTTAGCCCAAGGTTACAGCAGTGTGGGTGGCTAAGCTAGCATTGAAGAGGTTGGTTTCTTAAATGGTGCGCGCAATACAATGGCTAAAACATACAAGTAAAAATTAGCATGTATATTTTAAGGTAGGGCAACCAAATGTCCCTAATCTCCTGGGGACAGTCCCCGGTTTTAGTGTCTTCTGAAGAAAAAAGCAACTCTGGAGTTAAATTGAGTCGGATATTTCACTATTCAAACACTGTATCCAATCAGATTTGAATGTAAAAATGTTGTCTGTCCTTGTACCAAAGGGCGGAAATCCCGCTCATGGAGCGGTGCACCGCTCCGGCACTCTACGTCCTTCCCAACCAATCTGCTAAAAACCACTCCTTGTTCAAAGGGAAAAAAAACTGCAGCTCCAAATTCGCTCCGTTCATTAAATTCACCATATAACCAACACCCATCTATTTTTGTGACTACCTGGACCTACCATTTGGTTTTGAAGTATTGAAACCAAACAATTTGAATTAAAATTATTTTAATAAACAGAAGAAGGTGACTAAGTAGCTCTCATTTCAAATAGGCTATATGTCATATTAAAAAGCATATGAACACTAAATAGATCAGGAGCCAGACAGGTAGCCTAAGGAACAAAAAATTATTATTAGGCAAAAGCATACAAATAAATAGCGAAGCATTTGCGAGTGTGACACTAGGCTGACAGTTGAATGCTAAGCGCTTAGCATTCAAACATCATTTTGTTGTATTAAATCATTATAGTCTATAAATTGCACATATAGGTTATGACTTACTTAGAACTCATTACAAATTAAACAAAAAATGCCTTACAGTGCCTTTGAATACATTTTTGGAAACATGAGTTTGGCCAGAGTCTGCAGCTTCAGGCTCATGGAGAGCAGCGGAGAATACCTGGGCAGGGATGCGTAGTTATTAATTTTACATGTTTCTGTAGGTAGGCCTAAAAACGATTTTAGGTAAAATAACCCTACCAAAAAGGAAAGCTCCTTGAAAGAGGCAATATGCCAGCACTATTGGGCCAAAATCACTCATGGCCTATTGTACAGATAATAGAACGAAAATGAACGAAACTTTTAAGAGATCTGATTTTTTGTTTATAAATACTTTGCTACAATGACACACTTAGCTAGCTACCCACTTCATTCCTTTTTGTTAGCATGTGCAAGTACACCATTTTTTCAGCATACCCGTCTTTTCAGATTCCACAATGAACACCGTACTGCGTATCTTGCTCTTGGTCCTCCTCATCTTTGCGAGTCACCTTGATTTTTCATCTGTGTGTTTTATCAGATTCTTCATGAAAATATTTAGCATACTAGATGACAGTAGCTAAAGTAAGGGGTTATAGCGGCACATAACTAGACTACAAATGCACGCTGGCCCGGGCATTCCCTGAGCTCGTGAAGTGAGCACTACTGGATGCGAAATTGGGGAGGACGGCGCTCCACCCTTTGGGAAACTCTGTTTACTCTCCAGTCAAATTGAGCAAGCTCCACGCTCCAGCTCTGCTCCAGCTCTGCTCCGATCACATACTCTGCTAGGGGGCAAGAAGACCCACAGCTCTGCTAAAACCATTCACAACTGCGTGCACTTTAAAGGGATTGTGAAAAAAAAAATGCAACAAAAATAAAATCAACAATTTAAGATTTTACTGAATTACAGTTCATAGAAGGAAATCAGTCAATTGAAATAAATGTATTAGGCCCTAATTTATGGATTTCACATAACCGGGCAGGGGCACAGCCATGGGTGGGCATGGGAGGGCATAGACCCATCTACTCGGGAGCCAGCAAACCAAAATTCGTTTTTACCCACAATCTTGGCAAAGGAGAAATCTTCACTAACAGGGATTTAAACACATTTTTGCACAATATGAGACAAATAAGCTTCGTGTATGGAACATTTCTGGAATCTTTTATTTTAGCTCATGCCCCTCCTGTACTCCCTATTCACTCATGACTGCATGGCCAGGCATGACTCCAACACCATCATTCAGTTTGCCGATAACAACAGTGGTAGGCCTGATCACCGACAAAGATGAGACAGCCTATAGCGAGGAGGTCAGAGACCTGGCCGTGTGGTGCCAGGATAAAAACCTCTCCCTCCGCGTGATCAAGATAAAGGAGATGATTGTGGACTACAGGAAAAGGAGGACCGAGCACTCCCCCATTCTCATCGCCAGGGCTGTAGTGGAGCAGGTTGAGAGCTTCAAGTTCCTTGGTGTCCACATCACCAACAAACTAACATGGTCCAAACACACCAAGACAGTCATGAAGAGGGCACGACAAAGCTGATTCCCCCTCAGGAGACTGAAAAGATTTGGCATGGGCCCTCAGATCCTCAAAAATATCTACAGCTACACCATCGAGAGCATCCTGACTGGTTGCATCACTGCCTGGTATGGCAACTGCTCGACCTCCGATCGCAAGGAACTACAGAGGGTATTGCGTACGGCCCAGTAAATCACTGGGGCCAAGCTTCCTGCCATCCAGGACCTCTATACCAGGCGGTGCCAGAGGAAGGCCCTAAAAATTGTCAGACTCCAGCCACCCTAGTCATAGACTGTTCTCTCAGCTACCGCATGGCAAGCGGTACCGGAGCACCAAGTCTAGGTACAGAACCAGTACCCCCTGTATATAGCCTCACCATTGTTATTTTACTGCTGTTCTTTAATTATTTGTTACTTTTATTTATTTTTTATTAGAATTTTACTTACCACTTATTTTTCTTACAACAGCATTGTTGGTTAAGTGCTTGTAAGTAAGCATTTCACTAAGGTCAACACCTCTTTTATTCGGCGCATGTGACAAATAAAATTTGATTTGAAACATAGGACCAACACTTTACATGTTGCGTTTATATTTTTGTTTAGTATTAGTCCCCTCTTTTTGTGATTAGCATTTAGGCTGTGACAACGACAAGGCAGCAGACAAATTGCCAGTATGTTTTAGCAGGGAATTTTGGTAGGGTGATCTGATTTTTAACTATGAAAATAATTTTGGCAAACAGTTTGTACGTTTTATTCTGGGGGGGGGGTCAATAAATAGAAACATTATTTGGTTAGGGTGTAGGGGAAGATTTATGCAATCTTGTCTTCAGGAGATTTTATTATCTAGTTACTGTATTTATTCTGATCAGTGGAACAATTCTCATTCTTAGCAAATCTCTCTCCAAGCTTTCTTCAAAAGTTGGCAGCCCGGTCACCTCGTGAAGAGCATAGTCAAACCTACAATTTTCTGATTATTCCATGCGAAACAATTGTGCACATTTTCAGAGTTACACAGCAAGTAACTGCATGCTTTTTATGATCAGTAAACATCAATGATCATGTAATTTCAGATATGTGACGGTACCTTATCCATTTGGCATGTAGCTAGCTAAGCAAACATCATTTAGCTTGCTTCAGAGATTAGGCTTTTGGAAAGAGCTTGACATCCTGGTAAAGTTGTCAGTCGGACTACTATCATCACCACTATACGTAGATAGCAAGCAAATGAAACAATATTTGGATATAGTCATCTAGTTTATCCCCTGAAAGTTTGCTTTTTACCTAGCCATATTTACGTGATCTGTTATTAGCTAGCTAGCAAATTTGAAGTGGTCCTTCAATCAATCAATGTAGCCTATATCATGTCTGTCAGCAGCAATCATAATTAAACATTTACAATGTTGAAAAGGGGATCATGTTAGCTAACTTTGCTAGGTAGGCCTACATTGGTTGGAGAAAAAAAAAGTACATTTAGGTCTACTTACCACTATGTTTAGCCAACTGTACAACATGTTACTGGTAGCTTGCAAAGTAAACATTATCAGCTAACAGTATCATGGCAAATGCGCTCTTCTGCTGCTTGACAGGCAGTGCCCTCAAAAGATGGTAAATTAACATAAACCACTCAGGTATAGTTCACTTTTATATCACTCAAATAGCCAATAAATGGTGGCCAATATTGAGAGCTATTGTGAGGCTACCCTACGTATCTGAAATGACATGATCAATTGATGTTTACTGATCATGAAAAGCATGCAGTTACTTGCTGTATAACTGACAGCTAAATGTGCTCAATTGTTTTGCATGGAATAATCTGAAATTTGTAGGTCTGACTATGCTCTTCAAGAGGTGATGATGATATTACAACCAAATGGTTAACTTTTTTTTTTCTTCATCCTTACTTCATTTGCACACACTGTATACAGATTTATCTATTGTGTTATTGACTGTACGTTTGCTTATCCCATGTGTAACTCTGAGTTATTGTTTTTGTCACACTGCTTTGCTTTATCTTGGCCAGGTCGCAGTTGTAAATGAGAACTTGTTCTCAAATGGCCTACCTGGTTAAATAAAAAAAATCCTCCAAATTTCGGTGCGAGACCTGGAGAGGCCTACAAGCCAGTGTCTCGCACCCACTGTGAAATTTGGTGGAGGATCGGTGATGATCTGGGGGTGCTTCAGCAAGGCTGGTATCAGGCAGATTTGTCTTTGTGAAGGACGCATGAATCAAGCCACGCACAAGGTTGTCCTCCAAATATTGATTTCTGAACTCTTCCAAAGTTAACACATTAGTATTGTGCTGTTTAAAAATGAATATGACCTTATTTTCTTTGCATTATTCGAGGTCTGACAACACTGCATCTTTGTTATTTTGACCAGTTTGCATTTTCTGCAAATAAATGCTCTAAATGACATTTTTATTTGGGAGAAATGTTGTCAGTAGTATATAGAATAAAACACATTGATTTTACCCAAACACATACCTATAAAACGTAAAACCAGAGAAACGGATAATTTTGCAGTGGTCTCTTAATTTTTTCCAGAGCTGTACACTGAACAAAAATATAAACTCAACATGCAAAAATGTACGATTTTACTGAGTCACAGTTCATAAGGAAATCAGTAAATTGAAATAAATTCATTAGGCCCTAATCTGTGGATTTCACATGATTGGGAATACAAATATGCATCTGTTGGTCACAAATAACTTAAAAAAATAAATGTAAAAAAGTAGGGGTGTGGATCAGAAAACCAACCAGTATCTGGTGTGACCACCATTTGCCTCATGCAGCGCAACACATCTACTTCGCATAGAGTTGATCAGGCTGTTGATTGTGGGCTCTGGAATGTTGTCCCACTCCTCTTTAATGGCTGTGCGAAGTTGCTGGATATTGGCAGTAACTGGAACATGCTGTCATACACGTCGATCCAGAGCATCACAAACAATGGGTGACATGTCTGGTGAGTATACAGGCCATGGAAGAACTGAGACATTTTCAGCTTCCAGGAATTGTGTCCAGATCCTTGCGCTATGGAGCTGAGCATTATCATGCTGAAACATGAGGTGATGGAGGCGGATGAATGACAATGGGACTCTGGATCTTGTCACGGTATCTCTGCATTCAAATTGCCATTGATAAAATGCAATTGTGTTCGTTGTCTGTAGCTTATGGCTGCCCATACCTTAACCCTACTGCCACCATGGGGCACTCTGTTTACGTTGACATCAGCAAACCGCTCGCCTACAATTGACATACACGTGGTGTGCGGTTGTGAGGCTGGTTGGACATACTACCACATTCTCTAAAATGATGTTGGAGGCGGCTTATGGTAGAGAAATGAACAGTCAGTTCTCTGGCAACAGCTCTGGTGGACATTCCTGTAGTCAGCATTCCAATTGTATGCTCCCTCAAAACATCTCTGGCATTGTATTGTGTGACAAAATGCACATTTTTGAGTGGCCTTTTATTGTCCCCAGCACAAGCAGCACAACATTTTAGAAAAATTGACTTTTTGTGCACATGGAAAATGCCTGGGATCTTGTATATAAGCTGGTGAAACATGGGACCAAAACTGTACATGTTGCTTTTATATTTTTATTCATTGTAGTTCAATGCCATTGTTTTTTTTCTATAAAGGCAGCGGGGCTGCCTAAGATAAGACATTTCACATTGTAAATGCGCTCTAAAATAAAATAACGCTACTGATGACTTATGAGAGGTGTGTGTGTGTGTGTGTAGGGGAGGGGGACAAGACGAAGACTACATCAACAGCCACACTGTTTCTCCCACTCCCTTCCCCGCTCTCTCTCACTCTTCATTACTTACCAGCTTCAGTATCCAGTTTGATTTATTTGTTTATCGACTTTCCGGAATGGCCATTATTTAGACCATAAATCTTATCCAAACTACTTATAACAACAAGCTGGCACAATACATTGCCACTCATAAATTGAACAAAGCAAAGGCAAAGTTTACCACCGGCAAGAGCAACAGAGAAATAAAAAGCAGTAACAGAGTAACTGTGTTGCATTTGTAGGCCTGTGCCTGGCTCCCTATAGCAGTGGAGTATGATACACACTGAGAGGATGTTATTCTAGCTGATGACCTGGCTGGTCCACTTCTCAGAGGTGATTATACTGTGTTGGTACCGCATCACTGCTCCACAGTTACAGTAGCTCTACCCTCTCACCTATCTGGGCTCAATCAGAGACCGAGCCATTACGGCTCTCCAAAGTCCTCTGGCTAGTGTCACCTTGCCAGCCAGATAACTCTCTCTCAGCACAGCCGGACTAAGAGTCGACCCCAGACTTTGAACTTACGGCACTCAGAGCATCCATCCAAAACTGTGCTGTATCACTGAATTTCTTCATTTTTACTTTTGGTCGAGTTAGCCTATTACCTCGAGCTTCCACTGAGCCCTTGCATCATAAAGGGAGAGTCAAAACAAAGACTAATGAGCAATATTCGACAATACATTGGTATAACAGAATTATAATTTTTTATTTAAACATCACTTTCGGTTGCTTTGCATTAATATTCTTTGTAGGACAGTGTTAATCATTAAGTATAGCGCAATGGTGGAAAAGGCAAGTTCCAGGCAAATGCACCACTAAGGAATGTGCCCCATACGCACTCATAAAACGCATACAAATAAGCATGGGCATGAACAGATCTACACACACACACACACACGGCAGGCCCAGGACTCACCCAGTGAGGACGACCACAAAGTCCATTACGTTCCAGCCGTTGCGGAGGTACGAGCCTTTGTGAAATGCAAAGCCCAAGGCGATAATCTTAATGCCAGCCTCGAAACAGAATATTCCAATAAAGTAGGGCTCTGTGTCATCCTGCAGAGAGAGACAGGGAAAAGGGAGAGGGAAATGAAGCATGGCAGAAGAGAGGGGGAAAGAGAAGCTACTTTTACTTTTCTACCAGCATGTGGAGAATGGGTCGAGGAATGCAACCCTCTCTTTGTGGATAAAAAGAGGAGAAGGAAAGAGGGGAAGTGAAAACATAGCCTGCACCAGAAGACAAACTGTAATCTTGGATACCATTTTCAATCAGTGAGATTAACGCATTCATCCTAACATATCACCTGCATAACATAAAAGCTTACATTTTACTCTTAACAAATAATACTAATTGACAGCAAATTAGAATGATTACAATTTACACAACTATAATTTGATGAGGCTTTTTAGTCTCCAATAGGGCTATTAGTGATTGGCTTCCTACTAAATATATTTAACAAAACATTAAAACAATGAAACCAATGGAGTGGCATGAAGATCTTTAACAAAAAACAATTTTCAAATAGGATGACCCTTGCTCTTGTTCAAAAAAAGTGCTGGATCAGACACGTATGACATGTCACTTAACTCCTGAGGCTAGAGGTCGACCAATTAATCGGAATGGCCGATTAATTAGGGCCAATTTCAAGTATTCATAACAATCGGAAAAATAGGTATTTTTGGACACCGATTTGGCCGATTTAAAAAAAAAAAAAGTACACCTTTTAGGCACGTCAGTTAAGAACACATTCTTATTTTCAATGACAGCCTAGGAACGGTGGGTTAACTGCCTTGTTCAGGGGCAGAATGACAGATTTCTACCTTGTCAGCGCAGGGATTCGTTTTTGCAACCTTCCGGTTACTAGTCCAACGCTCTAACCACCTGCCTTACATTGCACTCCACAAGGAGCCTGCGTAGCAGGCTGACTACCTGTTACGCGAGGGCAGCAAGAAGCCAAGGTAAGTTGCTAGCTAGCATTAAACTTATAAAAAACAATCAATCTTCACATAATCACTAGTTAAACTAGTAATATCATCAACCATGTGTAGTTATCTAGCATGTCCTGCGTTGCATATAACCGATGCGGTGCCCGTTAATTTCTCATCGAATCACAGCCTACTTCTCCAAACGGGTGATGATTTAGCACTGTCGTTGCACCAAACCTAACCATAAACATCAATGCCTTTCTTTAAAATCAATACACAAGTATATATTTTTAAACCTGCATATTTAGTTAATATTGCCTGCTAACATGAATTTCTTATAATTAGGGAAAATGTGTCACTTCTCTTGCGTTCCATGCAAGCAGTCAGGGCATATGCAGCAGTTTGGGCCGCCTGGCTCGTTGCGAACTGTGTGAAGTCCATTTATTCCTAACAAAGACCGTAATTAATTTGCCAGAATTGTACATAATTATGACATAACATTGAAGGTTGTACAATGTAACAGCAATATTTAGACTTAGGGACGCCACCTGTTAGATAAAATACGGAACGGTTCTGTATTTCACTGAAAGAATAAACATTTTGTTTTCGAAATGATAGTTTCCAGATTCAACCATATTAATGACCAAAGGCTCGTATTTCTGTGTGTTATTATGTTATAATTAAGTTTATGATTTGATATTTGATAGTCAGATTGCTCTGAGGCAGCAGCAGGCTCGTAAGCATTCATTCAAACAGCACTTTAGTGTGTTTGCCAACAGGTCTTCGCAATGCTTCAAGCATTGAGCTGTTTATGACTTCAAGCCTATCAACTCCCGAGATTAGGCTCGTGTAACCGATGTGAAATGGCTAGCTAGTTAGCGGGGTGCGCGCTAATAACGTTTCAATCGGTGACGTCACTCGCTCTGAGACTTGGAGTAGTTGTTCCCCTTGCTCTGCAATGGCCGCGGCTTTTGTGGAGCGATGGGTAACGATGCTTCGAGGGTGGCTGTTGTCGATGTGTTCCTGGTTCGAGCCCAGGTAGGGGCGAGGAGAGGGACGGAAGCTATACTGTTACGCTGGCAATACTAAAGTGCCTATAAGAACATCCAATAGTCAAAGGTATATGAAATACAAATGGTAGAGACAGAAATAGTCCTATAATTCCTATAATAACTACAACCTAAAACGTATTACCTGGGAATATTGAAGACTCATGTTAAAAGGAACCACCAGCTTTCATATGTTCTCATGTTCTGAGCAAGGAACTTAAACGTTAGCTTTCTTACATGGCACATATCGCACTTTTACTTTCTTCTCCAACACTTTGTTTTTGCATTATTTAAACCAAATTGAACATGTTTCATTATTTATTTGAGGCTAAATTGATTTTATTGATGTATTATATTAAGTTAAAATAAGTGTTCATTCAGTATTGTTGTAATTGTCATTATTACAAATAAATAAATAAATGTAAAAAAATATTTAAAAAAATAAATGTTATTAAAAAAAAATTAAAATAAATAATATATATATATTAATAAATAGGCCGATTAAATCGGTATCGGCTTTTTTGGTGCCCCAATAATCGGTATCGGTGTTGAAAAATCATAATCGGTCGACCTCTACCTGAGGTCCTGTGCACTCACACAGGCACCAGCAGAGAATATTGCACGCCTTACAGTAACTTACCTCTCTCTCTCTACAGCTCTATGAACTCAACCACCAATGCAAATAATCACAAATGAGTTTGACAGGCTAAAGGGTATGTGAGCTTTTCACTAACTGTACGGTAAGATCTAACAACAATCAACAAACTAGTAAAATAATAGACCTGTTAAATGATCGTCACTGTAACAGAATGGTACGGCTAATTAAATTGTTTTAAATAACTTGTTTGTTGTTCAGTCAGTGAAGTGATTCTGGGCCTCCCGCTGACTATGAAGACCACACAGGGCTGAGGCTCTCAGGGCTTTATTGTAAGGAAAGACACTAATGAAGAGCATTAAGACTGACATCTATGCATCTCTGTCTGCTATAAGAGACAGCAGACAAAACAATGCTATGCCAAGCCTTATGAACTCAGCAAAAAAAAGAAATGTCCTCACTGTCAACTGCGTTTATTTTCAGCAAACTTAACATGTGTAAATATTTGTATGAACGTAAGATTCAACAACAGACAAACTGAACAAGTTCCACAGACATGTGACTAACAGAAATGGAATAATGTGTCCCTGAACAAAGGGGGAGTCAAAATCAAAAGGAACAGTCAGTATCTGTGGTGGCCACCAGCTGCATTAAGTACTGCAGTGCACCTCCTCATGGACTGCACCAGATTTGCCAGTTCTTGCTGTGAGATGTTACCCCACTCTTCCACCAAGGCACCTGCATGTTCTCAGACATTTCTGGGAGGAATGGCCCTAGCCCTCACCCTCCGATCCAACAGGTCCCAGACGTGCTCAATGGGATTGAGATTAGGGCTCTTCGCTGGCCATGGCAGAACACTGACATTCCTGTCTTGCAGGAAATCACGCACAGAATGAGCAGTATAGCTGGTGGCATTGTCATGCTGGAGGGTCATGTCAGGATGAGCCTACAGGAAGGGTACCACATGAGGAAGGAGGATGTCTTCCCTGTAATGCACAGCGTTGAGATTGCCTGCAATGACAACAAGCTCAGTCCGATGATGTTGTGACACACCAACCCAGACCATGACGGACCCTCCACCTCCAAATCAATCCCACTCTAGAGTACAGGCCTCATTCCTTCGACGATAAACCCGAATCCGACCATCACCCCTAGTGAGACAAAACCATGACT
This sequence comes from Salmo trutta, assembly GCF_901001165.1. Classification (NCBI taxonomy): domain Eukaryota; kingdom Metazoa; phylum Chordata; class Actinopteri; order Salmoniformes; family Salmonidae; genus Salmo; species Salmo trutta. The sequence continues at coordinate 25,859,656 of NC_042979.1, forward strand.
CGTCAGTGAAGAGCACTTTTTACTAGTCCTGTCTGGTCCAGCGACGGTGGGTTTGTGCCCATAGGTGACGCTGTTGCCGGTGATGTCTGGTGAGGACCTGCCTTACAATAGGCCTACAAGCCCTCAGTTCAGCCTCTCTCAGCCTATTGCGGACAGTCTGAGCACTGAGGGAGGGATGTTGCCTTCCTGGTGTAACTCGGGCAATTGCTGTTGCCATCCTGTACCTGTCCCGCAGGTGTAATGTTCGAATGTACCGATCCTGTGCAGGTGTTGTTACACATGGTCTGCCACTGCGAGGACCATCAGCTGTCCATCCTGTCTCCCTGTAGCGCTGTCTCAGGTGTCTCACAGTACAGACATTGCAATTTATTGCCCTGGCCACATCTGCAGTCCTCATGCCTCCTTGCAGCATGCCTAAGGCACGTTCACACAGATGAGCAGGGACCCTGGGCATCTTTCTTTTGGTGTTTTTCAGAGTCAGTAGAAAGGCCTCTTCAGTGTCCTAAGTTTTCATAACTGTGACCTTAATTGCCTACCGTCTGTAAGTGGTTAGTGTCTTAACCACCGTTCGACAGGTGCATGTTCATTAATTGTTTATAGTTCATTAAACAAGCATGTGTTTAAACCCTTTACAATGAAGGTCTGTGAAGTTATTTGGATTTTTACTAATTATCTTTGAAAGACAGGGTCCTGAAAAAGGGGCATTTGTTTTTTTTTGCTGAGTTTATAATGGCTAGGCTTGAGGGTCCATCCATAAATGCATTATGTAGTACAGTAGACTGTTAACATAAGGTATAGATGTCAAATGCTCATGAATAATGAACACTCCATCTAAAGTAAATGCCTCTGGAGGGGCAGAGGGGAAATCACAGGGGACCATGAAGTTAAAACTCTGCTATGGATCTGAACAACAACGCCTGTTGACAATGTTCTATTATCATGCGTTCCACTTAACAGACACACCTCAATCTATTCACCCTGGACCATAAAAGATGCTGGTATTCCATGTTTCTTCTTGAGGGGAACGAGGAAGAAGGGAAGAGGGGAGTTGTATATTCTCTCTCAACACTAATCAGTTTCTCAGGTGTCGAGTACCTTGTGTTTTCTTGTGCCACTACACCACTGCTGATGTTGCATCACAATTATGGAGATAATTGAGAACAGGAGCAGGTGGCTGCATTTGAGGGGAGTCATTAACCTTATCTCGCCAAGCTGTTGCAGCAGAGCCTTTTATGCCTTTTCCTCTATTTTATACAGACTCCCAGGAGTCAAAACATCCGTAAGACCGATCTGTGAGCTAAGTGCTGAACAATGTAATGCTCTTCTATGCGTGTCTTGACTGAAGACGCTGTGTTAGAGAAACAGCACCACAATCCTCCAATGGCTACGTGGCAGCCCCTCCGGCTTCATTCTTTTACAGCTTAAAGTGAAAAGATGCCATTTAAGCTTTTCACAGCTTAAACGGCATTGGTTTAATGACTCGACTGGCAGAGTTCAAACGGGGGTTTAAGCTACGCATGCGAGTAGGCGGGGGAACAAGGGGCCTGTGGAGGAGAAGGGGGGATCAAAGCCTGCTCAGTGTGAGGCTCAACTGACTTACAGAATGATAGTTAGGAGGGGGAGACACACACATCTCCATGCTTCCAGACACTAATGAGGAAGTGGTGCTGCTCTCCCATGTACTGGAGGTGTGCCTGGGACTCAGGACCCTCTGGGAGGTGTTGTTTAGGGCTGAATGGGCTGCCTCATCACTGAGCTCAAGTGGTGGAAAGCTCAAAATGAGCAAAAAGAACAAACATTCTACACTTTTACAGCAAACAAACAGAAGACAATACTGTATAAGTATATAAATTGGAGCACTAAGTAAAGTTATAGAAAGTGTGATAGGTATAGTTATCATAGCCTGTGTCCCAAATGGAATCATATTCCTTACATTGTCCACTCTGGCTCCTGTGTGTCTTGTTAGAATGACACCATCTGACGGAAGACAATGGGGAATAGGGTGCCATTTGGTACACAACCATCCATTTGGGACCCAGCGTGATGAGTGTCTTACCAGACGTTCTGACATGGGGGTCTTGTCATTGGCTGGTAGGTGCTGCTCCAGAGCCAGTACGATGCAGTTGGCGATGATGGTGGCCAGGATCAAGTACTCAAACGGAGTGTGCAGGTTAAGGAACACAAGCCATGACAGAGGATTTCATGCACAGTAAAAAAAACACTAACTCTGACATGTAAGTATCATAGTCTTAACCCATAGCGGTAAATATCTCTGTATTGACATAGAATAACCTAGATTTGAAAAAAGATAGGCAAATACCCAAATTGTGTAAAGGCTGGTGAGAGTTGCCTCAACAGTGTTTGTGTACAATGAGCACCACTAAAACAGTCCCACTGCCACCACCCACCTGAGGTGCCACAGAACAGATTGATCTATTTGGATGAGCAGAGCAGAACATATATTCAGCTTTAGGAAGTCACTGACTCATTGAGCTCAGTTAACCAATTAATGACATTGACTGAACAGGAGTCCAATAGATAGCCTAACTCACACAGCATGGCTACATATGGACAGAAATAAAAGATAGTAGGCTAATCCCACACACTACAGTAATAGACCATACTCTGCCCATGCAGTGTTGCTAGGAGCCTGGGCTGTAGAGCTATCCTTGGGTTACCATTTCAATCCGTTTTCTATGGTTGAATCATTCTACCAATTTTTTTCGGGTCATTCGCCGCGGGGGGAGGCCTTTGTGGAATAGCGAGTCGGGGAGGAATGGGAAGGCTTTACTGACCCATCGACATATCATCCTAGAATCGTGTGCCCAGGGCCCGCCAGAAGCTTAACACTGCACTTTGCCCTTGCAAAAAAAGGCCAAACCGAGCCTTCCTCGACTGAGTAAACAAATACGAAAAATTAATGGTGGAATCTGCCCTTTAGGCGAGGAGCTTTACAACCTCAGAGCCAGCGGTCTCCAACTCACTGGGCGCTCACCTTACCATGGAAACGGACAAATCTGTGAACAGCAACAGTTGAAATGACACTGCTAACAGACGGAATAGGGAGAAGGTGAATTAAAAAACGAACCCTAATCCAAGAGAAGCAAGCGCTGAGAAAAAAAATACATACACATTGTAGAGATTAAAATCGCTCATTTACAATTGAAACTGAAAACTGAATCTAGCGAATAGGTAGTTGGCAATTGCGAATCACAACCAAATATGTTTGAAGTAAAACGCAGTAGTGCACAATTCGTGAGTGTGTACACGGAACATAGGACATCTTGCCAAGTCATTAAACTGTATACTAACACTATTATTGGAGGAAAATCCTTTCTCGTGTCCAATCAGGCAGAACACTGAGTGACAGGTGTACCTGGGGTTAAGCAAAAGGTTTAATGAACTAATCATTTACACCAGAATAGGCATACTTCCTATAATGTAATAATCGATTGAGTACGCTTACAGATGAGCTTCGAAATGGTGACAAAGGGCATACATTTGTCATGTTCAGTAAAAGCAGACATCTTGAAATAAAATAAAAGCTCTTCACTCCCTGTGTCATGTTTCTTAATGAAAATCTACCAATGCGTGTTTGTCAAATAAGGATATGTGCGTTATACAAATACCAATGTGTAACCTGGTTTTGGGTCGGAAAGGATATGGCCATTCGGTTATTCGCTTAGCATACTTCCTAATGAGATTGTCCTCTCGAAAAATGAACAAGGATCGGTTGACAGTGAAGCAGTTCTGTTTGACAGGGTTAGGGTTGTATATGGCCATTGTCCTGGCTCTCTGAGCCATCGACTGCTTGTACATCCTTTGGCCGCCTGGAGGACCACCCGCCCGGGCGCCCCCTCTGCCTGCGCCGGGCGCACCTCTGCCTCCTCCACCTCCTCCAGTTCCATAGCGGGTGGGTAGACCTTCTGCGAAGCGAGCCATTCTGGAAACGCACAGATCCAACAATAAAAATCCAAACTGGTTTCAGTGGAAATGGAGGGCAGAAGCATCACAACAAACACACTTAGCCAGACCACAGGTTTGCATTAGTGTATGGCTTGTGTTTTAAGAAAATACATCGATTTTCTTTGTGTAAATCCTTTCCTTTTTGTCCATTCTCAAATAAATTCGAAATATAATTAAATAAAGTTTGCATTCAATCGCAATATGTGCCAAATGCACTTCAACCTATCGAATGATATATTCTCCAATTCATTCCACATATTACATCCATATCAGCCTGCTCCAACTAAATAGATAATGCAGCCACGACAGGAAAAATGCCGAAATGAAACACACGCGTGTATCTTTTCGATAGTGGCAACATCTTGTCAATGTTGAAACACCAGTTGAAAGACCGCAGAAAAAGTATTTTGAGTCTCCAGAAGAAAAGAAAAGTACACAAAATAGTTTATGTTTTGTCTGCAAGTGTCAATTATCGATTCCAATAACATAACAATGAACCATTACGGGGTTGTTTCCTCCTGATTCTCACTTGATCGCTCGCTGTCTGTACAACGCAACCAATTCAGAGACTCCAATCCAATGACTTACTGGTCCCTAACAATCAGCGCATGTGACCAAAATTAGCCTATCGGTACTCGACCAGTTCAGGAGCGCTCTGCGGATGGAGCTGGATGGATGTGAGTGACAGAGTTTCTAATAATGATTTAGTAAGGACGCACCAAGAGCCTATATTTAATTTGTGTTTAATAATGTATTCGATTAAACATTAAGCCTACATGAAACATGTATAATAAGTTAGGATTTGTTGGTAGGCTAAACATATAAAATCATACTGTCATGTAGTTTACTGGGTTTGACACCAGTGGGCATCCTTGATGTATGACGACACTACTTGAAGTGAAAATCATTGTATCTAAGTGGCCTGAAATGAGTGCCCCTTGTAGGCTATTGTGGCACTACTGATTACAGAAAACGTCCACATTGTGTGCAACTGTCAACGCAGGAGAGCTCTACTTTTTCTGGACCGGATGATGCGGATTGTGGAGCTGCAATCAGAGCATTGAATCTTCTTCATTCCACAAGTTAACACAGCATTTGCCTGCCAAACATTTCAGAAAATTGCACAAAGGGAAGGTGAGTCTGTACAACAATTTAGTACTCGCCTTAGGCAGGATGCAAGAGACAGATTTTTCCGTAATACTGAGAATCAGATCAGGAATGCTATTCTTAGCAAATGTAGCCTACATCAGACTATGCACAAAGTTACTGGAGGAAGGCGCAAAGCCAACGCTAGCACGCATGTTGGAACTATTTTCTCAGTCTGAGAGAATCGAGGAGCCGATGTCAGCCATGTCAATGACCGTTAAAGCTGCAATATGTAAATTGTTTTATTATTTGTTTATGTTCAAAAGCACTAATAAGTCACCAGAGGTCATCCAATGTGATTCAAACGTTACAATATCGCACCTCCAGTCTGCCTGAACCTCTGTATTCAATTTCCCTGTCTGGTCTGAGTTTGCAGCCATATTTAGAGCTGCATAATGAATGGCCAGTTTCTGGAGGCAGTGCCCGCTCAGACAGAGTTGAATGGATATGAATGGGATGTCGATGCCCATATAGCAGATAAGGGTAGCACACAACCTAACCAAGCAGCTCGGACTCCATCTAACCCAAAGAAATGGGAACTGGAGGGCCAACGGGGGAAAATGATAGATATGAGACAGCTGCCAAAAGTTTGAACGTATGTATCATTAAGCTCGTAAGAAAACCCATACATAAATTGTTAGGACTGTAAGAAAAGCCATGCGTGAAACATGAAAAGTAACCGTTAAAATAGATACGTAAACGTACAAACCATATGTTACGACTATGAATCAAAATATAATCGTTTAATTCTTACGTCTCGCTTTACTCGGTTACAGATCTTTTTTATATGTACAAACTTTTGTCAGGAATGTGGCATCTGCAAAGGACATGAAACAAACTTAGCTAGTCGAAGTTAGCTAGTCAATCAAGCAACTTCTAGGCCAGATGATAGAGTTGCTTTGCATCTTCCGGTTTAATGAGCAAAATAAAAGTCAAGAGCTTCTTTTAGAACAGCATTCGACAAAGATGTTATACCAGTAGATGACGTAGTATAGGCTTGGGCCTTCAGCAAATTACTTTTGTGAGAATGATTCTATAAAGACACAGAAGAGCCTTGTCTAGAATAACGGCCTGAGCTGCAAAATAGAAAGTAAATCTGATTTAGGCCTATTCCACTATCTAAATATGCCATGCTGTTGTGTGTTATTTAATGGCTATATAATTGCATAATTTATTTTTATAGTCGCGTGGGGCTGTGGTGATCATGTAACCTAATAAATCACACATTTCCAGTATTTGGGAGCATGGACTGTAGGCCTTATATTAGGCATTTTGACTGTTGTATTAGTGAATTCCACTCTGTATGTAGGCATGTTATAGCCATTTGCGTTGCACAACCCCATCACGCAGAGACTATATTCATATCAATAAATTAGACAAAACAAAATATTGATTAAGTCTTGGCTATAACCTATCATGAGTGAAATAGCCAAGGGGTCCCAAATGGTCAAGACGATCTATAGCCTATAATTGTTTATATTTTTTATTAACCCATCCACTCTTCAGAGGACAACTATATTTTTCATTTTTTTTACAGCTTTTCTGACATATATACATATATTTTACATACATGTGTCGTGTCTTTGGCATCATTAAAACTGAAGACATATTTATCAAATAACTCTAATTATTACTACGTGATTAACCTGATTAATCATGTAACTGTAATTAACTAGGAAGTCGGGGCACCAAGGAAAATATTCAGATTACAAATTTATAATTTTCCTAATATAACTTTCAGATATTTTAATATCTGATCAATTAGTCTTCGAATTAATGAATTATTATTTACCTCACGCCAGCCTCATTCCAAACGTCGTAAATTGTTGGTTATCTGCACGAACCCAGTCTTCACTATGAGTCATCCATACATCAATTGTCTTAAAATCATTTATTTACTAACTAGGTAATTCACAGAAATGCATAACAAACAGTAGATATCGTTACAAAGAAATGATAGAGGAATGTGCCCTAGTGGGCTAAACTGGCATGACGGCTTGTTAGACAAAAGGGGAGTGGTGGTCATCTGAGGAGACACTACAGTTGAATATTATAACAATTGAAATGCTAATCCTTTGCACATGAACGCTCACTCATTCGGGAACAATTGCAATCAATATATTACACTCAGAGTGTCGTTGTGATCTCTGTTAAAAAGTTTGTTTCTGTTGGAGTCTGTCCGCCCTCTCTCTCTCTCTCTCTCTTTCTGTCGTGGTTAGAATGGGTAGTTCAGAGTGACATTCATTTAATGTTGTTATAGGAGAGATGTTTCGGCGGTTGTCGGTCTTCGCGTTCAATGATACCGAATTCCTATCTGCAGACTAGTAATTAATATCAAAGACTTGTTCTTATTCTGTCGGTATCAATAGTCTGAGTTTAACCACGTGGTATGGTTAAAGTTCAGAAAGAGGGATGCATGGTCAAACCTTGGCCCTCTCGTTATCAAGGTAAGCTGGTCTCCAACCTTTAGCCATCTCGTAATTGAGGTAAGCTCGGTCTGGTGATAGAAAACATAGGTGGGGGTTTTATTCGGAAGAGCAGAAAAAGGCTGTCTCTTGACGCCAGGTCCTGTCTGTGTCCCTGGGGGCGTGCCAAGGACTTAGTGAAACTTTAAACAGAAATACAACTCTCTCACATTAACATCATTACATAGCATCCCATCATCTCACAAATAGCTTCATCCTTATTCATTCATTTTATACAACCATTTAGATGTAAGTCTCATAGCTGAGGCTATTGTATAAACATGATTATGGTAATGTGGCCATATTGTCTCTCATGAGTTTCAAAAAATTGTACCACACGGACCAGTTCATAGCTGGATTCTTCACCGATCTTTTATACCTTCTCCAGAACCTGAATGTCGTTCGGTTCTCCAGTTCTGTGAGGTGGAAGAAATTCCTTTGTCTCTCTATGCTGTGGCCAGAGGGTCTCCTCATAGGAATTTACGACCGCTCTTACAGAGCCTGGTGTCAGAAGTAAAGAGGTCGGGGGATGGTGCTCGCAGTGTCCAAAGAGGGCAACGTCATGACACATGGTACTTTTATATAAAGCATTCACATAACAATAATACATTACCAATCATAAGCTCTTTAGTCCCACCCCTCAGCCACTCTCAGCCCATCCCACCTGTCACCATAGACCCCCCTCATTTGGTTTCCATTTGCCATATATTTTTCAATTGTGCTGTGGTGATTGACATACATTTTGAACCTTTCTAATCATATAGTATCCACAGATTGTGAGCTAAAGTGTTAAATGAACGCTGAACATCGATCATTTGAGTGAACTTGGTGACTTGACTGTCATGTGATTATAATCGGACATTTTCTCAGTTAAACCTGAAAGGCACCAAGGTTAAACATACACTGAATTTTAAACACACACCTTTCCTACGAGTATTATTATATTATTTATCGACTGACTATGGCTTTCCAATACTGCTATTTGTAAGGTACATTTTAAGTGAATGTTGTGATTTTTCTTTTCAACCATTCTTGAACCTGTGCCCAGAAACAAGCTACATAGTTTCAATACCAGAATTGTTGTATGCCCTATCTATCTATCTATCTATCTATCTATCTATCTCATGGAATCAGTACATCAAAAATCTCTTCCCATTTATTTTGCAACCTCTATGGCGCAGCTGTCAACATTCCAAGTATGTCTATTTCACCATCCGCCCATTTTATTGGTAAACTACAAGGTAGTGTGAACACTGTCTTTTAACGATCCAATACTTAATATGGTACAGAGAGGCTAGAAATGTCATCAAGATCTTCAATGAGACTGTACAGGGATCTAGATTGCGGACTTAAGAAAAAAACTTGAGTCATCTGCATACATTGACACTTTTTTGTTTTTAACAACTGTATTTCTAACCCCTTGATGTTCTTGTTGGATGTAATTTTAATAGCTAGCATTTCAATGGCCATAATAAATAGATATGGAGACAATGGACAGCCTTGTTTTACTCCTCCTAAAAACTCAATACTTTCTGAAAAGTAACCATTATTTACTATTTTACACCTGGGGTCGCTGTACATAACTTTCAGCCATTGTATAAGAGATTCACCAAAATTAAAGTAATCCAGGCATTTACATATACATTCTAGTTGTACTTTATCAAACGCCTTTTCAAAATCTGCTAGGAAGACCAGGCCTGATATCTTTGATGTTTCATAATGTTCAATTGTTTCAAGTAATTGTTGTATATTATCTCCAATATATTGTCCATGTAAAAAACCTGTCTGATCAGGATGAACAATATCTGGTAAAACCTTTTATTCTATATGCTATGCATTTCGTCAGGATTTTAGCATCACAACATTGAAGTGTAAGAGGCCTCCAGTTTTTTTAAATGGACTGGATCTTTATACTTACCACCTGAGTCCTGTTTTAGTAGTAATGAAATCAGACCTTCTTGTTGAGTACCTGAAAGTCTACAATTTTTGTAGGAGTAATTAAAACATGCTAATCATGGATCTTTGAGTATATCAAAAAAGGTCTGCTATACCTCTACTGGTATACCATCAAGCCCTGGTGTTTTTCCAGACTGAAAAGATTTAATTGCCTCAAAAGTTCCTCTTCTGTAAGTTGGCCTTCACACAGGTTTTTCTGTAAATGTGTTTATTTGACATTTATTATTATTATTATTATTAGGAAAGAAATCCTTACAGTTATCATTCGGTGGAAAGGGAGGAGACTGAAAAGAAAGCATATGCTTAAAATATTTTGCTTCCTCTTTGGTAATATTATTTGGTGAATCATGGATGACTCCATTATTTGTATTGAATTTCTGTAACAATTTTCTTTTTAGCATTTCTATGTTGAAGATTCAAGAAAAATGTTCATTTTTTCACAGTTTTCCATCCAATTCGCTTTCTTTTTGTATGAATGGATGACATACTGACACTTGATCATTCTTGAATAAGTGCCTCCCATTATTTTTGTTTTTCCTCTAACCTATTCTGTGCCTCTATATTACAGTTTCCATTACCATCTACCTGAACTGTTATTTCCTCTATTTCCTTTATTAGTCTAATCTCTTTTGACCTAAAATGCTTTTGTTTTAATAATGAGTATTGTATTGAATGACAATAATATTGATGTACACGCTGACTCGGTGAGCGAGTTTATTAGCAAGTGCATCGGAGATGTGGTACCCACTGTGACTATTAAAACATTTCCTAACCAGAAACCGCGCATTGATGGCAGTATTCGCACTAAACTGAAAGCGCGAACAACCACTTTTAAACATCGCAAGATGACTGGAAACATGACCGAATACAAACAGTGTAGATATTCCCTCCACAAGGCAATCAAACAAGCAAAGCGTCAATATAGAGTCAAAGTAGTGTTGCAATTCAACGGCTCAAACATTAGATGTATGTGGCAGGGTCTACAGTCAATCACTGATTACAAAAAGATAAACAGCCCCGCCGTGGACACCGACGTCTTGCTCCCAGACAAATTAAACAACTTCTTTGCTTGCTTTGAGGACAATACAGTACCACTGACACGGCCCGCAACCAAAGCCTGTGGGCTCTCCTTCTCCGTGGCCAATGTGAGTAAAACATTTAAATGTGTTAACCCTCGCAAGGCCGCCAGACCAGACGGCATCCCGAGCTGTGTCCTCAGAGCATTCGCAGACCAGCTGGCTGGTGTGTTTACAGACATATTCAACCAATCCCTATCCCAGTCTGCTTTCCCCACATGCTTCAAAATGGCCAACATTGTTCCTGTTCCCAAGAAAGCTAAGGTAACTGATCTAAATGATTATCGGCCCATTGCACTCATCTCTGTCATCATGAAGTGCTTTGAGAGAATAGTCAAGGATAATTTTTCCTCCACCCTACCTGATACCCTAGACCCACTCCAATTTGCTTACCGCCCCAATAGGTCCACTGACGATGCAATCGCCATCACACTGCCTTATGTAAGAATGCTGTTCATTGACTACAGCTCAGCATTTAACACCATAGTATCCTCCAAACTCGTCATTAAGCTCGAGACCCTGGGTCTCGACCCCGCCCTGTGCAACTGGGTCATGGACATTCTGACGGGCCGCCCCTAGGTGGTGAAGATAGGAAACAACATCTCCACCCCACTGATCCTCACCACTGGGGCCCCACAAGGGTGCGTTCTCAGCCCTCTCCTGTACTCCCTGTTCACCCATGACTGTGTGGCCATGCACGCTTCCAACTCAATCATCAAGTTTGCAGATGACACCACAGTGGTAGGCTTGATTACCAACAATGACGAGACAGCCTACAGAGAGGGGAGGTGAGGGCGCTCGGAGTGTGGTGTCAGGAAAATAACCTCTCACTCAACGTCAAAAAAACAAAGGAGATGATCGTGGACTTCAGGAAACAGCAGAGGAAGCAGCCCCCCCCCCATCCACATCGACGGGACAGTAGTGGAGAAGGTGGAAAGTTTTAAGTTCCTCGGCGTACACATCATGAACAAATTGAAATGGTCCACCCACACAGACAGCGTGGTGAAGACAGCGCAACAGTGCCTCTTCAAGCTCAGGAGGCTGAAGAAATTTGGCTTATCATCTAAATCACTCACAAACTTTTACAGATGCACAATCGAGAGCATCCTGTCGGGCTGTACAGCAACTGCACTGCCCTTAACGGCAAGGCTCTCCAGCGGGTGGTGCAGTCTGCACAACGCATCACCAGGGGCAAACTACCTGCCCTCCAGGACATCTACACCACCCAATGTCACAGGAAGAACAACAAGATCAAGGACAACAACCACCCGAGCCACTGCCTGTTCACCCCGCTATCATCCAGAAGGCGAGATCAGTACAGGTGCATCAAAGCTGGGACCGAGAGACTGAAAAACAGCTTCTATCTCAAGGCCATCAGAGTGTAAACAGCCATCACTAACATAGAGGCTGCTGCCAACATACAGACTCAAATCTCTGGCCACTTTAATAAATTTATCACTAGTCACTTTAAATAACGCCACTTTAATCATGTGTACATATCCTACACTACTCATCTCATATGTACTGTATTCTATTCTGTACCATCTACTGCATCTTGCCTATGCCGCACGGCCATCGCTCATCCATATATTTATATGTACACATTCTTATTCATCCCTTTACATTTGTGTGTATAAGGTAGTTGTTGTGAATTTATTATATTACTTGTTAGATATTACTGCATTGTCAGAACTAGAAGCACAAGCATTTCGCTACACTCGCATTAACATCTGCTAACCATGTGTATGTGACCAATAAAATTTGATTTGATAAAAGTACTGTGGTGTACAGCATGTCAGCCACCAGGGGGAGACTCGTCGAGACCTGGTGACAGACGGAGTATACATCACAAGACGATGGCTCCCTCTGCTGGATGTTCCAGGTCTCGACGGGCTCTCCGGCCAGGACTAATTGGGGCTGATTGTGGTTGGTGAGTAATCAAGGGCTGATTGCTCACCAGTTGGACGGGTCCCATAAAGCTGCCAGAAGGGCATCCCACGGGAGGATGAACTGGGGGAAGAAAGGTTACTCCCGTATAGTTGGGGACGGTTCCAGAGGTAAAAGGAGGGAGTTCAGTTTTTGTTCCCCACAGGATACAGCAAGACCCGGAGCCCAGAAGACGGTATCCCGGAGAGGGTCTCATGGGGGAGACCTATTACTTAGTTAAGAACAAATTGACATCCAATAGGCTTGGATTACATTTCCAATATATGTTATATGGAGTTATATGGAGGCCAATTAGATGATGGTCCGATCGCATTCAGTCTCCTATAAATACTTTAAAAAAATAATTGATACCAGCAATTGATAAGCAAAAGAACTTTGAAGACTTTAGATACTTTTGAATATACACATTATTTCCAATAAACAAATAGATAAGTCTGTTCTATTGCAACTCAGACAAATTACAGAATGTATGACATACTGAATGAAGAATGAATTAAATATTCAAATATGTTGGAATGATGAGTTGCACGCTCTGCACTTTTATTTGGCAAGTAGACAAATAGGCCTATATTAGGGTGTAATGACTCTATGGCTGCATGCCTCCAGAAGGGCATCTTCTGAGGCTGAGGGGTGCTTTTCCGAAGGCGTGTGGTGCTGCATGGAGATCACAAGCTCTTCAACTGGGCAGCAGTGTTGCGATGGAGGGAACAGCCTATACGGAGACTACCTAAGAGTGTGGGAATAAGCTTATGTAGCCTATGTTTAACCTCTCCCATGTTAATTTCAAATCCAAATGTTCATGACCCTATTCATATAAATCATGTCAAATTATTTTAAATTCATATTAACTCCTACAGAATAAGCTTTGGTAAGATTTTGAGTGAATAAATGTCAAAATAGTCTATACAAAATTATTTTGAGTGGCAAAGATTCCAGGGGTCATACATTATTAATAGAATAATAATAGATGTTTCATTATCCCTGGTACATACTACTGGTTATGACTGCAGACAGAGCCCAGAGAATGGGATGGTGCAATATTGAATTAGTCATATTTTGATAAGGTGCATGCATGGGGATGTCCACATTACCCAGAGATATGCCCATGCTGTACAGATACACCTAGCGGACTGAAACTTCACTGTTGTAGGCAATATACAGCTAGTGCTATCTAGACTTGCTCTGGCAAACAAATCCATTACATTAGCTACCTAAATGTTAAGTAAACTCAACTGAGTAATAGAGACTTAACTTGAAAATGTGCGTGATTTATGTTTTTTTTATACTGTGTTATGCGTGTTCGCGTGCACGAGGCATTGTCTTGCTGAAACAGTAAAGGGCTTACCAATTCCCAGCAGCCTAGATCATCATGCCTAGGTCATCATGGCTAGAAGGGATCTGGGTTTTTTTCATAACTGACTTTTCATATCAGGAGAACTTACACAACAGGTTAAGAGAATTAGGTTAAGGGTAGGTAAGGGGTTTGGGTTAGCTAAAATGCATTAAAAAAACGACTTTTGAAGGAAATTTGACAAAAGCTGGATCCCATCTAGACATGACAACCTAGACTGTTCATTTTGTAAATTCACTCTAGCTATCAAACCAAATTTTATTGGTCACATATTTAGTAGATGTTATTGCGGGTGTAGCAAAATGCTTGTGTTCCTAGCTCCAACAGTGCAGTAGTATCTAACAATACACAAATCTAAAAGTAAAAGAATGTAATTAAGAAATATATAAATATTAGAATGAGCAATGTAGGAGTGGCATTGACTAAAATACAGTAGAATAGAATACAGTATATAGAGTACCAATCAAAAGTTGGGACATCTACTCATTCTACATTGTAGAATAATAGTGAAGACCTCAAAACTATGAAATAACATATGGAATCATGTAGTAACCAAAAAAGTGTAAAACAATTCAAAAAATATTTGAGATTCTTCAAAGTAGCCACCCTTTGCCTTAATTTTCTTTTTGGCCTTCCTGTGACATCTGGTGCTGTAGGTGCCCTGGAGGGCAGGCAGTGTGCCCCCCGTTGATGCATTGGGCAGACCGCACCACCTTCTCATACAGCCCGACAGGATGCTCTCAATTCTGCATCTGTAAAAGTTTGAGGGTCTTAGGGGCCAAGCCAAATTTTGTCAGCCTCCTGAGGTTGAAGAGACACTGTTGCGCCTTCTTCACCACACTGTCTGTGTGGGTGGACAGAGAGAATAAAGTAGACGGCATCGGTCAAAATCGTGATTTATGTCCGGATGGCGCGTACATGCCCAAATAAGGGCATCCGGTCAGGACATCCTGGCGGGAAGGTGTCACGTGGTTAAGGCCATATAGTTGCATCCTGTTCTGTCACGTGTTAGAGTGTGTGTTATTTTATATCTATATTGCATCTATTCCTTTGAAGTGGTCATGATGATTGATGTGTAGGGACCTCGTTGAACTGGGGGGGTTGTGTTTGAACATTTCAAAGAGGATGGCCCCACACCCCACCTATTTTATTGCTCTTAGGGTTGTTGTCTATAAAGTAGGAATGTCCGGGGGGGATTGTGTTGGAGGCAGAAGACTTATAAATAAGACCCAGAACAACACATGCGGCCCCAGAACACTAAAGAAGATTTTTTTAAATAAATATGGATTTTGGTAAAACAGTGATGACCCTAACAACGGAAGCAGGACCGTGGCTGAAACATAGAGAGAAGGCCCAGTATAAAGCAACAATATACGATGCGCCAAAAAAGCGGTTTCTGTGTGTGTATAGAACCCAAATACCGCCCGCAACTGCACTGAAAGATCAAGTGATGACTAATGGACAGCACTGGGGGTATCAGTTTGATTACCCGGCCCGTAGAGTGAAACTCTATACCGTAGACGAAGGTGGAGAATATACAGACCCGACTTTAGGAGTGGACTACGGGGTTGAAGACTGGTCGGTTTTTCGCAAGGTTGTGTGTCCCGAACTGAGAGTTATCACCAAGGGGTATAGCTTGTTCACGGGCTACGAGACCCATTGGGAAGGTACCCCAGAATCCTCAGGAAGAGTATTTCAAAGGATGAAAATACAGAGAAAGAATGGACTTCCTTGTGGATGCATGGAGTTCTATATCAGCAACGAGGAAACCCGCAACCAAAACATTCGTGATGGCGGCCTGACTGGGAATTTCAGGTTGCGCATGCTTATTCCTTTAAAAAGTTGGGATCTAATGGAATTGAAAATGTTAGTTGTTGGACATTCTTTTTGTACAGAGCCAACAGTGGCAGAGCATTGCTCGGCTATGGAAGTGCATAATATATTAGAATCCTGAGGATTATGATTCAAAGGAACCCCAAGAAGGGTCACCCTCAGAAGGCTCAGCCCCCGAAGAAAACTAAGTACGCGGCTGCGTTAACCACGCCCTAACCCCACCCAAAGGCCTGTTTCTACAATAAAAGGAGGTCCCTTAAAGCCTCCGGTTCTTAATTTCAGCATATACCATGGATATTCCTACAACATACCAGGACACTGATACGTCATGGGGCCAGACCCTAAGGACTCTATGCATCGCAGCCACCCATTCTACTCCCCCCAGCCAAGACCCCCGACACCCCCTACATGTACACAGCCTGAGGATGTGTTTGATGGGGTGGTCAGTACTATTTTTGTGGACACCATCAAGGCCTCTGTAGCCACACTTTTAAATGTGGTGATTGGAGAGTATATACGTGAAAAATGCATCGGTTGTGAGATCAATCACCCCAGCCAGCGCCGGCATCCGTATTTATACAAGCCCCCAAGATCCTACTTCTTCAACCATTTTGAGGAGCTGGTGAAAAGACTGTGGTCCTGCAGGTTTATACCTGCACTGGTCAGAGCCCTGGAGTCTATGGGTCTTGTGCCGTCTATTCCCAGAATTTACGGTGTAACCGAGGCTTTCCTACATGAACTGAAGGAGGCTATCTACATCCACGAGAAACTCAAAGAAATCCGACACACCCTGGTGGACGACAACAAATACAGGGAAGCTGTGGTGGATGATGTGATGACTTTCTGGCTCAACAAAACCCAAGAGAACGAGTGACAATACCTATTTGTTATTTAGATGTAAAGCAATGGGGAACTATATACATACGATGTTAGATAGAATAAATATGTTTTTTCTTTTGAGAGAACTTACAAATGTGATGCATCAAATTATTGAAAATAAAGTGAACAATGTATCGTTCTACACAACCCATAATACATGGGCAATGTAGATCGTGTGCTAAAAATGGAGCAAATCATGAATCGTGTACGACATACGGACAAGAGTCTACAATGGACACAACTGGTCTCCCGTCTTGTGGATGATTCTGAAGAACTAGAAACAACCTTGTCTAAGATTTTATTTTATTTGTTTAAAACACCGTTTAATTGTAACATGTATCATATTTTTTGTTTATATACTTATATAGCGGATGTGTGTGTTTTAAAAATTCAGCAACACAAGCCTGTAAATCTAAACCAAATATACAGGGTGTTGCATGCTTGGATCGTTGAGAAAACGGGGACAAGTATCCTTCAACGAATCCTGAATTGCCTGTATACGTAATACTTGATGTTTGCAAAAATAAAAATACAAAATGAAGATGAAATGTTGTCGTTATTTGAAAGTGGCTCATTAACGTTATTGTACCTCAGAGAGGCAAGGATGGCGGAGCAGATGTTGAAAAATGTGTATTACACCCCCTCTAACCCTGGGTCTTATGGGGGTAAGGAGCGTTTACAGAGAGCTATAGCCTAAGAAACAGGTAGCCGGTTAGGCATTGCTCAAGTGAATGAGTGGTTAGCCGAGCAGGATGCTTATACTCTGCATAAACCTGTACGAAAACAATTTCCAAGAAATTGAGTTTTTTCTACTCATCCCTTGTCCCAGTTTCAGGCAGATCTATGTGACATGCAGGCCCTTGCAGAAAAAAATTATGGGAATCGATACATGCTAACGGTTATAGATATTTTCTCTAAAATGGCATTTGTAAGGGTCTTAAAAAATAAGAGTGGGGCAGAGGTGACCAGGGCCTTTGACTCTATCTTGAAGGAAGGAGGAGTCCCCAAGAAAGTGCAGACTGATGGCGGGAAATAATTTTTTAATAATGCTTTTCTGAAACTCGTGAAGAAGCACAATATAGTACATTTTGCTACAGGCTCGGATTTGAAAGCTTCAGTTGTTGAACACTTTAACAGAACTCTGAAGGAGCGATGTGGAGATATTTTACAGCTCACAACACGCATAGATATATCGATATAGTTCAAGATTTAGTAAAGGGTTACAACTACAGCTACCATAAGAGTATAAGGATGAAGCCCTCAGAGGTCTCTTCTGAAATCTGTATGGTTTGTTCCCCCTTCGCCGTAAGAAAACATTTGATTTTAAATTCCTAGTGGGGGACTTGGTACGTATATCCAAGTTGAGGGGTGTTTTCAACCAAAAATATGAGCAAGGTTACAGCGAGGAGGTGTTCACCGTTACCGAATGTCTACCTCACATACCCACGGTCTACAAGTTAAAAGACTATGACGGGGAGCTTATAGAGGGATCGTTTTATGAGAAGGAACTACAGAAGGTACAGATGGGTAAAGACAAAGTCTTTCACGTGGAGGAAATTCTAGATCATAAGAGAGAAAAGGGTAAAAAATGGGTGTTGGTCCGTTGGAAAAACTGGCCCCAAAAGTTCAACAGTTGGGTTTTAGAGCACGATGTGGTGGAGGCATCGGGGGTTAACTTAAACCCTCAGGCATGATAAATACATCATTCACGTGTACACAGGAGTGCATCATGGAACACAGCGGCTTCTACCTGACCCTCCCCAGTAATGCGTTAGCATATATATCTATAATATATAATAACCAGAGTTCGAATTATACAACCAATTTTCCAAAGCCTATAGAGTTATCCGAGGCGTGGGAAGTAGGTCTCAGCGAGATTACATACCCGCATAGTTGGTATAATATCAAGGATAAGGACCGGGATTTTTATTGCAAAAGGATATCGGAACCTGCGAAACTTATAAAGATTAAAAAAGGGTTCTATAGAACCGTCGACAGGATCGTCTCAGAGTTGAACGAACTCCTAACCCAGAACAATACGGAAATACTCTTGAGCTACAACCCTATTCATAAACGTGTACAAATCTCAGGGGCTGCGGAGAGGGGTATAAAGACCACAGGTAATTTAGCCTACATGTTGGGGATGGTTCCCAATAAATGGACATATGTGAAAGATAAATTAGCCACATTCCCTGCGGATATACATGCAGGGATTTACAACATATTTGTGTATACCGACATCATATCAGAGGGTAGGAGACAGTTGTGTGCCCCTCCTGAGAACAGTTCATATAGAGGGAAAGGATGGAGGGATAGTCACTGTCACCTACGACAAGCCACATTACGTACCTGTAAGCAAGAAATATATTGAAAACATTCTGGTTGAGCTTAAAACGGGTCAGAATGAAAACATCGAATTTACTTATGGTAAAACGATTGTAAAACTCCACTTTAGGCCCTCCAAAGCCTCTCTACATATATAATATATTATTAGTACACTGCTCAAAAAAATAAAGGGAACACTTAAACAACACAATAACTCCAAGTCAATCACACTTCTGTGAAATTAAACTGTCCACTTAGGAAGCAACACTGATTGACAATAAATTGCACATGCTGTTGTGCAAATGGAATAGACAACAGGTGGAAATTATAGGCAAATAGCAAGACACCCCCAATAAAGGAGTGGTTCTGCAGGTGGGGACCACAGATCACTTCTCAGTTCCTATGCTTCCTGGCTGATGTTTTGGTCACTTTTGAATGCTGGCAGTGCTTTCACTCTAGTGGTAGCATGAGACAGAGTCTACAACCCACACAAGTGGCTCAGGTAGTGCAGCTCATCCAGGATGGCACATCAATGCGAGCTGTGGCAAGAAGGTTTGCTGTGTCTGTCAGCGTAGTGTCCAGAGCATGGAGGCGCTACCAGGAGACAGGCCAGTACATCAGGAGACGTGGAGGAGGCAGTAGGAGGGCAACAACCCAGCAGCAGGACCGCTACCTCCGCCTTTGTGCAAGGAGGAGCAGGAGAAGCACTGCCAGAGCACTGCAAAATGACCTCCAGCAGGCCACAAATGTGCATGTGTCTGCTCAAACGGTCAGAAACAGACTCCATGAGGGTGGTATGAGGGCCCGACGTCCACAGGTAGGGGTTGTGCTTACAGCCCAACACCGTGCAGGACGTTTGGCATTTGCCAGAGAACACCAAGATTGGCAAATTCGCCACTGGCGCCCTGTGCTCTTCACAGATGAAAGCAGGTTCACACTGAGCACATGTGACAGACGTGACAGAGTCTGGAGACGCCGTGGAGAACGTTCTGCTGCCTGCAACATCCTCCAGCATGACCGGTTTGGCGTTGGGTCAGTCATGGTGTGGGGTGGCATTTCTTTGGGGGGCCGCACAGCCATCCATGTGCTCGCCAGAGGTAGCCTGACTGCCATTAGGTACCGAGATGAGATCCTCAGACCCATTGTGAGACCATATGCTGGTGCGGTTGGCCCTGGGTTCCTCCTAATGCAAGACAATGCTAGACCTCATGTGGCTGGAGTGTGTCAGCAGTTCCTGCAAGAGGAAGGCATTGATGCTATGGACTGGCCCGCCTGTTCCCCAGACCTGAATCCAATTGAGCACATCTGGGACATCGTGTCTCGCTCCATCCACCAACGCCACGTTGCACCACAGGCTGTCCAGGAGTTGGCGGATGTTTTAGTCCAGGTCTGGGAGGAGATCCCTCAGAAGACCATCCGCCACCTCATCAGGAGCATGCCCAGGCGTTGTAGGGAGGTCATACAGGCACGTGGAGGCCACACACACTACTGAGCCTCATTTTGACTTGTTTTAAGGAAATTACATCAACGTTGGATCAGCCTGTAGTGTGGATTTCCACTTTAATTTTGAGTGTGACTCCAAATCCAGACCTCCATGGGTTGATAAATTGGATTTCCATTGATTATTTTTGTGTGATTTTGTTGTCAGCACATTCAACTATGTAAAGAAAAAAGTATTTAATAAGATTATTTCTTTCATTGATCTAGGATGTGTTGTTTAAGTGTTCCCTTTGTTTTTTTGAGCAGTATATTTTTTATTATTATTATTATTATTTATTTTTTAGAAACATAATACAAATAATTTAAAATGGTTATGGAACAACCACCATCTCGACCCTAACCGTTATGTCTCATACTATGTTGATCAAGTGGGTAATGGGTTACCAGGCTATCATGGATCCCCCGACCATGTACGGTTCGGGGATAGGAGGTATATTTCGTAACCTCTTTAGGATGGTTTTACCGTTTATGAAGAGAGGCCTCAGCATAGCCAAACCCCATTCAAAATCAGCGGCTAAAAATATAGTAAGTGAGGTTGTAGCCAATGCTATGACCTGAAGGGAGTCACCAGATGCCGAGCATCAAGAAGGCTCGGGGCTTATGATGTTGTCTCGAAGACCAAAAAAGAGACCTCCGGGTATAAGGCGCAGGCCTGCCCCTAAAAAGCGGAGGTTAACCGTAAAAAAAAACTCTAACTCAAAGACGTGGTAAAGTGAGGAGGTCTGGACCAAAAATGGCAAAAAGAATACTCGGAAGTATTTTCTAAAAGAACAAACAACATGTCTCGTTTACACCGCATGTCCTCTGAAGCTATAAAGACAGAGCTCGATCTTTTCACAGCCCCCTTAACCCAACATTCAATAGACAGGTCCAGTTATGTGGAGATAGCCCCACTCTCTGCCATTACCGACAACGGTCCTATAGAATTGCCATGGTGACAACTATCTGGACCTCAACAACACCTTGGTGCATTTACGTCTAAAAGTGACCAAAAGAGATGGTACTAATATTGCAAACGATGCCAAAGTGAGTCTCATTAATTACCCCTTGGCCACCATCTTCTCCCAAGTGGATGTGACTTTGGGTGAACGCCTAATCAGTCAAAGCAGTGCCACATACCCCTATAGGGCCATCATGGAGTGTTTACTCAACTACTCCGAAGACACTCTCAAGACACAATTCAGCGCCGGGCTGTTTAGCAAGGATACTGCAGGAGTCTCTATGGAATCGATAGATCCTTCCACCGGTGCAAACAAAGGACTGGAGGCACGCGGTCGCTACTGTGCCGAATCTCGAGAGTTTCATCTGCTAGGGCCTATACATTCTGACATTTTCTTTCAAGAACGTTTACTCTTAAATTCGGTTGATTTAAGACTAAAATTAACCAGGGCTAAGGATGAGTTTTGTCTGATGTCTGCCCAAGACGGTGACTTTAGTTTAAAAGTGTTGGGGGCAACGCTTTTTATAAAAAAAAGGGTCTGTATCTCCGGCAGTTCGTCTGGGTCACACACAGGCTTTGATGAAAGGAAATGCCCTTTACCCTCTCCAAAGAATTACCATGAAAACCTTTGGCATACCTGTGGGCAGTAGAATCTGCAGTCAAGAAAACCTTTTTCTAGGCCCTTTACCCCGCTACATGGTTATAGGTTTGGTTGATCACGCCTCTAATACGGGCAGCTTCCACAAAAACCCATTTAATTTTCAACACTTCAATGCATAGTATGTAGCTCTCTGTCAGGACAGACGTCAGGTCCCTGCTAAGGCTTTCCAACCGCAATTTAATAACATATCTGTGCGAGAATTTTACAATCTATTCCTGGCTACCGGGAGGCATCTAAAAGATCTCTCTTTACCTATTGACAGAAATGATTTGCAGAGGGTTACACATTGTATGCTTTCAATTTATCCCCTGATGATGACACCTCAGGAAATCTGTCAGTGGTGTCCCAAGGTAACCTCAGGCTGGAAATGCGTTTCCGTACACCTTTAGCCTGTACAGTTAATGCATGCTCTGATTCAATCTTGGAAGTGAATGCCCGAAGACAGGTCTTAGTGGATTATTATTAAGGATCGTTGAGCAAAGACATGAATACCCAAGAGTTGGAAGGGCTAATGACCCGCTTGATTGGAAAACAATTTTATGGAGTGTGGGCTTGTGATGAATTACCTATTGAGAAATGGCCTGAGCGACCGGCCATGTTAATTGTCAATACCCATCCTAAACACATGCCGGGTGAACATTGAATAGCTGTGACACTAGCAGATGAAGGAGGAAGAAAAATCTAAACTTTTTTGGATTCCTACGGCTTTCCCCCCGGTTTCTTTCCCAAATCTATTAAAGAATTTTTGACCAAAAACGGATCAAAGATCTACTACAGCATCAAACAAGTGCAAGATAACCTTTCCACTACATGTGGTCAACACTGTGTATTCTACCTGTGCCAAAGAGCCCGTGGAGTTTCTTTTGAAGATGCTATGTCTCTTTAATAATGATGATTTAAGAAGTAATGATACCGTTGTAGCTTGTTTTGTTAGAAAATATCAAAAGAGTTCAAATATGTGTCCTTTAAGACCGTGTAATCAAGGCGTATGCTCACGTCAAATGTTTCAAGAATGCCACAAATGTTAATTTGTTTAATTTCTTCTTTTTTTTATTGAATTTAATCATAGTCGTTCAAAAGTCATTCAAAAGTCTAACCACCCCGAGAGATCGGGATTAGGAAAAGGTCCGGAGGCGTTCATAGGGGTAAATGAGTCATCATCATCCCCTTCATAGGGGGGAGGGGTTGTTGGGACATCTTTAGGGGTGCTGTAGCTCGGTGAAGGTTTTTGTTTTAAAGCTTAAATCTGGTGACGAAGCTTATGGTTGGGTACCCCCGAGAGGGGAATGTTGAGGATTGCCAGGGCTTTAAGAAACTGACGCCACCCTGGTGGTCTTCTGTCATCAGCAACCTTGTGGGATGTCGTGGTACTTTTAAGCAAGTCAAGCATATGTGAACCCTTGACAACAGCGCCCTGAAGGATAAACTCTCCTTTGTCATTCCAAGTAGTGGTCCCCTTTGAGTCTTTTATCTTGTTTTTTCCTGTTACGTGCCGGAACATGTGTCAACATGTCATGCATAACATTATCTTCAACACGCATTTGATCTTCAGCCGGTAAGATCGCAGGTTCAGGCATTACAAGGGCTTGGCTCTCTCTAGGCGCGTCATCTTTTACACGGCCGGATAAAAAACGTACCCGATTTAATCTGGTTACTACTCCTGCCCAGTAACTAGAATATGCATATAATTATTGGCTTTGGATAGAAAACACCCTAAAGTTTCTAAAACTGTTTGAATGGTGTCTGTGAGTATAACAGAACTCATATGGCAGGCAAAAACCTGAGAAGGTTTCATGCAGGAAGTGGCCTGTCTGACAAGGAGTCGTTCTTCTTGTCTCTGTTTATTGAAGAGTGGGGATCTTAGCTGTAACGTGACACTTCCTACGGCTTCCATAGGCTCTCGGAGCCCGGGAAAAAGTTGAACGATGACGAGGCAGCCTCAGGCTGAAACACATAATTGCCTTTGCCAAGTGGCCGATAAGAGGACAAAGGAATTAGGCGCATGCCCGAGTCGACCCCGTGCTGTATTTTTTTTCGGCTGTTTACCTAATTGCAGATTCCCGGTCGGAATATTATCGCTTTTTTACGAGAAAAATTGCATAAAAATGTATTTTAAACAGCGGTTGACATGCTTCGAAGTACGGTAATGAAATATTTAGAAATCTTTTGTCACGAAATGCGCCGTGCGCATCACCGTTATTTACCATTGGGATAGTGTCTAGAACGCACGAACAAAACGCCGCTGATGGAACATAACTATGGATTATTTTGGACCAAACCTACATTTGTTATTGAAGTAGAAGTCCTGGGAGTGCATTCTGACGAAGAACAGGAAAGGTAATCAAACTTTTCTAATAGTAAATCTGACTTTGGTGAGGGCTAAACTTGGTGGGTGTCTAAATAGCTAGCCCTGTGATGCCGGGCTATCTACTCAGAATATTGCAAAATGTGCTTTCACCGAAAAGCTATTTTAAAATCGGACATATCGAGTGCATAGAGGAGTAATGTATCTATAATTCTTAAAATAATTGTTATGCTTTTTGTGAGCGTTTATCGTGAGTAATTTAGTAAATTGTTAGTAAATTCATCTGAAGTTTGCGGGGGGTATGCTAGTTCTGAACGTCACATGCTAATGTAAAAAGCTGGTTTTTGCTATAAATATGAACTTGATTGAACAAAACATGCATGTATTGTATAACATAATGTCCTAGGTGTGTCATCTGATGAAGATCATCAAAGGTTAGTGCTGCATTTAGCTGTCTTCTGGGTTTTTGTGACATTATATGCTAGCTTGAAAAATGGGTGTCTGATTATTTCTGGCTGGGTACTCTGCTGACATAATCTAATGTTTTGCTTTCGTTGTAAAGCCTTTTTGAAATCGGACAGTGTGGTTAGATTAACGAGAGTCTTGTCTTTAAATAGCTGTAAAATAGTCATATGTTTGAGAAATTGAAGTAATAGCATTTCTAAGGTATTTGAAAATCGCGCCACAGGATTCAACTGGCTGTTACGTAGGTGGGACGATTTGGTGCCACCTGCCCTAGAGAGGTTAAACCACTTCAGAGTCTCTGCTTTTCAAAGGCCCTTTACAGATTGGGCAATGTATGATTCCACACACATGAGGTTTAGGGCTGTCTATTTTAAGGTTGTAATTGCAATGGCATTTTGGAAATTTCTTGTTAATGTCACAATTGCTTACAGATTTACAGGCCTTGGGGTGCCATGTTTCAATTTTGTGTTTTTCGTAACAGTAGGCCGAACATGTCCTGTGACAATCCTCACAGAGTGTCAGGTTTAAGGGCTGCATCAGACAATTTTCATCCAGACATACGGAACAGTTACGGCACGAGTGCGACAGGCTGGACACACATAAGGTGCGCCTAAAAACGCACAGATGTTGGTAACAGCATAATAATGGTTGTTTTGCACATAAAAGTACAGAATCTGAGGTTGTGGGTTGTTTTGGAATTTCATGAGAGCTGCATTAGCTCTACTGTGGTACAAAACCGCAATCTTGATGTTCAGAAAGTTTTCAAATTTGACTATGTCAGAGAATGCCACAGCATCCTGTATGCCTAGACCTACAGCATTTTGAAGCTCTCTAGCCTTTTGTAACGCCTCTAGATCTGTACATCCAGGGTTGAGTAGATGTGCTAGGCCTATTGCAAAGCATAGCTTATTACCAGGATTGTAAACGTTTATGAGGCATGCCCTTTTATTGTTTATGATTTCTGATTGCATTAGGCTATCCAGTTTCCTTCTCTGCCCCCCACCTCCCAGGGGTTGACGTATTATTTGCACTACAAGCTCTAAAGTTCTATCGGCTATGACGGATAAATTTGATTGAACAAGTCGTTCCAGCAGGGCTATAAATTGTTCAAGATCTGCTTCACCATTGGGTAAAATAAGAGATAGTGTTATGCATGCTATCTCCACAAATTTCCAACTGTAAGACATCACGAGGTTCGCCATAATCTCTGGCCCTGTCTAACAGTTCGTTCAGAGTATCCAAAATCATCACGTAAAAAAACGCATAATCGAGATTTTGATTCAACCATGTGAAATTGAAAAATTGTCTAATCGCTGTATTGCTGAATTTATTTCTGTACACAACCCTGACACTTCTATCAAGACCATCTCCCTCCTGATTTATTAGACAATTTTCCAATTCCTCAAAAACATTGTATTGCGTTTCAGACTCTTCGGACATGGGCGTTAATGGCGGGGTCTGTGTGGGTTCCGGTGTAGAAGATCTTATGCTCTCATTCATATGGTTAATTAAACAAAATAGGGCGGCCGGGATCTGGGATAATTGGTTTTCATCGGTCGTTCCGGACTCGTTCATATGTTTAATTATTTCGATCAGGTCGGCGGGAATCTGGGATAACAGCTTTTCGTCTATCGGAATTATGTCCGTTACCCCAGCCTCGTTCATCCGTTCAATTAAAGCTTGGAGATCGGGCGGTATTTGGGCCAACAGGCTTTCAACTGTCTCAATTATGTCTGTTGGCTCGTCCATTTGGGTAACTATTGATGTGTGTTGTTGTGGTATTCTGGAAAGATCCATGTTACATATAGGTTTTTTAGCGCCTGTATTTGCGTTTTTTTAAACGGTGTGTTGCTTAACAAACGGGGCATTGTTCTACGCCAGAAGGATAGATCCTGACTGTATTGCCACTCGAGTAAATCCACCATTCATTTGTGTAGCAAGACATTTCTGGATTTTAGAGCCCTGGAAAAGGCAGTAATAAACCTAGCTTGTTCTATTTCAGGTTTGGGTGTTTCTACATAAGAATAGGAGGAATCAAGAAGGTTGGCAGCATCACAGAGGAGCAAGTCGTCTACCTCGAATGTCATTTAAAACGGTGATATCATCCGGTTTAGTTTTTTTATTGGGAATGTCCGGCGTGCCGAAATCCTCCGCGTGCTCTCGGGGTGTATGGTCTTCTGTGCCGTTACGCCGGGGAGGAGTCTGAAAGAAAATAATATATACAAAAAATAGATTATTAAACATAAAATCTTAGGTAAAAAATGTCAAATATATTTCAGATATAATACTATATATTAACAATACATAATTAAATTACCTCGACTTTTTTGACGCGGGCTTTTCTGACGAATCGTGGAAACCGTGGGCTCTAGACTTTTTTCACCAGGCCTTCCTGATTCTGCCGGACATGTCTCGTTGGAGTCTGAAAAAGCATTATTTGTCATTGTTTTAAAACATATTCAATCATAAAAATGTATAAATTACAATAAAATATGTATTACTAATAACATATATAATGGCTTCATACCTTGTCCATGTAGCGCCGTTTCTTGAAGCAGTAGATTTCGTGCCGGGGTGATTCTGCGCAATGCACTTGCGCACAAGTTGTGCGTTACTTGTGTGTTAGCGGTGGTGCGCGCTAATAGCGTTTCAATCGGTGACCTCACTCGCTCTGAGACTTGAAGTAGGGTTTCCCCTTGCGTCGCAAGGGCCGCGGCTTTTGTGGCGCGATGGGTAACGATGCTTCGTGGGGTGTCAGTTGTTGATGTGTGCAAGGGTCCCTGGTTCGAGCCCGGGTTGGGGCGAAGAGAGGGACGGAACCTACACTGTTACACTTGTTTGGGTCTGAAATATGGAGCTTGGTTCCTGGGGGAGTTGGGGTAAAGCCGTTCGTACAGAACGGGAGAATATCATCTATGGTATCGTTCAGAGTACATGAAGCATCCGTGATCCTTCTTTGGGGTCTGTCAGCTGTAAACACAAAAATAGCTTTTAATATAGGGTTCACACTTTTTGTTTTTAATGTATAAATATTCTTATGGATTTTATTGGACTTACGTCGACAATAGTGTGATGGGGACAGGCTGCACGCGTTTTGCTCCACTGAAACCCCCTCTAACGAAGGCTGTTCCCAATCATCTATTCCCGGAGCAGCTGTGTAAAGGACTGAGATCCTACAAACGTTAAACTAATATTAACAGGTATTTATACTATATACACATTTTTAAAATATAAGAATACGTGCATTTGACATTATCTAAAAATTCGTTGTCCACCCGTTTTAGAATATCGATATCAAATTTTAATATCCTTACAATTCCCTGAAAATACTTCTCCAAATCTAATATATTATTTTCACTAACTCACCTTCAGAAAGCTCCATTAGGACGGATTCACAGATGATCTTTTAGCTGTCCGGGGGTGATAACTCTTCGGGGCTGTTGGCCTGGTGTCTGGAGTTGCGCTTTAGTCTGTCGTACAGAATGGCTAGTATCTGTTTCACCAGCCTCGCTCCGCGGTCGTGTCTCTAACGAGAAATATTCTGTAATGAGCTTACAGAGCGGGGGTGCCGTTTTTTCGGGCGACATCCTGTATGCATAAAAGGGTCATATAAAGTACCCACGAATGTCTAGAGACCCAAAAACCACAGGCGGGTGTCTCGACATATTCTGTCTGCCAGTATTGCATTTATGCTTCATAGCACCGCTTGGGGGTGTCCGTTGTAAATGTATATCCCGGGGTGGGGGGACCGTTAGTATTTGCGCTGATTAGAAATAACATATGTTTTAAACCGTAGGAGGTTGTCTAGACAAGATACAGCCTGGGCTGTTTGACTTTTTAGCCCCCACATCCTTGGGGGTGAGATAAATACGCATTTGAAAGGCTTGTGTGGTAATAAAATCGAAAGTGTCCAAGCCCCATTGAAGAGACGCACACAATCCTAAACAAACTCACACACACTTTTTCTGGTTTCAAAAGCCACCCATGCAGAGACACACACCCCCACCCCCTATTTGTTTTGAAACACACACACCTACACTCCCGCACACGCACACACCCCCACGCCGCGCACACACACGTCTTTCAGGAATCCTTTTGTCTCCGGGACAGGCTTGTGGATGGCTCGAAAATGCACAGCCCCTTCGTTAAAGGTGAGATACAGCTTTAAAACCATTTATTTAATTCATAATATTTAGTACAGACCTTTTTAAACATGCAATAATTACTTAAACATTTTTACTGCGCAATATTGAAACAGGCAATAATGTTTTTTATGTATAAACAATGTTTGTACAGCAGGTCAGACACCATTACCGGGCACATGTAATGTAGGAAAGACATGTTGTTGTAGGAAAGACTATTCGTATAAAATAAGACATTGCATTTCTCCTCGACAGATCGGGGCGAGAGAGAAATGACAGATTCCCGTTCGTTAAGGGGTAGCATAAATACCCTTTATTTAATTGTAAATCTTTAGTACAGACCTTTTAAAAAACATTTTGTACGGTTCCTTTCTTACAGGTAAAGGCCCCCATGTTATAGGGTTGTCACTGACCCCACCCACTGTCTGTTTCCAATTCTACTGCGTCAAGACTCCGTAAGTTTTCACTCCATGGATAGATCAAACGTCTTGCATGTAGACTCTGTGTATGTCTTAAGGATAGAAGCGGCCAGCGACGTAATTGTTCACGATTTTGGAAAAGACTGTCCAGCTTATTCATCAGGGTTATGAATATAGGGTAATCAATCCATTTAAAGCTAAACACAGGACACAATTTGACATCCTTGCAGGCTTTGGAAAATACATATGAACTGACAGACTTCGTCGCATTTATACTATCAAATTGTTCACATGCTAAAATTGTCACTTTGGAGTCGGGGCTATAAGCCATTGAAGAGATCCTTATGGCTTTCAAATCATTGCGCCCACCCACAAGCTCTTCCAATGCAAGTCATATGGCCATCACTGGTATCCAAAAACGCTTTAAAACATTCTGGGGCCTCACCCAAAATATCCTCGATGCTTTTATCATTGGGTTCGCGACAAGAGGCGCATAGTACCCCGAAAATTGGCCGTGGAGACATCATTTTCTGTTTAATGTTCAGGGTTTTATTTTTAAAATCTTATTTAGTGTTCTGGGGTCGCATGTGTTGTTTCCGGGTCTTATTTATAAGTCGTCTGCCTCCAACACAATCCCCCCCGGACATTCCTACTTTATAGACAACAACCCTAAGAGCAATAAAATAGGTGGGGTGTGGGGCCATCCTCTTTGAAATGTTCAAACACAACCCCCCAGTTCAACGAGGTCCCTACACATCAATCATCATGACAACTTCAAAGGAATAGATGCAATATAGATATAAAATAACACACACTCTAACACGTGACAGAACAGGATGCAACTATATGGCCTTAACCACGTGACACCTTCCTGCCAGGATGTCCTGACCGGATGCCCTTATTTGGGCATGTACGCGCCATCCGGACATAGGGTTATAAATCACGATTTTGACTGATGCCGTCTACTTTATTCTCTCTGTGGACCATTTCAGATTGTCAGTGATGTGTACCGCGAGACATTTAAAGCATTCCATCTTCACCACTGCGGTCCCGTCGATGTGGATAGGGGCGTGCTCCCTCTGCTGTTTTCTGAAGTCCACAATCAGCTCCTTTGTTTTGTTGATGTTGAGGGAGAGGTTATTTACCTGGCACCACTCCACCAGGGCCCTCACCTCCTCCCTGTAGGCTGTATCGTCATTGTTGGTAATCAGGCCTACTACTGTTGTGTCGTCTGCAAACTTGATGATTGAGTTGGAGGCGTGCGTGGCCACGCAGTCATGGGTGAACAGGGAGTACAGGAGGGGGCTGAGCGCACACCCTTCACCCCCTCTGGGCGGCCAGTCAGGAAGTCCAGGACCCAGGTGCACAGGGCGGGGTTCAGACCCAGGGCTCCAAACTTAATGATGAGCTTGGAGGGTACTATGGTGTTTAAGGCAGAGCTATAGTCAATGAACAGCATTCTGATGTAGGTATTGCTCTTGTCCAGATGGGATAGGGCAGTGTGCCGTGCAATGGCGATTGCATCGTCTGTGGATCTATTCTGTCGGTAAGCAAATTGAAGTGGGTCTTGGGTGTCAGGTAAGGTGGAGGTGATATGATCCTTAACTAGCCTCTCAAAGCACTTCATGATGACAGAAGTGAGTGCTACGGGGTGATAGTCATTTAGTTCAGTTACTTTTGCTTTCTTGGTTACAACAGTGGACACCTTGAAGCAAGTAGGGACAGCGGACTGGGATAGGGAGAGATTTAATATGTCCGTAAACACTCCAGCCAGCTGGTCTGCGCATGCTCTGAGGACGCGGCTAGGGATGCCGTCTTGGCCGGCAGCCTTGCAAGGGTTAAGATGCTTAAATGTCTTTCTCAATTTGGCCACGGAGAACCAGAGCCCACAGTCCTCGGGAGCGGGCCACGTCGGTGGCACTGTGTTTTGGCTTGTTTGGGAGCAAGACGTCGGTGTCCGTGACATGGCTGGTTTTCCCTTTGTAATCCATGATTTTCTGTAGACCCTGCCACACGTCTTGTGTCTGAGCCATTGAATTGCGACTCCACTTTGTCTCTGTACTGACGTTTTGCCTGTTTGATTGCCTTAAGGAGGGAATAACTACACTGTTTTATATTCAACCATATTCCCAGTCACCTTGCCATGGTTAAATGCAGTGGTTCGCGCTTTCAGTCTGGCGCGAATGCTGCCATCTATCCATGGTTTCTGGTTTGGGTAGGTTTTAATAGTCACCGTGGGAACAACATCCCCTATACACTTCCTGATTAACTCAGTCACCATGTCCGTGAAAACTTCAATTGTATTCTCTAAGGCTGCCCGGAACATATCCCAGTCCGCGTGATCAAAACTCCATCTACTGCAATTTCAGAACACTCTCGTATGAGTGTGCCAGTGCGCAGAATTACTGAGGAATTTATTAATGCGCAACCGATGTCAGTAAACGTCGGCCAAAAAAGTTATTAAATTATTGCCAGCAGCACAGTTAGTCACTAACAATCTAGATGTCATGAAAGCAGCCTAACTAGCTCTGCTAGGTTTGTCACACAAAGGGTTCCAAGAGTTGAAGTGTGAATATTGTTGCGGAACAATATGACTTTGCGTTTGCTGTTAATGAGAATGACAAGTCAGATAGACTTGCCTTGTGTGGGGTAGTTGAAATTAGAATGTTGATTGACTTGTGCAACTAGCAATGTGATAGATGAGAATACATGGGAAAGACTGAAGTCCGATAACATAAGTGTCACTCATATGTCCCTATGACAGAGAGAACTGTATTCTTATTGTTGTAGTGACCCACTATCAGTCAATGGTGCATTCAAATGTAAAATCACAAACAGCAATAGAACTAATCAAGCAGAGTTCATTGTAATAAAAGGAAATGGAGAACCACTCCTGGGCAAAGAGACAGACATGAAACTGGGAGTTCTGAGAATAGGTACTGATGTCGCAACAGGGAAATGTTTTACTTTTTTATTTCACACCAAGCACTCACTACAACAGCAGTACCCACAAGTGTTCCAGGGAGTGGGAAAACTTAAAATTAAACGGATCAGTCAGCACATTGACCCAAACGTGAAACCAGTAGTGGCCCAGACGCTCAGGCGCCTACCATTCAACCTCAGGCAGAAGGTAGACCAAAATGTAGAGAAACTTTTGGACATGGACATAGAACTTGTTAATGGCCCAAACCCCATGGGTAAACCCAATGGTGTGGTCATTATTGTACCAAACGCAAATGATGAGATGAGAACGTGCTTAGACATGAGACAAGCAAACCAGGCTATTGTTAGGGAATGCTATCCTAACCCAACAGTAGATGAGTCCAAAGGCATCAGACCGACAGCAGAGGGAGTGCGAGCTGTGATGGAGGCCAGGCAGCCAGAGAACGCCTCAGAGGTGAGAAGCTGCCTGCTGAGAGTGACCGCACAGCCGGAAAA
The DNA here is from genome assembly GCF_901001165.1 of Salmo trutta. Lineage (NCBI taxonomy): Eukaryota > Metazoa > Chordata > Actinopteri > Salmoniformes > Salmonidae > Salmo > Salmo trutta. The sequence goes on from NC_042979.1 coordinate 25,892,470, forward strand.
ACACTCACACAGATCAGTATGTGAGGTTTTTAGCAGTGAGCTCTACACCCTAAGCACTGACTACCAGAGAGATAGAGGAAGCCTCAGCCAAAGACCCCGAACTGAGAGAGGTATGTAATGCTGTTACAAGTGGACATTTTGAGAACTGTAAAGCTTATTCCCCAATAGCGAGTTAATGTGTAGTTGTATACCTAGTTCTCGGCGGAACACGTATCACACATCATATATACCACAAACAGAGGTGCCTTATTGCTATTATAAACTGGTTACCAACATAATTAGAGCAGTAAAAATGTTTTGTCATACCCAGGGTATGAGATACCATGGCTGTCAGCCAATCAGAATTCAGGGCTCGAACCACCCAGTTTATAAGCAATAAGGCCCAAGGGAGTGTGGTGTACAGTATATGGCCAACATACCACTGCTAAGGGCTGTTCTTTTGCATGACGCAATGCAGATTGCCTGGATACAGCCCTTAGCTGTGGTATATTGACCATATTCTATTAACCCCCAAGGTGCCTTATTGCTATTATAAACTGCTTACCAATGTAATTAGAGCAGTAAAAATACATGTTTTGTCATATTCCTGGTATTTGGTCTGATCATCATTCAGGGCTCAAATGACCCAGTTTATAATAATATATGAACCTGGTGAAATTCAAAGTATTTGAATAACTGTTACACGAGCACAGTACTCCAAAGTGGCTGTGGCAAGAAAAGGTGAATAAGTTCACAATGCCATTCAACGCTACACTACACAATGTTGCAAGCAAAAGTCTCTAATGGAGCACGCTACACAAGGAACAAGACATGTGGGAAAAGTACAGAATCAATGAAACAAGTGAAACACACTGAGCAGGACAACACTGGGGGCTGAGAACCGTACAGGCTTTGAAACACAACCCATTGTTACTCAGGCTCCTGACCAGGGCATCACAGTGCCACTTGACACTCAAAAGTCGGACCTCACAGGGTTAAGAGCACCACTGAAAATGTCTGACTGTGGTGAGGTAAAAGGGAACAAGTGATGTACTGGTGAAGTGTAAGAATTGTGTGTTTACTCTAAAAGAAAGTGTTTACTCTAAAAGAAAATACATGTTTGTAAATTGTCTGAAAATAAATGCATTGTAACTGTGTTACTGTAATATTATTGTTGTAGATGTGAGGAGATACTAGATTGGTAGATCTTGTGATTCAAAAAATACTCCACATTCTATATTCAGCTATTCATAAAATCACATTGTCTATAAAGCTAATCTGTGTATCAAATGGATTTGATCGAAATCATAAGGAGGCATCAGGCATGTCTGTGGTTAACCAAGATCACATGCTTTAAGATTGGTTGCATCATGCACATAATGTTTTAAATTCAATGTCTGGAGCATGGGCCTTTGCAGTGGAAATAGATATCTACGAGGCTCAGTGTCAAATGGGGTAAATGCAGAGGAGTTGTCTAAAGCTCACAGAGCAGAGAGCATGTAGATTTTCAGCTATTTATCACTGACTCACATCAGACTGAATGGAGATGAGCCTCCCCCACCAGCTCACTGCTGAAGATATTCCCTAGGAAGTCGTCATGTGTTTCCCAACTAGGGACTGTGGGTGGGATGGCAGTGGCCTGGCGGGTCTTTCTGTGCAACCATGGGCAGTCTGTCCCCCTGAGCCAAAGACCCTGTTTGAGCTGCTTGGATGCCCCCTGGTTTAGGAGCTTATCTCCGTCTGTGCCGGCTTGGCATCACTGTCACTTACTATCCTCAAGGACCACTGGAATTCAGGTTTTCATAGCCTATACATCAGACTGGTGGGAGAAGCTATAGGAGGATGTAATGGAATAAATGGAAAGGTATCAAACATGGAAACCACAGGTTTGACATGTTCCAGAAATTACATTCCAGTCATTCCAATGAGCCCATCCTCCTATAGCTCCTCCCACCAGCCTCTGCTATACATCTATTGAATGTGTTTAATTGACCTCATCTATGTAAGAGCTATTGATGGTATGGTATAAGCTCAATGTTGCAATAAATCCAACAGAAACAGCCTCTAAGGTTGATAGAAAGAAACTTTGAGAAATGCCTGTGTGTAATAGTGCCTAATAACTCATGGCCTGTGTTTTGATTTGTCGATATCTAGAGGAGTTGAGTGAGGTTTTAATCCCTCTGGTGGCTGCAATTATGTATTACAACAGAATGAAAATGCAAATTAATGAGTAACCTTTTCAGTGATATAAGAGACAAAATATCCCTTGCACAAACGCTACTGGGAAGAAAGCCTCTATATCAAAGTTGTCAAAAGTGTTAATCTTCCTCGGGTCATTGCGCTAGCCTAGCCTGAGAATAGCATTACTGGGTCGTTCGACTTGTTCTATCAATTTGTTTCCTTTTGAGATGTTTAACTTGGTGACAAATACTTTATTTAATCTAATTTTAACATTGTCATAAAGAGCACATGTTTAACTTGATTAAAAAAAACATGTTTTCCCAGAGAGTAAAAAAAATAAGACTATTAAAGTGCCTAATTTTAAGTGGAAAATAATGTAACATGGTTGACCGCTGTAACAGGCTGGATGATTCATCTTAAATCAGGCAGAAATCCCCTTGTGACAGGGGAAATGGAAGCTTGTTGTATGCAACAGAGGGGGGCAATAGGCTCTATGCATTATACCGCCTCCAAAGTTCTAATTTACTTCTGACCTGGTTGATGACTTCCGGAGCGAGTTCTGCTATTGTTTTTATCATTAGCTTACTAGCTATCATCGATGCATTTCTGACTGAAATAGTTCGCAATGACAACGTTTAAATTACAGCCCCGCGAAGGAGGTGCTAAGGAACATTGTCCAGTGCCTCTGTGTTCAGTTTCTTCCAAATTTAATGGTATTGTGAGCTTCCATCTTTTCCCGGTCGATGTAGAGCTCAGAAAAAGGTGGTTGGTGGCAGTACATCGTGACAACTTTACTGTCACCAAACACACCTTTGTGTGTTTGGTGACATTTCGTTGAAAGTAACTTTGTTGAGGGAAAAATGGGGGGGGGGCGACAATACCTAAAAAGAGGTATTGTTCCTACTGTCTTCGCGTGGAACTGGCACATTCGAAAGAGACCTGGTGTTTGGGAAAGAAGACTGAAACTTCCTGCTCCGACTGAGGGGGATGAAGAACAAGGAGCAGAGCATGGGCCAAGCCAGTGTAAATGTACATGTGTTTATTTGCTAGCAGCAAAATAATAATTTGTTTATCTACGACATGTATCATCAATTGTGTTGTAGTGAATATCTGTTTGTGTGGAGCTTGTATTGGCTTTAATTAAGCAATGAGTAGCAGGGGTGGGGGAAAGAAATCAAGTAAACACAGAATAGCCAGAATGCAAGATTGAATACAATGTTAGAGATGTGTAATTGATTAACTGAACTGTTGAACATTTGCTGAAATACATATTTTTTTTTAAACAAGTCTATTCTACTGTAGATTTCTTCACAAGAACATCAATACTTATTTTTCATAAAATCACTAAACTTGGCACCCATGCAGGGGATCCATTCAGGTGTGAGATAGACACTTCTGCAAGTAGTGGTAAAAATTAAAGTGGTCAACCTTCTCTCATAGTTTTTGAAACCTGTAGATCTTTATAGATCCTTTCAACTAGGATGTCCTCCTGTGCACAGATGACAAAGTCACACCAGCTACAACCTGAGAAGGATTTGACCTTGCATCTGCCAGTAGTAAGCATGAGATCTCTTCAACTTCAGCTCTCCATTCAGTATCTTCAGGTAAGGGCAGTCAACATAACTTGGTACATTTGGGCACTTGACCTCTAAGAGTCCAAAGTGTGGTCTTACACTGGGATCAAATATGATTCCATCTGGAGAGGATCCTAACCACGGGGCATCTGAGTGCACTACGAAGCCACACGGAAAGAAGTTAACATTCTTCAGTGTGCAGTACTCCTGTACAGCCACTGGCTCCATGGCTAGCCCCCTCTTCATCGCCATGGTCTGCATACCAGATCCCTTGAACATCAGCTCAGCTAGGTGGTCAGCTGAGGTCTCTCCCCGGACATGGCAAACCTCTCAGAAACGAGAGGATGTTATTCTCATTTTCCTGAGCTGATGCCATTCCGGGCTGCTGCTATGCTCCCTTGTAGCAACCTCGACTTAGTGTGACATCTCGTAGGTTGTCTCTAATGCCTTGAGGTGGAACTGCTCCTGATGGCTAAGGACGTAAGCACGCTGGGAAGCCTGAAGCCGTCTAATGGAAGTATTGGTGGAGAAGGGGCATCGGCAATCTTCACAATTTCACAGGTCTTTGGCTGTGGAAGCTGATAGGACAGAACACTGCCGGCTTGCACTGGCCCAAAGGCGGACTCAACCAGGGGCACATCAGCTGACATTTCCATTGTTGTCACAAGAGGGGCAGTAAGTGGAGAAAAGTTGGCATACGTTTCTGAGACTCGGAGAAGGTCCATATCAGGCATGTATCCATTGAGTGCTTTGTAGAGAGAACTTCTGCAAAACATTTTAAAACCTTAACATCAGGTTGGAGAGATTACTATGACAAAGACTCATGTAACATTTCCAGAAACAGCACAAGCCCGAAAGTTCAAATAAAATGAATTAAAATATACAGATTTATAGATTATATATTTCCCCCCAGTCTTTGTCCCAAACATTTGTCATTACATCGTAAAAACGCCACTGTTTAGGCTTATCATCTGGATACAAGAACAATCACAAGAAAATGTTTTCATTCTAGGAACCTCGAACTTCCCTTATTCCATCAGCACACGAGTCAGTAGGTTTACGGATATTGATAGACTCACAAGTGTTCTTGGCTTGTGCCAACGCTGTTCTGTGTCTGTGCAGCTGTGAACTGGTGGTGCAGCAGGAATGTTTAGTTTAGAGTAGTGCGCTGTCTGGTAAAGAAGGGCCACCAAATGATTGTACAGAGCACTTCATGCAACACAGGAGCAGTGGCTTTGGACCACTATCACTGGTACGGAGTGCTTTAACACCATCTGTGAAGATAAGTGTGATGAAAGACTGAAGTGAGAAACAAGAATGGTGCGGCCCATAAATAACAATAAACATAGTAGTGGCTAGTCTTCTTAACTAGGGGCTCATTTAACTATACAGGAATAGATTGTGTCTCAGTAACACAATTACCAAACACTGCATCTACAGATCTTTACCAAATAACCTGTTAAGTGGGCAATTCTAAATTGGGATTGGGACCCATCATTAATATCTATCTACTGATAAGATTAAACGTTGACACTGTCTCCAACACATTTTGGCCATGATGACAGTGTCTCACAGGAGATGTTTAACAAGGTCCCTAGTAGCCATCTATAACCTTTCCCTACGCTCATGCTGTGCGGCTTTTCACTGTTCCTCATGGACCTGTGACAGGCAGCCCTCACGGTGATCTCCCCTGTCAATGTATCTTTGTTAGATACTGTGTAAAAGACATGAATAACAATTATTTTTAGCTAGCAAGCATAACTTAACCAAGCTAACGAGAATACACACATTCTCAGGTAGATTCTGTCAACGTTACATCATTTTACGAAGTAACTAGCTAGCTACAGTTAATCGTTAAAGTAGCTAGCTATCTGTCACTGACTTGGTACTCACCTTCATAGTTGTCTATGTAGCTTCTTATATACATCTTGAACCCCTTTTCCTTCTTGCTAGCTGGAGTCTCGGAGGCTGATTTAACAATTCGATGTACATCATTAATATTAATTTGAGGCAAGTCCTGAAGACACCTAGTAAAAAACTGCGACATAGTGATAGTAACGTTATATCGTCGATAACAACTAGAATGACCGGAAATTGCCACACCGATAGGAAGTGTGTTTAGAACGTTCGATCATGGAATGTGCATAAGGGCTATTGAATTTGTTAAACATTTCTGGCCTGTCTATCAAGGTTGATGTGTTATGCTCGACTCACTGTTTTCCACCACAAAACACTAGAAAATTGCAAAAAAAGAGTAGAACCATCTCAACTGCTTTTACACTATGATTTGAAATATTAATGTTCATAGATTTTTTTTTTACTGATTATTTAAAAAGAAATAGTTTCACCATATTTAAACGAACGAAATTATCAACATTATTATTATTATTAAAATTGTTTATGAATCACTAATCACATGATAACAATCTTCAGAAATAACTAGTGCTTTACAATGATGGTGAAAACTTTGAAATGTTGCGGTTACGTGGGTTAAAATGTTCCTGGAAGTCACAGAGGGTGCACAGAGGGACGTGTCAAAATGCTGAATTTTGGCACTTTAGCAAATCTGATTTATTGAATTCTCTATGTGGTCTATATTAAAGGGAACTTCATTGAATATCACAGGCTTTTAAATGTCAATATTGGTGCTGAATTTCAATTTAAAATATCAAAGGGACTATCAACTTTACCTGTTAGACTTGGACCATGGCGTGCTATTGAGGGCTTCGTGTGTACGAATGATGTTATGATTACCACGACTCCCTCCTGAAGCTGCTCTCTCGTCAAGGTGCAGGATGGCATCATACTGTTGAGGAACGTCCATCTGCTGCTCTCTCCATGACGGGTCAATGTCGATGCTTTCCATTTCTTCAGCGTTCTCGCTTATCACTGCCTGTCGTTGACGAAGGCTTTCAGGAGACTGGGCCCATGAGCTGTATTCCGCGCCCAAAGTCAGCATCCTCCACGAGCCGAATGTGGCAGAGCGCATTGCTTGTGGGGTTAATAAAATGAAAGAAATCATAACGTCACCTTATGGTTTTTACGAGTATAAAATTATTCTAGCTGTGATTGTAGGCTACAGTAGGCATATAGGCTAGTTTACATATAGCCTGGGACTCAAATTGAACTGGGATTTTTTACATTTAAATGTAACCTTTTATTTAACTAGGCAAGTCAGGGAAGATGAAGTTATCTTTGGTCTGTCTATTCGTTTCTTAAAGACTATCAGTTTATTTGTTTTGATGAGATATGGCCTACAGATACTTGTTGCATCATATCTGGTCTTGTAGCTGTTTATTTTACTTTTTTTGCCTGTCCTATCACTAATTTGAGTCAATCCCATGCAAACTTGCCCCAAACCAGCAAAATAAAAGGCAACGCTAATCCACTATGCCTGCTTGTGCATTTTACTCAATTGGATTCAATGTTAGCCTAATATTGGTTAAAGGCCCAGTGCAGTTAAAATTCGTTTTTTATTGTGTTTTGTATTATATTGTTGAACAGGTGATGAAATTAACACTGTAAAAGTGTGAAATTTTTTTGTGTTATTTCCTGATAGTTGCTGGTTGAAAATACAATCTACACAGGACCTTCTAATCAGCAGGTTTTTTTGCATGTCATGGGGCACGTTTTGGCTTGCCTCATGACATCACCATGTGATAAATGAGTTAATGAACCAATAACAAAGAGAGTTACAAATATCTCTGCCAATAATGGCAATTTTTCCATTTCCCCCATCCACTCAGACCACTCCCAGACAGTCCTAGCTAAATTCATACTTCTGGAATAGTTTTTTGATAAAATGCTATTGTTTCTTTTTGACAATTGTAATAGGAAACTATTACAATAAGGTACTTAAAAACTGCCAAATTGGGCCTTTAATAGTGGTTAAATGAGAATGCACACAATGTACTGGCCAAATGTGAGGTGCCAATACATGCTGTAGTGTCCAAATAACTATTTGAAGTACAAAACCAAGTTTTATTTAATAATAAATAATAGAAGGAACCACAAACAGGGTTGAAAAAAAGTGACTCATTGTCTGACACAAAAGCAAGTGGAGTATAACAGTGTTGCGATGTTGAGGAGTGAGTGAGGAAGGCAGCCAGAAAAGGAAGCACCATAAACCAAGTCCCATCATGGATGCACCTTAGAGGGAAGCTTTGCAATTTAAGAATCCTCACCTACCATAAACCACAGTGGATCGCCTTTCCGCCCATTTGGAGTAGTTTGGGGCCCTCCTCTCCATGACTGCTCCCTTACTAACTGCTGTGTCTGTAATCCAAGGTAAAAAAAAATGAAATGGCTACAAAAGCAAGTCAACTAACATTTCACTTCTACTGTGTATATGCCTGCTTACAGGGACTTCTCTACGTGGCACAAGGACTGGTGGCACAAAAAGGTTTTTCCCCCAAGGAATGCGGAAAGGCTGTTTCCTGTTCTGCTAGTTAAGAGCTTTGTTATCAGTCCAAATGTCTTCAGTTCTGAAGGACAAAATTCTCCTCTGATTCAAGGATCAACGTTTCTTTCTCCCTCTTTCTCTGTAATCAGGAAGGGAGCAATCATCGTCTACTTTATAAGACCTAAAAGGACTGCTGATTCACAATCAACGTCACTTCCTGATGTGTTCTCGTTGCTTGGTTTCTTCTGGGGACATTTTGAGTTCAAGCATCAGAGGCCTTTCTAAGCCATCTACCAATGCATATCTCTGAATGCATAGATATCAGAGAGATAAACAACTGTTTGAGTTCAATGGGATCAACCGTCCAGCCTGGTCTCATAGACTAGACATAGCGTAGTAAATGTAAATCTGGAACACCAAATGAATATGATATGTAACATTTGGTATGGTTACATAACACAAAAAACTACTTAGCATGTTACTAACCCTTCCCCTAACCTTAACCCTTTAACCTAATTCCTAAAGTTAACCTAAACCCTAACCCTAACCCCTAGCCTTGCTAACATTAGCTAGCTAGCTATAATAAACAATGTACGTTTTAATCCATACATTTTCCCTCACACCCAAAAGTACTCGTTACAATTCGTAATGGTTAGCAGGACAGGAAAATGGTCCAATTCACACATTAATCAAGAAAACATACCTGGTCATCCCTACTGCCTCTGATCTGGCGGTACTCAAACGAAATGCTTCGTTTGTAAATTATGTCTGAGTGTTGGAGTACCGTCTGGTTTGCTTAATATAAGGAGTGTGAAATTATGTATACTTGTACTTTTACTTCTGATTCTTCACCCTCCTGTTGTGTTCGTTTCATGTTCATTTTTTCTGTGTTCCCTGTCCAAAATGACCGCCACATTATAGCTGATTATAAATCCATAATAATACATATATAATCACCTAATGTTGTGTTAGATCTTTTTATAATCTTACGTGAACATTACACGTTTTGAACTTCTGTTTGCTATTTATGACCTGTAGGCCTCATTGACCTGAGCTCATACAACTCGTTTTTGAGTAAAAAAATAATAATGTATGGATTATTTTTACTATAAAAAATACTCAGATGAAACATATTGTGCTATTTATCACAGACTACTTTGTGTCAAAGTTTAATAGGGACTCTCTCCTCCTCACCAGTGTCATGATCAAGATATGATCAAGAGCCTCACATACAGTATATCGTTTGGTCATTGTACTGCCACAGAATGAAATGTGAGCAAGGCCTCAAAAAAGCTTTATATGACAAAGCTGCGAGAAAGGTTCTATATGTTATTGGAACAATGTTGCGATTGTTTGTGAGAATGCCAACAGGTGTGGTTCCCGTGGAGGAAAGATTCTGTTGGGGAAAGGTTCCCGTGGGGGTAGCCATGGAAGCCAAGAAGGGGAGCGAGGTGTGTGTGTGTGTGTGTGCTCAAACACACATGCATGTGGGGGACTGGGAGAGGAAGTGTGTCCATCTGATGAATGGGCTTGTGCCTGAACTCAATTTTATACACTAATTGTAGTCTCACCCATTCATTTCTAATGACCATTTTTTACAAAAAGTTAAATAAAAGTTAAATAAAACACCCAAATAGAATGAAAATCATCTAAATGTATTTTGTGTGTTCAGATGCCCTGTGTGGACAAAGTCATGGAACCTTATGACAATCAGATGCAATGAACTACATTTTTTTTTAGATAAAACTTGTAAATCAGTCCAATTCGACTGGAACACAGCAGGAGGGTTAAGTATATTTTAGCAATGACATTTACTTTTGATACTTACGTATATTTAAAACCAAATACTTTTAGACTTTACTTAAGTAGTATTTTACTGGTTGACTTTCACTTGAGTCATTTTCTATAAAGGTATCTTTACTTTTACTAAAGTATGACAATTGGGTACTTTTTCCACCACTGCCGTTCTCATTCTTGGAGTGGAAACATTGTTTGCAAAGTTCACAACCTACTACACTTGTGAGGAACACGTGTTGCTTTATTTCATACCATCGTATGAGTTTTGTATTTTTTTTAATGATCATATGTTAGGAGATCTCCATGTGAGCATATGTCTGGTCTGGTTTATTTCTCTGTCCTGTTAATGTTGACGTAGTGCGCACACCTGAGCACGGTAATGTAGGCTACTTGGCTTGCTGCGCGCAAATGTAGGAAAGTGCACATTTCTGGATGTCTGATTTCTCACCACCACTAAGAAGCAGAATTTTTCAGTAATTTTTTCTTCACCTCATACAGTATGTCAACGTAAAAACATCAATTGCGAATGTTGGGCTAATTGGCCTAGTTCCTCGCAGTATTTAAAAACATTTCCAACACTCCCCCTCGATAATAACCAAGCCTCGGTGTGAAAGAGCAAAATGTTATGCTCTGATGATCCCACATATCCAGTAGAAACTTCAAAAATGCCTGAACACTTTTCCCTAGTGCAAAAACATCTGTCTGTCCCGAGCTCACTGGCACGGGAAACTATGAGGGCCGGAATAGGCTAGTTGATACGATGTTGCAAGCTGGTTAGCAACGAGCTTCAAGATTGATTTGATACAATGTTGCACTTCACTAGCCATAGCTCAAATCGAGACAGATAAAGAGAGGCAGACAGGCTGAGTAGATAGATTTATGTGATTGAAAGTACATGAATTTTCATCAGGATATTTTGTACAGTTTTTATTTTGGGGGTTTATGTATTTTCACTTAGTTGACAATGGCCTACTGCCTACTGCTGAATTGGCCAATTGGGCCTATAGGCTATCTCTGAGTTCCATGTGCTCATTTCTTTAGCCGCCAATGGCTCACTTTGTAGGCCTATTAATGTGTCAATAATGGCAGAGGCTGGTAGGACTACTTTAGCATTAGCTGAATTTTAACTTTTTGATTTTTATCATTTTAATTCAGATTTGTATTATTAACCACGTGACAATGATTTTGAGAAACGGAAACGTTATTATTGAAATTAAACTGTTCCACGATAATGCGAATACGAAAATCATAACTGAAGCAGATTGGTAGAAATGGTAGGACACATTATTTTAGCTTCCCTATGACTTCGCCTATGACTCCTATAAGCCTACCTACCAAAGTTTATCAGGCGTTGCGTTATCTTGGATAATGCAGTTCTTATTTTCTGCTTTGCCATGATCAGGTCAGAAATTGAGGAATAGGCCTACACACTTTAAATCGCAAATTATCATGAAGATTTAGCCCACTGAGTTCAACTCCCAGACAGCAGTTGTGAGTAGCCTAATTTCAGTCCATAGGCTATTGGCCATTTTACTTTGATATCGTGTGTTTGTTAACATGTTAATTCATATTCACATCGAAGCCATTTTTTTTATTTGTGCCATTTAGGCTATTTCATCAGAGACACGCATGCTGTAAAAGGTGTCTGTGACATTGTCATAAATTCAATTCGGTCGCCATGTAGACTACAGAAAAGGCCACAGATGCCACAATGCCTTCAGAAAGTACTCATGCCCCTTGACTTATTCCACATTTTGTTGTGTTACAGCCTGTTTTCAAAATGGACACACAATACCTATAACGACAAAGTGAAAACATGTTTTTATAAATGTTTGAACATTTATTGAAAATGAAATACAGAAATATCTTATTTAAAAAAAAATATTCCAGCCCTGAGTCAATACTAGAATCACCTTGGCAGCGATTACAGCTGTGAGTCTTTCTGGGTAAGTCTCTAAGAGATTTGCACACCTATTTTTTTTCATTCTTCAAGCTCTGTAAAGTTGGTTGTTGATCATTGTTCGACAGCTACTGTAACTAGGCCACTCTGGAACATTCAATGTCTTCTTGGTAAGCCACTACAGTGTATATTTGGCCTTGTGTTTTAGGTTATTGTCCTGGCCCTGCTGAAAGGTGAATTTGTCTCCCAGTGTCTGTTGGAAAGCAGACTGAACCAGATTTTCCTCAAGGATTTTGCCTGTGCTTATCTATATTCTGTTTCTTTTTATAGTAAAAAAAAACACCTTAGTCCTTGCAGATGACAAGCATACCCATAACATGATGCAGCCACCACCATGTTTGAAAATATGAAGGGTGAAGGGGACGTGTTGTGTTGTATTTTCCCCAAACACAACACTGTATTCAGGACATGAAGATGCATGTTTTGGAATATTTTTTATTCAATACAGGCTTCCTTCTTTTCACTCTGAAATTAGGTTAGTATTGTGGAGTAACTACAATGTTGTTTATCCATCCTCAGTTTTCTCCTGTCACAGCCATTAAACTCTAACAATTTTTTGTCAACTGAGTTAGGAAGTACACCTGTATTTTCCTCATGACTGGGTGTATTGATACACCATCCAAGGTGTAATTTATAACTTCACCATGCTCAAAGGATAGAAAGGATGCCTGTATCTCTGTAGAGACTGGGTGTATTAATACACAATATGAAGTGTAATGAATAACTTCACCATGCTCAAAGGGATATCCAATGTCTGCCTTTTTCTATTTTTACCCATCTATGCTGGGGTCAAAGCAAAAACAATCCCATGACTGAAACTTAAGTTGATCTCAGACCGATTGTCTAGGGCTAAGTTAACCTCCCCTTTCATGTAAGTCATGACCGTCATGCTTTTAGGTGGAAGAGGATACTTTTTTACAAGTATTAAACAGCAAGTTTGCCAATTCCAGTACCCTTGCTTTGGGGGTCCGGGGTCCTCCCCAGGAGAGTATTTACCCTATTGGACACAACTTGATTGTCATTGTTAATTATTAATTTATTATAAATATAAATAATTATTAATTGGAAGGAAAAAAGTAATTACAAGGTGTGTCATTGCCCTTTTAAGACAATATTGCATCTTTTAAGAGCTCTGTTTAGTACCTTCGCCTAAACCATGCTTGAAGCTCCAGTTGCAAAACTGCATTTGTGAAAACAATGCCACACGTGCAATTGAAGCAGTAGAAAATTAAGTGGTTGCAATACAAAACTGGGACCGCACTCATTTTTTAAAACAAAGGCAAAAACTGCTTTCAAAATACATTTGCCAAAACTGCTTTTCCCACGATTGCATTAAGAATTGTGCATTGTCTGATTTTGTTTTAATAACATTACATGGCAAAAACTGATCCAAAGATTATGGATATACTGACAAGATACTGTACATCTCTCTCTGCCCTAACAATGGGAGTCGTTGTCCACATAACAGCACGCGGGTTGTCTAGCTCCCGCCTTTCTTTGGATTGGTGGGTTTCTCATTGTAATCCTGTTTTGAATATTTGATGAGGGTTGCTGACATCAACCGGCTGTATATACTATGGAGAGAAGATTGTGCTACTAGCCTCATACCTCATGAAATAAAAAAAATACCATGAATATGCATAGCCATCTCGAGCCAACTCCGATATAAAGTGTTTCTGCTCATAGTTGCCGGGATGTCACGTGCCCTACTTATATCAGTACACATCAAACAACTCAAGCATTACGACCCTTCTACTCGATCAAATAAACCTCACGTAGCAAATAAGCCAAATTCGAAACTTTCATTGACCTCCATACAAAAAGTCCTTGCTTGGTGGGAAAAACGAAAAACGCCACCTGCTGGAGGGAGACAGATTTTCCGCCGAGTTGGGCCTCTCAATTCAATTTCAAATCATTTTAAGGGCTTTATTGGCATGGGAAACATATGTTGACGTTGCCTAAACAAGTGAAGTAGATACACATTACTCACAGAAGTTCCAAAAGACAAGACATTTCAAATGTCATGTCTATATAGTGTTGTAATGACTTGCAAATAGTTAAAGCACAAAAGGGAAAATAAATATGTATTTACAATGGTGTTTGTCTTCACATGCAACTGAGGATATTTATGCTTGCAATAACAAAGTGGTTGAATACTTGACTCAAGATATTTCACCTTTTCAATTTTAATTCATTTGTAAACATTTCTAAAAACATAATTCCACTGACATGGGATATTGGGTGTAGGCCAGTGACAAAAAAAACAACTACATTTAATCAATTTTAAATTCAGACTAACACAATAAAATGTGGAAAAAGTCAAGCAGTGTGAATACTTTCCGAAGGCACTATCTGCCTCAAGCTTCTGTCTCCAGGTGTTTCTCAGGCTTCCTCTTAAATCTTCTCTTCCGAAAATCCTCATCCACCGGAATCTGTCTGGTGTGCGCCCACCGCACTCAATATGCTCTGTTAATAAAACCTGGCAGCCATATCCATTAGTAAATTTATTGAAAAAGAAAGATACAACCAATTAGATGGATGTTTCACGGTCCAGAAATATGTAACAGAAAGTAAATAATTTTGTATAACCTTTTTATATTCATACCTTTGAAAATGTGCACAAGAGTCACTACTGTACTAACCACATTAAATACATAGGAATAATGTGTAGGTTTCCATCAATATGAAATAGTGTAACAAAATTTAAACAAGCTAAACTACAGTAACTACAGATAGAAAACTGAAGTTAAATGTAAAAAGAAAAAAAAAGCTTAATTGTACAATGCAAAAATCAACAAAAGAAAACATTGCCAGCAGAATTTGCTTGCATCTCACCTCATTAACATTCAACCCCAATGCAGTCCCTCCAGAATTGTAAAATGTATTTAAAACTTAATATTCAAGGTGTCAGCCATAAACATGCTTAAAAATCCTGCAGATAAAAAAAGAAAAAAAATACACCTGCTTTCATTTTGTAGGTACAGTATAGTACATAACTAACTGTACAGCTTAGTCAACTCCCACCTCAACCCTTTTGCAATCTTGACACCCTTACAGTTGGGCTATTTGATGTCACACCATCTTTCATATACACACATACTGTTTCCAGAAGAAAAGTATTTCATAGAAAAGGACCATTCTGTTGAAGAGGAATTCATGCCAGAAGTGACAGAAAATCTGCCACTCCTTTGTGGTCAAAACAGATTGCAACTGCCTTCACTGGACAGTGTCAACTTTACTTCGCCCCTCTAAACAGAACAGTGAGATGATTGGTTAGTATTCTCATTGACTTCAAAATGGAACTTCTTCGTACTCATGATCATTATCAAAAGGTCTTTCCATAACCTGATTCTGCATACAATACACTTGACTAAATGTAACGGAATATAACAGATTTGAATATAAAGTATTTGTTTTCATAATTGATTTTGATATCTAGCACTGACAATTATTTTCCTGTAGAAATACTCAGAGAAGTCCAGTAAAAACATACATGATTGTGACCTAAGTCCTCTGTCCCCTTTGCAATCAAACTATAGCATGAGGTAAATACATCAAATGTCTCATTGTGCATGAACAGTTCTCATTTCTATGGTATCATGTGAGAGGGTAAGGGCACTCCTATGCTACAAATGCCTTTCGCACAGTGGAAAGATTTTTCATGGATAGATATACATTGTTGCTTAGTACAAACTTAATTTAGACCAAGGGCCAGGAAACACCATTACCCAAAACTGAGCACAAAGCCGGTTTGAGAATGACAATGGGAAACAACAAAACAAGAGCCAGGCTCATAGTGTTTTTTTCTTCTCATAAAAGTTGTTCATAGTGCGTCGGACACACGTCAGTCAAACAGACTGGCTTCCTGTCCAATATGCCCTTCACTGAGGGGGAGTTTCAGCAGAAGCTCAGAGTTTGTGCTGGTAAGGAGGTGATGTTAGAGCTGGTTGAGACATAAAGCAGGTGGGTTTCTGTGGGGTTGATTTTAGGTCTGAGTGATGGGCTCCACAGGCCTGAAGGTGATGATTCAACTGGGGATGGAGGTGGGGGCATCTGGGGACGTACGGCCTAGGGGTGGACGTTGCTGTTTGGGGGAATGGAGACGCATCTCCACTGGTCTGGAAGTCCTTTGTGGGGGTGAGAGAGGGGGCTCAGAAAGGGGTGGTGGAGGAGCTGGTGTCATGGAGGGCGCTGGACTGCTGGTCCAGGGGTGAGCTGTCTGCCTGGCGCAGGGCGATGGTCGCTGCCGAGTGCTTGCACTTGGGAGAGCCGCACTCACAGCTAAAGTGCTTTCCCTTGATGTCCCAGAAATTGTCACCGTAGTCAAACCTGAGAGATGAGGGGTTGGAGAGAAATCTTAAATCAAGCTACCTAATCTTTATTTTAGGGGGAACAAAATTATTAAAGGCCAAAAAAAAACACAGAATTACAAACTTAAATATGCTTACAGGGTAATAACTTCCAAAGACTGGTAATAACTTGACCGTGTGCCAAGTAAAACATTAACCTGTTGGGGATAGGGGGCAGTATTTGCACGGCCGGATAAAAAAACGTACCCGATTTAATCTGGTTACTACTCCTGCCCAGTAATTAGAATATGCATATAATTAGTAGATTTGGACAGAAAACTCTAAAGTTTCTAAAACTGTTTGAATGGTGTCTGTGAGTATAACAGAACTCATATGGCAGTCAAAACCCTGAGACAAATCCTAACAGGAAGTGGAAATCTGATGTGTGGAATCACTTTCAAGCTTTGCCATTGAAACACACAGGGACTTATTAATCATTTAGCACTTCCTAAGGCTTCCACTAGATGTCAACAGTCTTTACAAAGTGGTTTGAGTCTTCTATGGTAGAAACTGACCCAAAGAGAGGCTTGGGAAGTTGGTTACAGGGGGAGGGCCATTGCTACTATGACGCGGGCGCCCATGGGAACCCTTTTGTTCCGAAACGTTTAGTAAGACAATGCAATTGTCCGCCTTGAATATTATTGAAGCTCTGGTTGAAAAAGGCCCTAAAGATTTATGTTATACAACGTTTGACATGTTTGAACGAACGTAAATATATATTTTTTGCACATTCGTGATGACAAGACCCGCGCGCTTCAGTACATTATGAGTAGCCTTCGGAACGCGCTAACAAGAAGGAACTATTGGGACATAAATTATTAACTTTTCCGAACAAAACCACATTTGTTGTGGACCTGGGATTCCTGGAAGTGCCTTCTGATTAAGATAATCAAAGGTAAGGGAATATTTACAATAGTATATTTGATTTTAGATGGTTCCAAGATGGCGCTAACATGTATCGCCTAGCCTATTTTTCTGAGCATACCACGTCGTTTATTGCAAAGTGTGATTTCCCAGTAAAGTTATTTTTAAATCTGGCAATGCGGTTGCATTAACGAGATGTTAATCTATAATTCTTTGAATGACAATATTACATTTTAACAATGTTTTCGAATAGTAATTTTGTAAATTGTAGCGCTGATCCATCGGAAGCATTTGAGGGAAAATATTTTCTGAACGTCACGCGCCGATGTAAAATGCTGTTTTTATATATAAATATGAACTTTATCGAACAAAAGATACATGTATTGTGTAACATAATGTCCTAGGAGTGTCATCTGATGAAGATCAAAGGTTAGTGCTGCATTTAGCTGTGTTTTGGGTATTTGTGATGCATGCTAGTTGCTTTGATGGCAATGTGATTTTTTTTGGCAGGGTACTCTAACATAATCTAATGTTTTTCTTTTGCTGTAAAGCCTTTTTGAAATCAGACAGCGTGGTTCGATTCAGGAGAGGTGTATCTATAAAATGGTGTAAATAGTCATATGTTTGAGAAATTGAAGTTATAGCATTTAGAGGTATTTGTATTTCGCGCGACGCGATTCCACTGGCTGTTGACTAGGGTGGGACGCAAGCCACGTTCCCAGACAGGTTAAAGTGCCTTCAGAAAGTATTCACAAGGTGGGATTAAAATGGATTTGTCATTTTTTGTCAACGATATACACAAAATAGTCTTATGACAAAATGGAAACTTCAAAAAACAAATCCTATCACACCCATTAAACCCTAACTGTTTTAAAGTCACCATTGGCCTCATGGTGAAATTGCTGAGGTTACCTTCCTCTCCGGGCAACTGAGTTAGGAAAGACGCCTGTATCTTTGTAGTGACTGGGTGTATTGCTACACCATCCAAAGTGTAATGAATAACTTTACCATGCTCACAGGGATATTCACAGTACCCTTCTTTGCGAGGCATTGGAAAACCTCCCTGGTCTTTGTGGTTTAATCTGTGTTTGAAATTCACTGATCGACTGAGGGACCTTACAGATAATTGTATATGTGGGGTACAGAGATGAGATTGTTGAATTACTATCATGTTGAAAACCTCTTTGGGATAGACGTGCCGCTAGCACCCCACCTCAACAACATCCTGTGAAATTGCAGAGCGCGAAATTCAAAATACAAAATTCGTAATATTAAACATTGATGAAAATACAAGTGTCTTACATCGTTTAAAAGCTTAACTTGTTAATCCAGCCGCTTTGTCAGATTTCAAAAAGGCTTTACGGCGAAAGCACACCATGCGATTATCTGAGGAAAGCACCCCGCACACAAAAGCATTAGACATTTTCCAAACAAGCAGAGGCGTCACAAAAGTAAGAAATAGTGATAAAATAAATCATTTACCTTTGAAGATCTTCCTCTGGTTGCAATCACAAGGGTCCCAGCTACATAACAAATGGCCCTTTTGTTCAATAAAGTTTAGTTGGCGCGCTTGACTCAGTAATCCACCGGTTTCCTTCGTTCAAAATGAATCCCGAAAGTTACTAATAAACTTCGTCCAAACAAGTCAAACAACGTTTCTAATCAATCCTCAGGTATCCTAATATGTAAATAAATGATCACATTTAAGACAGAGAATAGTATGTTCATTACCGGAGATAAATAACAAAGTGCGCACCACAACCAAAATGGGAGCCACTGAGAAAAACTACAAATTGTAGCTCATTTTTCAAAAAACAAGCCTGAAACTCTTTCTAAGGACTGTTGACATATACTGGAAGCCCTAGGAACTGCAATCTGGGAGGTATCCCATTCATATTCCCATAGACAGCCATTATGAGTGGTGAGCTCAACAAAAACAAATTCCCGGATGGATTCTCCTCGGGTTTTCGCCTGCTATATATCAGTTCTGTTATACTCACAGACATTATTTTAACAGTTTTGGAAACTTTAGAGTGTTTTCTATCCAATACTACCAATTATATGCATATCCTAGCTTCTGGGCCTGAGTAACAGGCAGTTTACATTGGGCACCTCTGTTCAGGAGTAAAACATGTGCTTACTTAGGCTTGTCATAAGAAAGGGGTTGAATACTTATTGACTCAAGAGATTTCATCCTTTCATTTATGAATTTGTACAAATTTCTAAAAACACAATCCACTTTGACATTATGGGGTATTGTGTGTAGGCCAGTGACAAAATCTCTATTTAATACATTTTCAATTTCAGGCTGTAACAACAAAATGTGGAAAAAGTGAAAGGATGGGAATACTCCTTTTTCCACATTTTGTTACATTACAGCTTTACTCAAATTGATTAAATACAACATTTTCCTCAATCTACACACAATATCCCATAATGAAAGCCAACAGTTTTTTTAAATATGTGCAAATTTATATTTAAAAAAAAAACAGATACCATATTTACATAAGTATTCAGACCCTTTGCTATGAGACTCGAAATTGAGCTCAGGTGCATCCTGTTTCTATTGCTCATCCTTGAGATGTTTCTACAACTTGATTGGAGTCCACCTGTGGAAAATCCAATTGATTGGACATGATTTGGAAGGGGCCCACACTTGTCTATATAAGGTCCCACAGTTGACAGTGCATGTCAGAACAAAAACCAAGCCACAAGGTTGAAGGAATTGTCTGTAGAGCTTAGAGACAAAATTGTGTCGAGGCACAGATGTGGGGAAGGATACTAAAACATTCCTGCAGCATTGAAAGTCCCCAAGAACACAGTGGCCTCCATCATTCTTAAATGGAAGAAGTTTTGTACCCGGCCAAACTGAGCAATCAGGGGAGAAGGGCTGTGGTCAGGGAGGTGACCAAGAACCCAATGGTTCTTAATTGACTTGCCTAGTTAAATAAAAGGTTACAAAAAAAACAATAGGCACATGTCAGCCCGGTTGGAGTTTGCCAAAAGGCACCTAAAGGACTCTCAGACCATGAGAAACAAATTCTCTGGTCTGATGAAACCAAGATTGAACTCTTTGTCCTGAATACCAAGCGTCAGGTCTGGAGGAAACCTGTGACCAACCCTATGGTGAAGCATGGGTGCGGCAGCATCATACTGTGGGGATGTTTTTCAGTGGCAGGGACGGGGAGACTAGTCAGGATCAAGGGAAAAAGTAACAGAGCAAAGTACAGAGAGATCCTTGATGAAAACCTGCTCCAGAGCACTCAGAACCTCAGACTGGAGCACACAGCCAAGACAATGTAGGAGTGGCTTCGGGACAAGTCTCTGAACCTGGTCGAACATCTCTGGAGAGACCCAAAAATAGCTGTGCAGCGACACTCCCCATCCAACCTGACAGAGCTTGAAGGGATCTGCAGAGAAAAATGGGAGAAACTCCCCAAATACAGGTGTGCCAAGCTTGTAGCATCATACCCAAGAAGACCCAAGGCTGTAATCGCTCCCAAAGGTGATTCAACAAAGTACTGAGTAAAGTGTCTGAATTCTTATGTAAACGTGATATTTTTTTATTTTGAAAATATATGCTAAAATGTCAAAAAATCTGTTTTTGCTTTGTCATTATTGGGTATGGTGTGTAGATTGATGAGGGAAAAAATGATTTAATCAATTTTAGAATAAGGCTGTAATGTAACAAAATATGGAAAAGGTCAAGGGGTCTGAATACTTTCCAAATGCAATGTATATGACCCTTACCCTAGCTCTTCCCCAGCCTTGATGGTCTCGCAGGCAAAGAAGGCGATATGGGGGAAGCGCAGGTCCTGGTGTGCCGTGAACACCCGGCAGGAGAATAGGTTCGGCTCGCACATGTGGTTGATGAACCGGCTGATGTTGCCATAGAAACGGGCATCTATGCAGTACACGTCACCCACCTGCAACCAAAGAACACACATAAATGGATGTTAATGAATAAAATCAGGATCTGCATAATCTGCAGCGGTAGAGATATCAAACAGAATAACAAAGTAAGACAAGTATCAGAAGAATAGAGTGTTTTAGAAACCCCACAAGGATAGGCCTCAAGAGACAGGAATAAAATGCATTTTTGATCACTGGGTAACAGATTGAAACCTTCAATTACAGTAGCCCAAGTTGAGATAACTAGTTACATTTAGGATTTGACCTAAGGCGCCTTCAAAGCTTTGGGATTTAGGTTTCATAAGGTGATGAGAATAGTAGCACTGATCCCTACCTTGCTATCCAGGTTGAACAGGTAGGAGTCATTTTCCCTGACATCTGCCTCTGCATCAGAGATGATCTCCCCCACGTACCTGTGGACAAGAAGTGGGGTCCGGACCCACCAACACCACAAATATCAATGCAGCACCACACACAGATGACATTGCATGGGAAATCATTAACAACTTGCAGCAAAATAAAGCTGAACTATGCATTGTGAAAGGGGTATGTCTGGGACTCACTCGCACACAAAGGTCCCCTGAGGAATTTCCTGTAGTGTCCGGACCCCCCAGCCCATCCGACTGGTCCGGAACAGCTGGAGCCGGACCCTGAGAAAAACAAACTCTTTCAGCATTGATGTTCTTACAATACATTATACCCAAACATTATCCTCACATGTATTTGGGAAGTCAAATCCATGAAAACTTTCCCATGAAGGACTGCTGTTTGACTGTCATTAAAATACATTTTTCTGATTTAGATGTTCTTATCAATAGGGTTGAGAAGTGTTGGCTTGGTTTCATAAATATGGTAGCATGTATAGAGAGTTAATTTGGCCATCAGTGTGGCCATGTGAGGCGGTCTTGGTATGGTACCTCAGTCCGTTCTGCACCACACGGTTCTTGCATGTTCTCCAGCAGGAGCAGGCATGGTTACACTCGAAGATAAGTGGCGGTTCCTCACGATAGAACTCGGGGAGCAGACGACCATTCTGAAAACAGCCACGGAACAGACATGACAATCATGCAAGATCATCACTTTCTCAACAATAGTTACGTACTCGGCCTTACCTTGTCATACCAACAGCGTAGGCTGAGCTGGCCACACATGCAGCTGCTTGAGGTGCAGTTGTCTTTACACACACAGTACTGTGGACAGCAGGGATGAAAAGAGATGGTCATTTAATCTTTCATGACATGCTATCCCAGGGGTGGGCAATAAAAATTGTCTTGAGGGCCACATTGGGATTTCAAAATTCAGCAATAGGCCGCAAATATTTCTTCAGACAGATTTGTTTGTCAAAAGCAATTTGCGGGCCAGAAAAAAAAGCTGTCATTTAAAAGTATAGCTTCCTTATTATTTCGACATACTTAATCTAGTTTTAGACAGTCAAACATTTTTTTGTCGTTTGTTTTGTTTACCCAAACCTCCCACGGGACAGATTGAATGGGTATGTTGCCCACCCCTGTGCTAGCCTGTAAGTATGATCAACTATATGATGGTCTGTCTATCCAGCGACATTACCCACCTGTAAGTGTGTGATGTTCTTGTCTATGTTCACGGGGGAGGTGACACAGTTGTCTGGCACGTATTTATAGTTGTCTGGACAGGGCTCACTATCCACCGAGTTGACACAGGGGACTGGAACTCTCTCATACCCCCGGGCTATGTCTCTGTAGTGTGGAGGGAGATGGAGGCTCAGGTCCCAGTGGACTCCCAGTGTTAGACTATCAATGCATTATTATCAAATTATCAAAACAAAGAGGTAGCCACAAGTGAATGAGAGATAAAAGGAGAGGAAAGGGTACCATGCATTACCGGCAATAGAAAAATAATGTCTAAGAGCGTAATGCAGGAGATTATTGTGAGAGAAAACGAGAGAAAACAAGGGATTCTACCTGATGAGGACCTTCTCCCCCTGGGTGCTGCTCCTGGCCTCCCTAATCCTCCTGTTTGTCTGAAGGGTGAGCCACACCCTGGAGCTGCGGCTGCAGCAGTCCGGCGGGGTCTCCCCCTCACGGTTCTTCAAGTTGACATCCACCCCACGAGACAGCAATAGTCTGAGGGACAACAGACCATAGACTTCAACACATCACTTAAGTGTACTAGATGGAATAGTCCTGATATGGCTACAGCCTTGGTTATAATAATGGAGGCTACAGCCATATCAGTGCTGTAGATGGCGATTTTATTACTTATTGCTGAATCACCAGAGCCATTTCCCCTCAACCTTTACTCACATGACACATTCAAGCCTGTTCTCCCGCGCGGCGATGTGCAGAGGGGAGTCTCCGTGGATGTTGACAGCGTGGAGATCACACTTGGCCTCTAGGAGGAGCTCAGCAATCTCCACACTGCCAGAGAATGCAGCCCAGTGGAGACAGATGTTCTCCTCCTTCGAAAACGACAACAAACAGCAGCAAATTCACGACAGTCAGACAAAACAAAACAAAGCCATAGACATAACAGTCATAGACATAAGTCAGACACAAAGTCATTGAAACAATTTGGCTTGGGGAGGTCATGAGGACCTTCAGTTGCACATGGTCACTGACCTTGTCCCTAATGTTGATGTCTGCCCCTTTATTGAGAAGCAGCTTCACCTGGTTTAGGTGCTTATACTCCGTTGCCCAGATCATGGCCGTCCAACCGCCATCGTCCTAGAGAGTAGCAACATCATAGCTTTAAGAACGGGCCCCTACAGTACAGGATTGTTTTAAATGTCCTAGATATAACAATGAGCAATTTCACTAACCTTCTCCAAGAGATTGTATTATAAGAGGGTGAGGATGTATTTCTATTCAAGAGCTCAGAGACCAAACTTAGGTGGCAGGGTTACCACCACAAGGACAAAGAATGCCATGACCTGCCATAATCGCTCAATACCTGCAGCAAGGTCAATCACTTCAAATACCACACCAGGGTTCTAAACTGTGCAGTCCCACAGGCATATGGCGTCAGAGGGCCTTTGATGGTGGCATACAAAAGGACGAAAGCTATCTCCTTTTGAAATGCTAAAGCATCCCTGCCACACGTCATTGATATCAGATACATTTTTAGAGGCAAAGAGAAACAACTGTTTGAGAGACGGCCAGAATAGAGGTCAAAGGCAACTTACTCGGCAGTGTATAGCTTTACACAAACAAATAGGTTATCACACAGCAGGGGAGCTGCAATCCTAACTAATGCATGCTGGGAAAGAGCTGATAATTCCGCAGCAGCTGCAATGTAAGAGAAAACCATTAGGGACCCATGTCGAGTGGATGGGGGCAGCACACCCACCGAGAGGAGAATCAGACCTCTACAGAAAGGATGACACACAGGCCAGAGAAAAATAGAACTGGATCAACATGAAAGCATTCTTGGTTCTGGTTGACTTCAGTAGTACAACCAACATGTGCCATCCTAAGCCATAACCTTCTTGAGGGAGTAAACTTGATTGTGCAGAATTACAGTTATGCTCAAATAATTTGGATTTCATTGGTTTATGACTGAAAAGGACAGAACTCACCTGACAGTTGATGTCTATGAGTCCTGTGGAGAGGAGATGCTCCACAATGTTGTAATGCCCAATCTTAGCAGCTAGGTGGAGACACGTGAACCCCTCCACATCCTGGAGAACAGAGGGCAGTCAACACACATTGTGCTCCTGTCATAAGATTTGCACTACAATACAATGCAACCATCCAATAACCAACCAACAGTGCTTGCATGCTATCAAAATACCCTTACCAAGGCCTAAAACAAGAGTGGCACTTCAATACAGCAGCATTAAATCGACTACGCCCATGGAGCTATACATCAATAAAACATCGTTGGAGGATGATGTGGAAGTGATATAGTGGTGGAAAGAGGGGGTTGGTTGACCCACCTTGTGGCTGGCGATGGCTCCTGCACTCAGTAGGTAGCGGACTGTCTCCAGATGGTTGTTCTCACAGGCCTCCATCAGGGGTGTGCGCTGGTCCTCATCACAGATGTCCAGGTTAGCACCAGACTGGGAGGTAGGGAGGGACATCAAAACTGGATCAATCTACTCATCAATACTATGGACATGTCCTTATACAATGTCAAAATAGGAAAATAGTCTGATCAAAATTAACGAGTCCATTATAAGATGTCAATCCATGTTCAACATGATAAGCTGGTGAGTCACAAGACAGATACCAGTGAACCCATTCTAAAAAGCTCAATTCTGCATGTCCAAGTAATGCATTGTCTACCCCATCCCTCATCCACTGCCAGGGGGAACAATAGCCAACCATCACCTGAACCAGCAGGTGACAGATCTCCTGGTGGCCTGCCTCAGCTGCTACATGGAGGGGGGTACGTCTGCTCTGGCTCTCCATCTTAAAGTTAGGGTCCATCCCATCCACTAGTGGACAGAGATGCAGAAAGATAGTTTTTTTTTAAATCCCAAAATCCCAACCACAGAACCAGTTATAAAGAGTGAATGGCCGGATAATGACTTTTGCTAATTGATTAATATAAACATCCTGGCCCATTGAGTTTTGACTGAAGGCATCTCCCTCACCCAGCATGAGAAGGACCTTCTGTAGCTCGCCCTGTTTGGCAGAGATGAACAGCTGCTTGGGGTGAAACCGCAGCTTCTTGGGTCTGATGCACGACACAAACAGGACACATGGAGAAAGTCAGTCAAAGGAATACACACACCCTCACAATAACAGGAAAATCTTGATAGAAAACGGATAAATAACTGAACGTGCATAAACATGAGCAAAGCACACAAGAACGTCAAAGGAATGTACTGTACAATGCACTTTTCCACAATACAACAACAATCTGAAACAATTTAGCCTAACGAGTGCATAGTAGAGCAACACTCTTCTCTCAACCCTGAGTCTTGGTAGTGCCTTACTTCTCTGTGTCCAGTGCCAGCAGGATGCTCTCCAAGGTCTCTTTAGGGGTGGTGCCCATCCCAATCCCCACCGCAGGAGGCAGTACTCCGGTTCTGGAGCCCCCAGGGAAGGTGGTGTCCAGTGTGTGCCCAGGGGGGATGGAGAGAGAGCTGTCTGCTCGGCCACTTATATCACCTCCCACAGAGAAACAGGATAGACTGAAACACACACAGAATGCCCGACTACTACAACAGAAGAATGATACGGTTCAAAGTACCAGTGACTTCTTCCCAGACTGAAAGGGAGACATAATAGGAAAACCCCTCTTTCCACCACTATATCACTTCCACATCATCCTTCAAAGATGTTTTATTGATATATAGCTCCATGGGCGTAATGGATTTAATGCTGCTGTATTGAAGTGCCACTCTTGTTTTAGACCTAGGTAAGGGTATTTTGATAACATGCAAGCCCTGTTGGGCCACAACAACCCAGACCAGCTTCAATGGACCTTGGCATATATTCTACAAGTGTCTGGAACTCTATTGGAGGGATGCGACACCATTCTTCTACAAGAAATTCCATAATTTGGTGTTTTGTTAAAGGTGGTGGAAACCGCTGTCTCAGGTGGTGCTCTAGAATCTTTATACATGACTAAGCATGATGGCATGTTAATTTCTTAATTAACTCAGGAACCACACCTGTGTGAAAGCACCTGCTTTCAATTCACTGTATCCCTCATTCACTCAAGTGTTTCCTTTATTTTGACAGTTACCTGTATGTATTGACGAAAATGCTATAGACTGCAATGGATTGCCCCCCCCCCCCCCCAACTCATTACTCCATACAGTGCTGTGAACCTACCCCCCAGTGGTGGTGTCTGCCCTGCCCTCTGTAGCCCCGGGGGTGGCAGGGCCGTCTGCAGCATATGTGGCGGGCATGGTGGAGGTGGTGTCGGCCTTGGCAATGGTGACCTCCTTGGCTTTGCTGGCCTCCTCTCCACAGTGTGGACAGAAGGTTTGGCCCTTCAGCACCGAGGCACAGGCCCGGTGGAAACGGTGGGAGATGTTGACATCCAGTTGGCACTCCATGAAGGTCCCCTACAACCCAAACACAGCTAGGTCAGTTTGACTACAGTTGGAAAATCCCAGTATAGTTATGTTTTGGAACTTTATCACAAAATTAAGCCCATCGATAGTTCAGTGTTTTACGTAGGACCAGGGGTTTTTCCTAAGCACAGGACATTGGTGCCCTAACAAGAACCATCACTATAACTAGGACCCAGAGCTTTTACTGGCTTACTATAAGACACTTTCTACTAACTCAGAATTAGATGGTGTTTTCCCATTCCCACCCCAGGGAGGTCCCAGTACTTACAGCCCTGCAGAAGAAGCCACAGCCGGGGCAGCATTGGTGCTTGACCATGCCGGCCCGGTGGTCCTCACACAGCACCAGCAGCTGCACCGAGTTCGAAGGACGCATCATCTCATGCTTTAGAACCGCACTCTGACATCTGCTTAGCTGTGGGGAGAATGAAAGAGATTTGAGTGAGAAGCAAAGGCTGCATCCCAATTTTCCAGCATTTTCCCAGTGTAGAAAAGAATGGAGAATCAGGAGGCAACCAAAGTGAACATACGGAATGGAATAAGTATAAAAATAGGATGAGGCCTTGCATCAGGCTCACCTGTCGGTCGACGCTCTCCGTGGCCATACATTTCCTGTCGGCCAGTGTGAGGATCTCCCGGCTCTTGGGTGTCTCCATGCGACAGCTGCAGAGGGGTAGCTCCTGCACCATGTCTTCATCCACACCCCCAGAAACTCCTGCACAGAGGACCATCAACTCAGCTCAGCTCATCCAACAGATGTCAATGTGACCCTTCCTAGACACAGGTTTACTGCTCTTCCAAGAGTTTATAGAGATTCATTTGTAAAGACACAAATACTGTAAAGAGCTAAACTCAGCAAAAAAAAAAGAAACATCCCTTTTTCAGGACAGTCTTTCAAAGATAATTTGTAAAAATCCAAATAACGTCACAGATCTTCATTGTAAAGGGTTTAAACACTGTTTCCCCATGCTTGTTCAATGAACCATAAACAATTAATGAACATGCACCTGTGAAACCGTCATTAAGACACTAACCGCTTACAGACGGTAGGCAATTAAGGTCACAGTTGTGAAAACTTACGACACTAAAGAGGCCTTTCTACTGACTCTGAAAAACACCAAAAGAAAGATGCCCAGGGTCCCTGCTCATCTGCGTGAACGTGCCTTAGGCATGCTGCAAGGAGGCATGAGGACTGCAGATGTGGCCAAGGCAATAAATTGCAATGTCGGTACTGTGAGATGCCTAAGACAGTGCTAGAGGGAGACAGGACGGACAGCTGATCGTCCTCGCAGTGGCAGACCACGTGTAACAACACCTGCACAGGATCGGTAGATCCGAACAGCACAGGTACAGGATGGCAACAACAATTGCCCAAGTTACACCAGGAAGGCACAATCCCTCCATCAGTGCTCAGACTGTCCGCAATAGGCTGAGAGAGGCTGGACTGAGGGCTTGTAGGCCTGTTGTAAGGCAGGTCCTCACCAGACATCACCGACAACAACGTCGCATATGGGCACAAACCCACCGTCGCTGGACCAGACAGGTCTAGCAAAAAGTGCTCTTCACTGACGAGTCAAGGTTTTGTCTCACCAGGGGTGATGGTTGGATTCGCGTTTATCGTCGAAGGAATGAGTGTTACACCGAGGCCTGTACCCTTCCTGCAGGCTCATCCTGACATGATCCTCCAGCATGACAATGCCACCAGCCATGCTGCTCGTTCTGTGCGTGATTTCCTGCAAGACAGGAATGTCAGTGTTCTGCCATGGCCAGCGAAGAGCCCGGATCTCAATCCCATTGAGCACATCTGGGACCTGTTGGATCAGAGGGTGAGGGCTAGGGCTATTCCCCCCAGAAACGTCCGTGAACTTGCAGGTGTCTTGGTGGAAGAGTGGGGTAACATCTCACAGCAAGAACGGGCAAATCTGGTGCAGTCCAAGAGGAGATACACTGCAGTACTTAATGCAGCTAGCTGGTGGCCACACCAGATTACTTTTGATTTTGACCCCCCTTTGTTCAGGGACACATTATTCAATTTATGTTAGTCACATGTCTGTGGAACTTGTTCAGTTTATGTCTCAGTTGTTGAATCTTTTAATGTTCATACAAATATTTACACATGTTAAGTTTGCTGAAAATAAACGCAGTTGACAGTGAGAGGACGTTTCTTTTTTTGCTGAGTTTACAATAGTGTTACAGTTCTAGACGCTACTCTCTTCACATATTTTATATTTCTATGACAGACATCACCAGCAGGGGGGGCTCAGCGCTGCTCTGATGAGTAATGTGGCCCAGTGAGGGAGGACAGAGGCCTTGTCCCTTAACATAAATATAAACTATCTTACCAACAGGCAGTTCAGTTCTCAACTACACCACTACCTA
This sequence comes from Salmo trutta, assembly GCF_901001165.1. NCBI lineage: Eukaryota > Metazoa > Chordata > Actinopteri > Salmoniformes > Salmonidae > Salmo > Salmo trutta. The sequence goes on from NC_042979.1 coordinate 25,921,871, forward strand.
CTTCTCTTACTCCCCCATCACCAACTCCTTTAAGGCCTCTCTCACCTGTGTGCTGTGGGGAGAGCAGCATTTCTTTGGCTTTAAGGTTGAGTGAGTGGAGGGGAACCTCTGTGTAGTCCTTACTGAGGCCTGCCTGGCCCTGGGGCCCTGTGCCTGAAAGGGGAGGGAGAGTTAGCTAGCACAGGGAGCAGAAAGTCAGGGGTAAGAGATATCTCCATGTCTTTATTATAGTCCTCATAAGGCAGAAAGATGGGTTTCTGTACCAGGGAGTCCCTCAGACTTGGGCTTCCTTTTCCGTTTCCTGGATGGCCGGAGCCAGAAGTAGTCTCCCTTTGATTTCTTTGTCAACCTCTTCTTCACGCTGGATTCCGAGCTCTGTGTGAAAGCAGATCAATTGAGATATGTAAAGTTCTATTCTCTCCCATGACCATCAATATACTCCTCAATCTGATGGTAAAACAGATGATGGTGGAACAGACAGAGAAAATGACTGTGCATTGATAATGTTTGGGTTCAGAAAAACACTCCTTCATGCCATTGGATGATGGTCTAATCAGCGGGCTCAAAGAAGGTTAAATTGTTGTCAATGATTGTGTGATCTTACCAAGTCTGACTCGTTCCCCTCTTCTTCCCCTTCCTCCTCAGCTGATTCCTCAGAGTCCGGCTCCTCTCCCAGCTCCCCCTGAACAGACAAGTATCACAACACACAATGTCAAAGAGGTTGGGCCATTTGGAAAGGGGGGTGGGGGATTTAATGGTCTACATTATTTGTGATTCTATATCTGTGATACCTATGAATGTAATAGGAGCATCATTTTATCAAAGTTATCAGCTGGGGTCCAGATAAAGCAAACCAAGATAATGAAGTCAATAGGTTCCAACCTGAAGGGCAGGGCCTGATGTTTCAATCTTCTCCAGGGCTGTGGGGACACCCTCTCCACCCTGCTCCACCTCTTCCTCCCACTCCTCTCCATCCTCCCACCCTTCCTCTGACTCGTTCTCCACCCTTTCCCCGTTCACGTGTGATACCTCTTTAGACTACGAGGAGGAGCAGAGTAATATTACAACATGACACTGCTATAGCTAAATCTCCTAATTACAATACATTTCTTCTAAAACAGTTAAGATAGTCTACGGAGGTGAGACCTGTGCACTTTGAGTTGATTGAAGTTGACTAAACATCTGCAGCACCGTCCCCTGCCTCAGCACTTTCGTTTTCTTCCTGGGGACCAGACTGTATGTTCCCATCTTCCGTTTCTTCTTCCTCGATGCTGGAAGAGAGCGTTCAATTGAGCTCAAGGAGCCATGAACCTCTTACAGAAGCTCTCATTCATACTCCTCTGGCTTTTGCAGCCTTGAAACAAGTAAATAGCCTTCAGTAAGCAAAGTCCTGCCATTATATAACTGCATTTCCATTGTTGTGTGTGGACTGTGATGATTATTTGCCTTATACCCCTGTCCCTCCCCCTTCCAGGGCCCAGTGCGGTCTGTCTGACCTGTCTGGGACTTGGCCGTTGTTGCAGCCGGCACGTCGCTTTGGCTCGGAGGTAACTGGTTCTGGGAGGGGGACGTCTGCTGGGACTCCTCCTCCTCCGGTCCATTCTGACTCTCCTCGTCTGCACCGTATGGTTCTGTACATTTCCTGTTTAGAAGCTATGGGGATAAAAGAAACAGCAGTGAATCAAGCGGTGGCTATGCTTGATATTTTGTTGCACTTCACTCACCAGTTGCAGAACAAATAAAACATGTAATCACTGTCCAATGTGGACTATGTCTCATTCAAAGACGAAAACAATTAATGGATTACCTCTTCACTAGGCTAAAGTTAATTACCTTTAGTGTCTGGTTGGATGCTGGCATGGACATGGTTTTGCGTGCTCGGTGTATGGCGATGGACTGTGGGGAGGGGGCGGGGGAGTCGCTAGCAGACGTGCCGTTTTTAGTCTCTGCGTCTGAGGTCCCCTGTCCCGACAGGGACGCGGCATGCTGGGTGTCAGTCCTTATTGCGCCCAGACTGTGGCCGCACCCGGCTGCCAAAGACGGGAAAGTTTTGGCGGCGTGTTCAATCATGGTGGTGCCTGAGGGCAACCAGCTAGTCCTGTGTGGGGCAGCCGTCGAGCCCGTCGAAGACCCCTCCTCCTGCTGCTGCTTGCTGAGGATGTATCCATTACTACCGGTGGTGGAGCCGTGAGGCAGGTCCGTCTCCATCATCCCATTCTCTATAGCCACCTGTGACCCGTTGGCCTGGGAGACCAGGGGGGTGGGGTTCCTGTGTCTGTTCCCCAACTCTGCACTCTCATAGGTCCCATTTAGCTCCGCCTCTGCTCTGGGACTGGACCGCAGTCTGGCAGCTACCTCCTCGTCTCTCGATACATCTTTAATAGTAGATATCAGTCATTCTCACAGTATGGCCTTATGTTAGTTCAAGAGAGGACATACAGTTAACTGCCAAAATAATGAAAACACTTAAGTGAATGAGGGATACAATGTGTATTGAAAGCAGGTGCTTAGGTGTGGTTCCTGACTTAATTCAGCAATTCAAATCACATCATGCTTAGGGTCATGTATGTTATTTTGGCTACCATAGCTATGCCCCCATAGGTTGACAATGCCCCCACCCACAGGGCATGAGTGATCACTGATTGGTTTAATGAGGATGAAAACCATATGCCATGGCCGTCTCAGTCACCTGATCAACCCAATTGAACACATGGGAGATTCTAGAGCAGCGCCTGAGAGTGTTTTCTACCACCAACAAAAAAAATGAATTATGGAATTTCTCGAGGAAGAATGGTGTTGCATCCCTCCAATAGAGTTCTAGACACTTGTAGAATCTATGCCCAGGTGCATTGAAGCTGTTCTGACTTGTGGTGGCCCTATTAAGACACTATGTAGGTGCTTCCATTATTTTGGCAGTTTGGCAGAGTACACCTTGCCATGTTTAGCTGTGATGACTTTAAAGATGAACTCACTTCCCTCCTCCACTCGGTCCCCAGGTGACTCCATCCCATCCTCCATGGACTCCCCTTTAACCACTCTGCCTTTGGCCAGACCTGTGGGCTGACAGCACACATATACACTTCACTCCATACACAGCGTCAAGAACACAGCTATGGTCAGAGAACGTCCTATATAACAGCATGCTGGAAAATAAGCAGCCCTGCTATGCACTAACAGAGCCCTACTCTGTTTCCATATACAGAAGTTACAGACTAACACAATGCACTCATTAACCTGACCTAAGTAGCCAGTCGTTTACCATTTCACCTGATTTTTTAACTTAGCCTAAACATTTCAAAGAACGCGGTAGGTTGAAGTATTATTGGAAACGTATGATCCCCATGGCTGAAATAGCATACAGCAGTAGGAACTGAATCAAACAGTGTCTCCTCCAGAGAGCTGCATTCTGAAAAGCTTTACCTACAATGTCTCAAACTTCCAGAAGAGGAATCTCATGCTCAAACAACTGTTATCGGAGACCTAAGACACCCAAAGACAATGTGATTGGAAAGGTTAGCACCAGGACCACACATCCACTATGATGGTTATGGTAAAGACCTATTCAGGGAAAATAAACAACCCCATCTTCTGTTCTTGTTTGCCTTGCCTCATTCTGTCTCGTTTCACCGATGTACCTGGCCTCACTCTTTCAATACAAGGTAATGCAATCTTCCAGCAGCACCAGAAAACAGCAATGGAAGGAAATTCACCATCTTCCCCCTCCCCCGTGACAACCCAGGCCCCAGACTGGCCCCCAGACGGCATTGGCCGTGGAGCATTTATGGTGATAGGGCCTCTGCAGAAGTCTGGGCATTCTTGCGCTTCGTGGAGCAGCGCAGAACTGTTGTGAAGGAAGTGAGTTTGTGTTTATACAGGACCTCCTGCCCTCACCTACCGTCAACCAATCATGTCAATGCTGAGCTATAAGGAGCCCTCCGCAATGTTACAGAATTTGAGAGGCGCACAGTGATGCGCTACAGAGCTCATTTTGGTCTCTGCATGCCTCCGCATGCTCTGCAATTGCGTCACACCATCCATATGGCGCCTCCGACCACATTTTCAGACCAACCATTAATTGGCTTTAAAACCACCACAAAATGTCTACTCTTAAAGCACCCTTCTCTCAGTCTCCAGCAGGGGAGCCACTACACAGTCTTCTTATATTAGCTCAAGTTTGTGCTTTGGAGGATATAGCCTAGCATTAGCCTTCATCACCAGCTGTCCACGGCCACCTCCCCCCCAGTCACCTCAGCCACAGAACGGCCCCCACCTATCATCAGAAGCTGATGAGGACTGGATCTATTGGATCAGTTACAGAGGCCTCTCGTTTCAATGTGTCCTTCAGGATTAGCCTGGCCAATGCCTGTCAGAATAAAAAAGACCTCAGCCTGCTGCTAGATTTGAGGGAAGAGGTTTTTGCCATGAGATCCTGCTCCCGTGACCTGGATGAATCTCTAGAATCTACAGGGAGCATCACCTGACAGAGAACATGGTGCTAAGGCTGATAATTCACCTTAGAAAAAACAAGCTATAGAATCTTTAAAAGTAACCCAACCAATAGGCTAATTTCTTAAGTCTGAGCAAAGGGATATGTGAATTGTCTATGACCACTGACACTCCAGTGGACAAAGACACAGGTGTCCTTTGCCAGGCTTTTGACAATGTAGTGCTCTGTCTGTAGAGCAACACTTGTAACTCAGTGGTTCTACAGACAAATCTATTAGTATTCTCTGACTTGTATCCTCTGGGTTATGAGAGAAATGCAATGAAGAAGAGATGCTCTTTCACTTAGATATTTTTTGAAAAATCACAACCATATAAAAGGCTAAGTCTTCCAACATTCAACAGATGTACATTTAGCTTTTTCAACAGTTACAGGGTAAATATGGCTTACTCGTCTGAGAGACTAGCAGCACCCAAAAGCAAGCTGATAACTGTCAGGCTGAGGCACCCAAAGAAGAAGGATCTCTGAGATATTCAAGGAGTTCCAAGGTGTGTGGTCGACACACATCTATATGGGAGGAGGAAAACCCTTTAGTTTTCCTTCATGGTATCAAGAAACCTTCTCTAACCGTGCTACTCCATGTCCTTAGTCCTCCCCCTAGTGGGTAAAAAGGGAACTTGCCCATTGGAGAGAGAAGAGAGGGGGAGGGGAGAGCTGTCTGCAGATCTCCGCCATTTCGTAACCAGATTGTTTACTGACACAACGTGGCCAACGCTGCATTTTTCCACTAGGTGGGGGACATGGAGCCAGGATTCGCGTGGGTGGGGGGATGGGAGCTCAAAGGCAGATCCACCTATGGGTTCTAATAAATAATTAGCGCACATGAGAAAAGACAGATCAGAATCATTACAAATGTAGGCTACATTATAAAAGCCTGTACAAAAATATATAACTAAACCCAAACAAATTCTGAGATACTGTAAAATAATAAATTTAAAAAAAAGACAGGCTTTTAAAATGTAAATATCAGAGTCAGACAGTGTCATTTAAAAATGACTGTGCATCTGTCTGCCAAGTATTTCTTGCCAAAAATCGATCTAATTGCAGTGAGGTCAGTGCAGCCTATAGGCCTAGCTATCTTGGGTTGTTTCTGATGCCAGACTCCTGAATTAGGCTCGTCTAGCTAATGAAAGGTGGTGAATGATTAGAAAACATCTAATACAGTCCAGCATAGTAAACAACAATTAAGCCTTCTCCTATTGCAGGTGTTAGACTGCCCATGAGAGCAACACCCTAAAGGAAAGTCGGTAGCATGAACAAAAACAGTGAGGAGTTTGGATTTACACCAAACAGAAAAATCAACTATTGTTACAAAGCCATTTTGAGTGTAAAATGCAGGCACCATCATACTGGATAGTGAACATGGTGCGGGACAGCACTGAGGCTAGGCTATTATAAAGACCTGGGTCCCGAGGCTGACTATTGCATAGAATTATCCTGAAGTCATTCCTCTTTCTTCTGTTTCTATCCAATGTCTTTGACCATATGGGAGATTTTCCCTGCAGTACCTCATTGGCCCTTTGCTGAAGGAGAGGGTAAGGCTGCAGAGGGAGAAAGAGAGGATTGAAAAGAGGATGGGACTCAGTCCTAGAGCGCCTGCCTGGCAGGAAGGAGAACCATTCGAGATTACCAGGAAGTCTGATCTCTGCCCTGCACGCAGTCATCTCCAACCTGCTCCTTTCCCTTGTGTCAATGATCCAAGCACAGCTAATGAGTCCCTTTCGCACAATACGCAATCTATCCATGGAGATTTCTCAAACAGCAGGATCGGCGAAACACCTCGGTGAGACAAAAAAAATAAAGAATCTAACCCCTGACCCAGGTGAACACAGTGCATTACTAACCATTTCACCACAGGGTAGAGGTTTGCTTCCATATGCAATGTTGCAATCAAAGATCACATAAGGCTGAAAAGTCCTTGATTACTGATCAAGCGCTCTGTTAAAGCCCTCTGTCATGGACTCTGAAGACTGGCTGCACCTCCCAGGGGCCAAAGAACTGCCTCCTCTGAGCAAAGACCAGACCAAGCAACCGATGACAGATTAGCAGCCTAAATGTCAATGGCAGAGACGACAAAGCCACAAAAAAATACATGGAAATACAGAGCAAGTTCAATGTGTCTCGACAGAGGACGATTCAAAAGCAACCAAGGGGAAAGTGTAGGCTAACGTCTCCTTCCCTGTGGTAAATATGCGCTTGCAGCAAGCATCATACCTGCTTTCTCCTGATGGGCTCCATTGAGGAGAGTGGTTGAGAGGGACAGAGAGAGCGAGCAAGAGAGAGAGCGGGAGTCTCGAACGGATTATTCCTCTTTTCCTTGTCCTCCCCACTTGCACACATTAATCTCGTTGGTCATGTGACCCAGCAGCTCCCTCTGTTGGTCTCTCTCTTCAGAGGGCTTCCGCAGAGCATGCTCAGTCAGTTCAAATTTCAGTGGCTCTTTTTTTCCCCGTCTCTCTCGCTCGCAACCTGTTTGCTAATGAATGCGCGCAGACATTTCAAGAACAGCAACAAAAAATGAGGAAAGGTAGCTAGGCAAGGGGCCAAAGAGGAGAGCTGCACGTGAGTCAGAACCCTAAAGACACAACATATGCTCTCCTTCACAAGGACAAAGAGCCCCAAATGTAACCAACATGGGAGCGACTTTCAACCATTTTACTTCTGTCAAGGCATCGGTCTCCACAGAGCCTCAGGCCAGGAAAAGGAGAAGATAACACACAATGATATCAGGCCTAACCAACTACTGTAATGCACCTGTGAAATAGCCTAATGATGCCCACTTCACTGTAAAAGCTAGGAGAGGACAGAAAAGGTCTCTAGCTGTCACTGTTCTCTGACATGAATCAGACAGATCTCATGTTAATTCTATTGAACAAAATAATTGGGCAATGACCAGGGGCAATAACAGAAAGGATAGCTCGAGGATGAGGACAATCCCTGAAACATGACCATGACCCCGAAAAAGCTAAAGCACTGCCGATGATCTGTTGCTACCTTCTGGCGCAATCATTTTTCAGTTTGTGTATAATTCATAACACCAAAGCTTATTCTAGGATCTACTCCAATCCCATTGATTCCCATTGCTGGGTAACTGGTCCACCTCTCGAGAGGTGAAATGCATTATCTGTGCATAGTCAGGATCTCTCCCCACTCTTGCTTCCTCTCCTTCTCCACCTCTAAAGGGTGGGAGGCATCAACACTTCCTCTGACTACAGAATTCATTTCTTATCCTCAGGCTGAAAACCACAGGGCAGCACCACACAATACCTCCCAGAAGAGCTGGGGAAACTAGCACATATCACAGTAATACAGGGTCTTCCTCTGATTTGATATGCACACTTGTTTTCCCCCATCCTCTTTTTCACCTCTCCAGAGTAACGTCTTTTCATTTGTTGTGGTAAATGAAAACACCAGAATGAATTGTTTCCCGCCAAGCTGATGTGAAGTGGAAAGTATTTCAAGGGAGGATAATATGGAAATATCCCTTTTCTCAGAGATAGTTTGATAAGGACACTCAAGAAATGGCACACGGGCCTAGTCTTTCAGAATGTCTAATCGCTATTCTGGGATTCCCTGTTATGAGTGGAGTGGCTTGAATTTTTCCAAAAACTTTACTAATAACAAACCTTTCTCCAGAACATTAAGATAATTAGCCTACATAGGCTGGGAACTCAACGGTGCTCAATGCTTCTGCCCTCTGTGTTCATGCTGCTCTATTTTCATGGAGGTTTCAGGCTGTCAACATGGAACCACAAAGCAGAGTGAGAGTCCGTCTACTGCGCATGCTCAGTAGAAGGCATCTCAGCCATTTTGAAGCTATGAACTAGCCAAGTGGCAAGCGGTGGTGTAGGATCTGATAAAACCTGGCAGTCCCTTCTCTCAAAATAGTCAATCTTTACACATCGCTGAACAAAAAAAATCTGTTTCCATTTTCAGTTTGGACAGGAATTAACTTGTTTTCTTCTGCCTTGATAGAGCCGACGCAGGAAGAGAGCAAGAGGGGGAGAGAGAGAAAGAGTGCATGAATGAGAGAGAGCAAGAGCGTGATGGAGAGAAAGAGGGAGGGAGAGAGAGAGAGAGAGAACGAAAGAGCAAGAGAGAACGAAAGAGTTGTTACAGGAGCTCTGGCCAGGATCTCTGTCAGTCTACTAGCAGCAGTGTATGCTACCACACACCCACAGAAAGCAGGGGGCCCACTGCCAATGAGACATTTAGTCCTTATCTCTTCTGGCTAAGGCCACTACAATGAGTAGAACCTATGCACATGCATGGCAATTGAGGCTACCAGACATCACTAGTACACTAAAATAAACTATGCTAAAAGCCTTGAAGAAAAGGACTTGACAGATACTCTTCTACATTCGGACAGTTTACTGTACTCGTCTGCCATCACACAAGTTATCATATTTTAACACCCCATCTGCAATAAAACATAGCACCATTAATTGCAAAGGTGGGAGGATTCTCAGGATTACATGCAATGTTTTTAAGAGAGCATACAATTCAACTGGATTTGGAAACATCAATGCTGTTCATTGGGAACAAAGTCTTTTCCCAGATCAGCCCCCATTAATTAAATCAATGAGTCAGAGTGGAACACAGGACTTCTGCTAACCTGTCCCTGCTGAGCTTCTGGGGTGGATGTGGATTTCAGGCCCCTCTACATGGAGCCTTCAGATGATAGTCCATCAGTCTTTACCATGGGAATGTGGCTTAGCCATAGCCACATACTAGGCTATAGCCAGCTGATCAAGTCTTGCTGCTGATCTGGTTCCCGTGATTGATACTAGAGCATTTTTGGTCTACAGGTAAAAGACATGGCCCAGTCGTGGAACGTTGACACAATTACATCGATTAGCCTAATTAGCCAATTAAATAATCCATTCGTCCATCATGAGTTTTCGCTTAAAAACAAAGAGACAAATGAAGGATATTCAATTCCCAAACTGGTTGCAGAGAATACTTAAAAAGGACAGAAGTCAGGCAGTGAAAGACAACACGATCCATGTGAGCAAGCTCCAATTGAAGATACTTGAAAATGGAGATTGTTATAATGCTGTCCTTTTTTCTTTAAGTTGAGCCCCCAGGCAACCATTGGAGTACCTGGATAAAGCAGTGAGTGTCCATTAATGGGGGAGGGAGAGGGCGAGAGTTGAGCTCCACACTCCAACATCTAGCTTTCCACACATGCAGCGTCCCAGCTCAGGTCACATGACCAACTCTCAGAAGAAAGCTCTGCCATGGCCCTTACTGGGCATGCTCAGATGGAGCCCTGCTGTTCTTCATGGAGAAGGAAGAAGAGGAAAAAAACATTGCAGCCATTTCGTGAAACAATATCAAGAGACAATGGGTAAACTGTCAAGGGGTCTAACATTTCAGAATGTTCATGTCTAGCCATGAAATCATCCATTTTTACGCAATCAATCGGTGACACGCAATCCAAAATATTATTTTCTGTTAATAATCACATCAACAATATTTTCCAGAGGATTTAGGATTAGGATGGCCGGAAAAGTTTTTGGGGTTGAATATAAGGGTAACAGTTTATCCGACCAAGTCTTTCATACTAGATCTAACATACATTTGCAGAGACAATAGCCTCTAAAATAGCCTAAATCTTGTTCACTTACCTAAAAGAAAGATCTTCTTGGAGGTGTACCATACTGTAAGAGTAGGATATTACCTTAATTGAAACAAGGACTATAACAATGCACATGTCTAAAAATACGAATTATACTGCCCCATGTCAATCTACCCTATTACACTACCCTACGTAGCCTAACGCAGTAATCACTTTCCAGTCACAAACCTGAACCCCTCCAGGGGCCAAGAATTTCACTATTCTTTATCTGGATAAACTATACTGAGGTAGGCCTAAAACGAAGAGTCCAGATGGGTCATTGTCAGCTGTTTTGTACAGAGTAACACTAACAGGATATATCGCCCAACAACCTGAATGGTGTTGATAACTGCCTTATGATCAGTTGACAGCATCTAGAATTACATCAATTCAATTGTTTGCATTGCAACGCAAATTATCTGTAGAACACTGCTATACTCACTTTACATTAAATCATTGCACTGCTGCTGGGTTTATTTAATCAAAAAGTATCCTGAACCAAAAATAGGCCTCCCCATTAAATAAGTGTTTCACCGAAAAGAGGCATAGCATGTTTTCCGTTCAAGAGTAGGATCTGTGTAGATAAGCTGCATGCTCTATCATGACCCAAAAAACAGGAATATGAGGCTTTTCCCATCACACAGTCTTCAATCCAAGCAAGATCGATAACAAGATGCATCCCAAAAATCACCCAATTCACCTACTCCTTTTGCCACTTCAGATATCAGTGGAAGGCACTTCAGCCACCTCACACCTGAATTAGCTAAACCCACACACATCCTACCTACACATCACAGGCTACAATAGGTTTAGGCAACATACAGCTTGTGGCCTGATTGATAAAACAATTATTTATCAGTTACCTGACGAATCTATAAGATAGAAGGAAATAGTGTGATAACCACAAAATGAGTGAATGAATGAATATATTGAGAAATAAAGACCAATGATGTCCTCATTCCATCAAAACAGAAGACTTCCTGTATAAGGTTGCAGTAATATAGAATGTTTACACCCCACAGTGCACCATACCTTTGTCTGTCAGCAACAGAGAGGCCGTGCCTTCAAGGAGCTGAGCTGACGCCATAAGAGTGGGTCGTTCCTGTGAAGGCCAAAGAGGCCTAGTTGTCTGCTCTGATCAGTACCCCGTCTATACAGCAGGAGCAGCAGAGCTCATCTCAGTGCTGAGCATGCTCACTGAGGCCCAACATCTGTCAGTCAGAGGGAAAGGAAAGACTGCAAGAAAGAACTAGCTTTCCTGGCTAACAATGAGCAAGAGGTGAAACTCTCCAGCGGTATCCCCGTTTACCCACACCAGTCTGACTTTCTTGTATAATCAATACACCTCTCTTTAGCAAATGTTTTACTTCTGTAAATAAATCATTTGTTGAATAATCATTTTAAGGTTAATCTCTCGACTAATGTTTTCCAATACTCTCATCCAAAATGCCGGCAAATGGCCGAAACAACTAGCATAGAGCCAAGTTAGGTCAGGCTCTCTCTCTTTGACAGTCTCTGCCCAATAGAGATCTTTGTCAAACAACAAAGAAGCCTCCAGGGCCCTTCTTTTAGGGAGACACCACCAGGGCCTTTAATGAGAATTTAAGCATACACACAATAGTAACCTTCAAAGCAAGGTAGGATAAGGCAACATGACAGTAAACCATCAAATGTCTTCTTGATTCACAGAGAAACCAGTCTAAACAACACTGACAACATCCACTCCTCTGTGTTCCCTGCCAAAGCGGTCTCCATGGGCATGGCGTGTGGTTATTACTGGCACGTGTAGGATATTGTATGCATGAAAAAAAAACAGAGTGTTGCCTATGTGGCTCTGGACCTATAATTAATGGATTTTTGGGTGCAGAAGACAATTGAAGATTTAGAAAACTAATCCCTTTCAACAAGCCAGATGCACGTTGTCCCTCACAAAACTGACATTCAAGTTCTCAAACAGATGAAGATGGTGCAGAGGGCTGCCCCGTCAATGGAAGGAAGCTGTCAGGTGCTGAGGGAGACAGTACCCGAGTGACACGTCATTCGAGCTCCCTCTGTCGGATAACAGCGGATTATGACAAAATTGCAAACGTACATGAGAGTTTGAGTAGATGTTACCCAAGTCTGTTGACATATTGATCATATTACTTTTGTAAGGCCCATATGAGCTGAGCATTCGACATTGTTGGTTAATAAGTCAACACAGGGTGGTGGAAAGTGCGTGCAAGCTAGCTATCTACAGTAATCACGTCTGGCTACACTGTAGCTATCTAACGAATCCCCATGCATACAAGCTTTGCTTATCTGAAGCGTTAGCGATTCTTTTAAAAGTCACCAGATTACTATCTTGTGTTATATTGATCTCAAAATGTTTCTTTACTAACCCCCACAGTTAGCTAGCGAGTAGGAGTTCCACGCTAGATGGCTAGTTATATTCTACATGCTCAATAGGTAACTTTTGATGTCTCGTGCAGCGAACACCAGCAATACTACTGGCAGTTTGATTTGAGAGGAAACTTGGCTTTATTCAATGCTCTTAGGTACAGAATACACTGACCAGAATAATGTCGCTTGCTACCTACCAAACAGACGTGAAAAACAATTCCGTAGCTAAGTTATAAATGATAGTTAACTACATCCTTGGCCGAAAGCCTTGCTTGGACCCAATATACTGATGACCGTACACATCCTACATAACTACTAAAGTACTGTACACATTTTATACTCATATACTGTCTATACACAACATAATATACATAGCTATACATTTATTTTCCGAACTCTGACATTGCTCGTTCTGATATTTCTTAGTTCATTTATTTTGTTGTATTGTTAGGTTGGATATTACTGCACTGTTGGAGGTAGGAACATAAGTATTTCGCTGCACCTGCGATAACAGCTCCAAAATGTGTACGCAACCAATCTAATTTGATATATAGTTATCCCCAGCCATGGCAACTCAGGTTCGCTAATATTAAAACTCACGTTAGCTAGCTTGCTAAGCTAATCAGCTGCCTAGCAGGTCCCAGCATGTGGGCCAGTGGAGAAACAGACTGCTCTTGCAATAGCATATGCACAAAATTAAGTTGAAAATCATTGCAAGAGTTAAACTAATTACAATAATGTAATGTACGTGTTTTGCACAGGCAAACCAGACGTGAAGAGACGATAGTGATAAAGCCCTGACAATTTTATGACTGATACCACAACGACAGCGCTGAATCCATCAACTTGCACAATTCAGATTCAAGGGCCGCGCATCCTCCTAACGACACAAGCGCATTCAATCGCCATACCAACACAAAAGCTCAGGATAGAGCCGGGCGGGCAGTTTGAAATTGACTGCAAGCATAGGTCTCACGACAGTTATCCAAGTTCCGCTGTCTTTCCCTAAAACGATTACATTTGTTGCTACCGGCAAGCCCACATATTTATACAAACCCCCCCACATGTGATGGAAATCTATCTTGATGTAAATGTGTCTCTCGCTTACCTCGGCTTGCACGGAAGCCATGGCTCTTTTTGCCTAAACAGTCTCCGCCCACTTTACTTTAACGTCATCACATTCGTTTCCCTGACGTGCAGAGGAGGGTAATGGTTAGAAGGGATACAGCTTTTGTGAAATTATTAACGTAAAAAATATAAATTTGGGACATTTTAGCTTACTCTAATCCTTTTTCTAACCTTAACCTAATTCTCCTAACCTGCTACGTTAAATATCCTAACCTGCTACGAATTCAAATATGACGTAAATGAATATATATATATATTTTTTTACACCTTTTTTTTTTTACACCTTTTTCTCCCCAATTTCGTGGTATCCAATTGGTAATTACAGTCATGTCTCATCCCTGCAACTCCCATACGGACTCGGGAGAGGCAAAGGTCGAGAGCCGTGCGTCCTCCAAAACACAACGCAACCAAGCCGCACTGCTTCTTGACACAAACCCGCAAGCCAGCTACACCAATGTATCAAAGAAAACACTGTACACCTGGCAACCGTGTATGCGCCCGGCTCGTCACAGGAGTCGCTAGAGCGCAATGGGATAAGGACATCCCTGCCGGCCAAACCTTCTCCTAACCCGGACGACGCTGGACCAATTGTGCGCTGCCCCATGGGTCTCCTAGTCGTGGCTTGCTGTGACAGAGCCTGAACTCGAACCAGGATGTCTAGTGGCACAGCTAGTACTGCGATGCAGTGCCTTAGACCTCTGCACCACTTGGGAGGCCCAAATCTGATGTTAATTTGACAAAAGCTAGATCCCTTCTAGCCAAGACTGCTCAGGAGACGTCTGCCACAGAGAAGATGGAGAGAGATGGATTTTGGCCCCTTCACACTGACCTTTCCCAATTGGACAAGAGGGGAAACAACTATGCGAGAATGCTGTTTATAGACTACAGTTCAGCGTTCCACACCATAGTCCTCTCCAAGCTCATCAACAAGCTAGGGACCCTGGGACCGAACACCTCCCTCTTCAACTGGATCCTGGACTTCCTGACAGGTCGGCCCCAGGTGGTGAGGGTAGGCAACAACTTCTCCGCCACGCTGACCCTCAACACGGGGGCCCCTAAGAGGTGTGGTTCTTAGTTCCCTCCTGTACTCCCTGTTCACCCACAACTGCGTGGGCGCGCACGACTCCAACACCATCATCAAGCTTGCTGACAACACTATGGTGGTAGGCCTGATCACCTACAGCAATGAGTCAGCCTACAGGGAGGAGGTCAGAGACTTAGCAGTGTGGTGCCGGGACAACAACCTCTCCCTTATTGTCAGTAAGACCAAGAAGCTCATCGTGGACTGTAGGGAAAAGAGTGGATAGCACGCCCCATCCACATTGATTGGCATCCACATCACCAAGAACTTAAAACCTCTTTGGGCTAGGGGGCAGTATTTTCACATCCGGATGAAAAGCATGCCCAAAGTAAACTCGTCTGTTACTCAGGCCCAGAAGCTAGGATATGCATAGAAAACACTCTAAAGTTTCCAAAACTGTTAAAATAATGTCTGTGAGTATAACAGAACTGTATAACAGAACTGATATGGCAGGCGAAACCCAGAGGACAAACCATCCAAAAAATTATCATTTTCAGCCTACCACTGTTTCCAATGGCTTTCATGTTTATTATGAGGCGAAGTCCTCCCAGATTGCAATTCTTAGGGCTTCCACTAGATGTCAACAGTCTTTAGAAAGAGTTTCAGGCTGGTTTTTGGAAAAATGAGCTAGAAGTTGTAGTTTTTCTAAGTGGCTCCCATTTTGGCTGTAGTGTTTCCAAGCACGTGGAAGTAGGCGCGTTCTTTGTTGTTTATCTCCGGTAATGAACATACTATTCTCCGTCTTAAATTTTATTGTTTATTTACGTATTAGGGTACCCAAGGTTTGATTATAAATGTTGTTTGACTTGTTTGGATAAGTTTATTGGTAACGTTTGGGATTCATTTTGTATGCATTTTGACGGAGGGAAACCGGTGGATTATTGAATGAAGCGCGCCAGCTAAACTGAGTTTTTATGGATATAGAGAAGGACTTTATCGAACAAAAGGACCATTTGTGATGTAACTGGGACCTTTTGGAGTGCCAACAGAAGAAGATCTTCAAAGGTAAGACATTTATTATGTCGCTATTTCTGACTTTCGTGTCGCACCTGCCTGGATGAAAAATGTTTTTCATGCTTTTGTATGCGGGGCACTGTCCTCAGATAATTGCATGGTGTACTTTCGCCGTAAAGTCTTTTTGAAATCTGACACAGCGGCTGGATTAACAAGAAGTTAAGCTTTATTTTGATGTATGACACTTGTATTTTCATGCATGTTAAATATTTATATTTCTGTAGTTTGAATTTCGCGCTCTGCAATTTCACCGGATGTTGTAGAGGTGTCCCGCTAGCGGCACGTCTAGCCGTAACAGGTTTTAACACCCTCAGGAGGCTGAAAAGATTTTGCATGGGCCCTCAGATCCTCAAAAAGTTCTATAGCTGCACCATCGAGCGCATCTTGACATGGCAATTGCACCTCCCTTGACCACAAAGCGCTACAAAGGGTGGTAAGGACAGCCCAGTTTTACCTTTATTTAACTAGGCAAGTCAGTTAAGTAATAATTCTTATTTACAATGACGGCCTACCCCAGACAATGCTGAGCCAATTGTCCGCCACCCTATGGGACTCCTCCTAATCACAGCCAGATGTGATACAGCCTGGAATCGAACCAGGGACTGTAGTGACACCTCTTCCACTGAGATGCAGTGCCATAGACCGCTGCGCCACTCAAGAGCTGCGCCACATCTAGGACCTCTATATCAGGCGGTGTTAGAGGAAGGTTTGAAAAATTGACAAAGACTCCAGCCCCTAAGCCACATACTTTTCACTCTGCTACCGTCCGGCAAACGGTGCTGGAGCATCAGCTCTTCGACCAACAGGCTCCGAGACAGCTTCTACCCCCAAGCCGTAAATCTGCTAAATAGTCAATTAGTGGCACCCAAACTACCTGCACTGACTCTATCTTGCACTGACCCTACGTACACTCACTAGACTTTATATACACACCATATACTCACTCACACACACTACACTTTCATTCCCACACAAATCCATCACACATTCAAACACTACATACACACAACACACACACGCATACCGATACAACACAAACAAACATATATACACACGCACACTTACATACAAACAGTTTTATACCCATCATTTGTTAGTGCTACTCTGTTCTTTATTTTTTCATGACGCCTAGTCACTTAACATAAACATTTCTACCTCAAGTACCACGTACCTCTTCACATTGATCTGGTACTGGTACTTCCTGTATATAGCTCCATTCTTTATTATTTTATTTTACTCCTCTTGTGTTAGTTACTATTTTATTTTTGATTATTATTTTTTCAACTCTGCGTCGTTGGGAATGGTTTGTAAGCAAACATTTCACTGTAAAGTTCACAAGAGTTGTATTCGGCACATGTGATAAATTCAATTTGATTTGAGTGCAAGGGTGAATTTAGTTGTTGCACACACAATTCACACACAGAAGGAAGTGACCCCAAACTTTTGAATGGTAGTGTATGTGGAAACTCCTTAAAGACTGTTAGAAAGGAATTCCAGGTGAAGCTGGTTGAGAGAATGTCAAGAGTGTGCAAAGCTCTCATCAAGGCAAAGGGTGGCTAATTTGAAGAATCAAAAATTAATTTACATTTTTTTAAACACTTTTTGGTTACTACATTATTCATGGTGTGTTATTTCATAGTTTTGGTTCTCTTCACTATTACTCTACAATGTAGAAAATTGTAAAAATAAAGAAAAACCCTTGAATGAGTAGGTGTCCAAACTTTTGACTGGTACTGTAGATTCAAGCCAATGTCTTAAGTAGTTGAACATGTTATTACTCCAACATCGTGAAAGTGACAAACTGACACGTTCGATTTTTCATCAAAAACAACTTAATATAAAAGGAGTACCTTTGATTTGATGGCCTGCGCATGTGCAGTTCGGCGCGAGACGACCATTAGACCCGATGACGTGTTTCTACGCATGAGCTTTGCTAGCCAACGTTGCCATGACATTGCCTACAAGTGTGATTGGGGAGTTTTAGCCTATCTTCATACTGTACATTCTTTGAATATATTTTCAACCAGCAACTATCAAGGAATAACACTGATCAAATGTTTTCACACTTTTAAAGTGTTAGTTTCATCAGCTGTCGTAGAGTATGATACAAAATACAGGAAAACAGCATTTTGACTGCACTGGACTTTTTAGCGACTAGGTTCCGAACCTGCTACTGTGCTTCAGGTGCCAAGGATTCAGACATGTTGTAGTATTGTGTAGAAGGGAGATCCCATGATCTGAGAAATGTGCAGGAGAGCAGTCAGAGGGAGTGTAAAGTTGGGATAGAGAAAGGACTGTGTGAGAGAAACAGATTGAGACTGCCATAGTTCGAATGGGGCAGAAAGTTTCCTGTGCTGAGGCAGTGAAGAGAGTAAAGGATAGCCCAAGGGTGAGTGAATCGACCGGGAGCCCCCCAGTGAGTAGGCTTAGGCCTGAAGAGAGACAGCCAGAGAGGGTGAGATTTTAGTAAGGTAGGGCTTCTTTGTTTAGTGCTGTGGTCATTAATTGTACCACACAGATGGAACGGGAATCACAGAAGATTGATTTGGTGGTAGCAGCAGCAGATATGTTTTTAGGTGTCAGAGCTTTGAGAGAAGGGATCTGGTGTAGGATCTGTTAGGGACAAAGTAGTGGGAAGGGGTGGTGGGTTTGTTGGGGATAGTGGCTTAAAGGCTATGTACTGTAGGGGTAGATTCCCTTTTTCCTTTTTTGTGAACAATGTGCAATTCACATTCTGACCTGTGAAAGGCAGCAATACACAACAAAGCGCTGCGTCTGCCAGAAAACCACATGAAGAAGAATAAGCAGACGCAAAGATTTGTATAACTAACCCAAGATAGACCATAGTTGTTTTCAATGGGAACAAATTAGTCATAGCGGGCAGAACAAGCAAGGTGGAGAGCCAAACATGAGCTAGCGAGATCCTATTGGTTCGTTCTAACAGTATTTGCATATATCTCTGTCCAGTGTCTGTGTTCTTTTGCTCATCTTAATCTTTTATTTGCCAGTCTGAGATATGGCTTTTTCTTTGCAATTCTGCCTAGAAGGCCAGCATCCCAGAGTCGCCTCTTCACTGTTGACGTTGAGACTGGTGTTTTGCGGGTACTATTTAATGAAGCTGCCAGTTCAGGATTTGTGAGACGTCTGCTTCTCCAACTAGACACTAATGTACTTGTCCTCTTGCTCAGGGCCTCCCAGTCCTCTTTCTATTCTGATTAGAGACAGTTTGCGCTGTTCTGTGAAGGGAGTTGTACACAGCATTGTACGAGATCTTCAGTTTCTTGGCAGTTTCTCGCATGGAATAGCCTTCATTTCTTAGAACAAGAATAGACTGACGAGTTTCAGAAGAGAGTTCTTTGTTTCTGGCCATTTTGAGCCTGTAATCGAACCCAGAAATGCTGATGCTCCAGATACTCAACTAGTCTAAAGAAGGCCAGTTTTATTGCTTCTTAAATCAGATCAACAGTTTTCAGCTGTGCTAATATAATTGCAAAATAGTTTTCTAATGATAAATTAGCCTTTTAAAATGATAAACTTGGATTAGCTAACACAACGTGCCATTGGAACATAGGAGGGATGGTTGCTGATAATGGGCCTCTGTATGCCTATGTAGATATTCCATAAACAAATCAGCCGTTTCCAGCTACAATAATCATTTACAACATTAACAATGTCTACACTGTATTTTTGATCAATTTGATGTTATTTTAATGGACCAAAAATTAGCTTTTCTCTCAAAAACAAGGACATTTCTAACTGACCCCAAACTTTTGAACGGTAGTGTATATATATTTTTTTGTGCAAAAAATGTGTCTCAAAGCAGGTGGGGCTCGGCCACTGTATATTGCCAACACACCATAGCCGAGGCCTGCATCCAGTCACTCTGAGTTGTGTCATGCATAATAACAGCCCCAGCCGCAGCATATTTGACACACCGCTTAAATATATAATATACCACTCGCTTAGAGAAGTGCTTCCATAAGCCAGTTATTGTGTTGGTTCTACCGTTAACTTTAATAAGTTATCCCAGTGTTAACCAGCCCGCCACAGGCCTTCCAAGCCCTGCATTATATCTATTCATATTTATTACGTTTTATCTTAGAAGCTAATCATTCCGATTCACATCTGGGAACAAGGGGCGCACTATATAACAGCTTTTAAGTCATAATATACCCAGCCTCTACAATTAGGCCATACCATATAAAAAAATAAAAAAATAAAATGTGTTATTTCTAATGTACTACTGTGCAATATGCAAATTAAATAAATAAACAATCAAAAAGAAAAAAGGTCAGCCATACCCATCTTTTCCTTTCCCCTAAATCAAAACCTGATTGTAAGCTATATAGTCCAAAGTTCCATATTGCCAAAGTTGATCATACCCAATTTATTTATCATACCCAACCTTAATTTATATAGTCCAGGATTCTATATTGCATTGTAAAAAACAAATGAATCCATAACTATACTGTGTAATGCGTTGCAAATGTGTATCGGGGACTACTCCAGCACGATGTAGCTATCATTTTCAGCCACGTTGTAATCTTCGAGTCCCTTGAACATTTGGTTCTTTACATACAATTTATCGACCACTAGACGAACATTCTGTTTCTCTGCTCGGAGCCTTTTGAAAGTGGGGTACAGGGCACGTCATGTCTCCACTATTTCATGGGGAAATTGTTCCTTAATAGAGAACGGGGTGTTCTTTGTCTATTTGAAGTTAGTAGGGCTCTTTTTATTTTCTCAGGAGTACTGAGTTAGGTTGGAGGATTTAGAAATGTTAAACCATGATTGACCACACACTCCCAACACAGTAGGTGGTGGCATGCACCTTTAACGTTTGTTTGCGGGCCGACATTATATCATAGAAAAGGGAAAAATAAAAATAAAAGAAGAATGGATCTGAGGGCAACACTGGCGACGCGCTGGCCATAATTGCAGACATGGGAGCTACAACTTGAAGACAGACTAGATAAACTGTTGTGGATACAAGGAAAAAGAACGAACATCGCCTAATTTTGGATTAGGAGGACGCATATGCGTTTCGTCGCTGGAGTATGGAGGTTGTTGTAGGCACGTTATCGGGGACATGAGCAGAACTTCGGAAGGGGAAAATGGAGTCCATCGAGAGAACAAGTAAAAGATGGGTGTCAGGGAAGGAGCGGCAGTATTATCATAAGGAGACATGTACTTGGAAAACGGAGGAGGAATGGGGGGAAAAAGAGAGGGAGAAGAGGTCTAAGAGAGTGAGGGAAGAAGAGGGTGAGCTTGAGTCGGATAAAAAAGGTGGAGAAAAGGGAGATGGTTTGTCAAAGAAGAATGGTAGAAAGTGTAAGCAGAGGGAGCTGAAGACAGGAGGAGAAATGGAAGTGAATAAGTGTGAAGTATTGGAGGTGGTAGGTATGGTAAAGCTATCGGAGACTGAGTTATGCACCTAGGATCAGGGTGAAGAAGAGTCTGTGACAGTAGGAGTGAAGTTTATGGAATAAGTGGACTCTTGCCTTTTGGCTGATCCATTTGTGGTTTCACGGTTGGTGAAAAAAGAGTTGGCTCATGTGGAATCCGTGAGGGTAACTAGAAGTTGTCTAGTGATAATTGTTTGTGTTTCTGTCAAAGTAAAACGATTGGGGGCAAGAAAAGTGAATTGTTCTCAAAAAAAGGGAACCAATTATTTTTTGTATTTTTCTAGGCAAGTCAGTTAAGAACAAATTCTTATTTTCAATGACAGCCTAGGAAAAGTGGGTTAACTGCCTTGTTCAGGGGCAGAACGACAGATTTTTACCTTGTCAGCTCGGGGATTCGATTTTGCAACCTTTCGGTTACTAGTCCAACGCGCTAACCACTAGGCTACCTACCGCACCTCCTGCACCAATGAAAGGAGTGATAACTGGGGTAGCAGTGGATATAAACGTTGACCAGCTGAGGGCAAAGATTCCCGGTATATGTGATGCTCGTTGCAGACAGGGTGGCGAGAGTGGGGAAACAGAAGAGTCATTGTCTGTTCTTTTGAGTTTTGAAGTTGAGTCTGTGCCTGACAAAGTGAAGTTAGGATATATAAGTTATCCTGTACGAGCGTATGTGCCGAATGCATTAAGATGAAACAGGTGTCAAGCTTATGGGCATGTGGCAGCAGTGTGTAGGAGGGAGGGTCCAAGGTGTGAGAAAGGGCATGAGACAAAGGAATGTGTAGTATTGGGGAAAGTAGTGGAATGTGTTAATTGTAGGGGTGCCCATGGAGCTGGGGATCAGAAATGTCCCATGCTAGAAAGGCAGGTTGAGGTTTCCAGGGTTAGAGTAGAGCAGAAGTTGTCATATGCTGAGGCAGTGAAGAGAAAGTATCGGAAGATGGTTTAAGGGGTAGGAGTGGTGAGAGTAGTAGAGATATACCAGTACAGAGGGATAGGCCAAAAAGTGAAATAAGTTTCTGTAAGATTGGATTTTTAGCAGTCTCAGAAAATTGAGGTTGTGGTGACAGCTGCAGAGAGGTATTTGGGTGTGCGAGACTTGACAGCAGAAGAGTTACAGGGTGTGTTAAGTGGTGGTGTCCCATCCTTTCAGGGTGATGGCATAAGGTAGGAATAAATACATTTAATTAGTGGAGTAGGGGGGTGTTAATTCTATTTTATATAATTTTGAAATTAGTGAGTATAGTGTGTGATGGTAGGGTATTTATTTAGTACATTTATCTTTTTCAAGTAAAGCATAAGGGAGTTGTACTCCAGTCTAGTAGGTGGCAGTAATGCAACAAATTGGATGCCAACTGCGTTAAACCTCATAGAACAAGGGCAACACTGGCAGACAAGTTGGTCTCAAATGTTTCTTCCATTAGAACAGGTCCAACAGTGCACATGGACATGAGAACAAAATCAGAAAACAACACTCATACCAGCATAGGATAAGCTATTCTGCAGTGATAATGCATATATTGTGATATTGCCTTTTCTTTACTTTGTCCATGGCTGCAAAGATACACTTTTAACAGTTTAAACCATGTTAAACCATGTTATTGCCATAGGGTCGGCTGGCTTTTAGTCTTGTAGAAATAGTTTTGAAGCCTATTTTCTTTTATGTCTAACGCCTTAGCAAGTGAGTGATTAATTTGGCATGTGTCAAAGTTGGGCGGCGCTATAAATCCACTCACAGCCAGTCATCAGAGTGCAATGCCCAGCATGAGTTGGTCTCTTCCTGATACTGTAGCCGACCTAGAATAGTGACGACCCTCTGATGTCCCATGGACGTAAGAAAGAAATATTCCACTATTAACTTCTCAAATATTTTAATAATTTCTTTATCATTTATAGCCTAGTTAGCTAACTGGTAGGTTACTGTTGCCAGTGGTGCGTGTCTTTTACGCATCTGTATCATAGGATTTGACATAGTTGTGTTCACATAGTCGGCAATTACAATGTTTTGCCAAAGTCAGGTGTCAAGAACCACGGTAGCAAAGGAGTCGGCACAGGATCTCGAAATACGACGATGGGGACATTTCAACAGTCTTATCGACACGGTACAGTTGAGTGGAGGGTAACATTTCGCTACACAAAGCGCTCCTCCCATCCAGTGAGCATGGTTACATGCACACAAAAATGCGATTATTGTGGATAGTCACATTAATATAATAGTTAGTTTAAAACATTTACATACTATGCAAGAAGAATGATTTCCCTAATAGACCTCTTTACATGGACACCTCTGAAATCAGGCTCCTGATGGGACTTTTGATAAAGGCAGAAAATCGCCTGTCAAAATAAACAAAATAAATGTAATTTATTTCAAGAACCACGGTAGCAAAGGAGTCGGCACAGGATCTCGAAATACGACGATGGGGACATTTCAACATAAATGTAAATGTAATTTATTTTGTTCAGACGTAAAGTTTGTATTATTTGTATTATTTATAAGTGTGAGTACAGTACAGTTTATGTTTAGTGCTGTTGAGGCTGTTCGCTCATAATGGTAAAAGGGATTCCATAATAAGGCCATTACCAAAAGTATGTGGACACCTGCTCGTATGTGGACACCTGAACATAGCGTTCCAAAATCATGGGCATTAATATGGAGTCGGTACCCCCTTTGCTGCTATAACAGCCTCCACTCTTCTGAGAAGGCTTTCTACTAGATGTTGGAACATTGCTGCTGGGACTTGCTTCCATTCTGCCATGAGCATTAGTGAGGTCGTGCACTGATATTGGGCGATTAGGCCTTGCTTGCAGTTGGCGTTCCAATTCATCCCAAAGGTGTTCGACAGGGTTGAGGTCAGAGCTCTGTGCAGGCCAGTCAAGTTCTATCACACCGATCTTGACAAAACATTTCTGTATGGACCTCGCTTTGTGCATGGGGGCATTGTCATGCTGAAACTGGAAAGGGCCTTCCCCAAACTGTTGTCACAAAGTTGGAAGCACAGAATCATCTAGAATGTCATTTTATGCTGTAGCGTTAAGATTTCCCTTCACTGGAACTAAGGGGTTTAGCCCAAACCATGAAAAACAGCTCCAGACCATTATTCCTCCAACAAACTTTACAGTTGGCACTATGCATTCGGGCAGGTTTCGTTCTGGCATCTGCCAAACCCAGATTTGTCCATCGTACTGCCAGATGGTGAAGCGGGATTCATCACTCCAGAGAACACATTTCCACTGCTCCAGAATCCAATGGCGGCAAGCTTGGCATTACGCATGGTGATCTTAGGCTTGTATGCCGCTGCTCAGCCATGTAAACCCATTTCGTGAAGCTCCCGACGAACAGTTCTTGTGCTGACGCTGCATCCAGAGGCAGTTTGGAACTCTGCAGAGTGTGTTGCAACCGAGGACAGACAATTTTTACGTGCTACGCGCTTCAGCACTCGGTGGTCCTGTTCTGTGAGCTTGTGTGGCTTGAGCCGTTGTTGCTCCTAGACATTTCTACTTCACAATAACAGCACTTAAAGTTGACTGGGGCAGCTCTAGCAGGGCAGAAATTTGACAAACTGACTTATTGGAAAGGTCGCATCCTATGATGGTGCCATGTTGAAAGTCACTGAGATCTTCAGTACACGCCATTCTACTACAAATGTTTGTCTATGGAGATTGCATGTGTGCTCGATTTTTATTCACCTGTCAGCAACAGGTGTGGCTGAAATAGCCGAATCCACTAATTTGAAGGGGTGTCCATGTACTGTTGACCATGTAGTGTATGCTCTGCTCATGCCAAATAGCTTTACAGTAACACTTTGATTATTTCCTTGTGGTAATTTTTTGGGGGGGAATTTTAGAGCAGATGGGCATGCCTGGGTTTTTTGTTTCAAACAAATCAAATATTTGCCTAGTATCGCCCGCTGTTGTTGTGACCACATGACAGAAAAAGTATGGTCCAGAAAAGTCAGATCCGGAGCCACTCTGAAAAAAGGAACAGGCATTAGGTGATTTATTCAATGTTTGGTGATTTATTCTATTTACTCAATGAGGCTTAAATCACGGGAAACCAGCTCTCCGAAAGACATGTGTCACAAAACAAACAATACCTCACAGTGATGGGAGGCAAAGAACTGAACTAAATAGTGTGTGATAGTGACGTACAGGTGTGTGAACAGGTGAATAGAATTCAGGTGATTGGGATCTGGAGAGTGAGCTGCGTTCAGGGGATCTAGGTGTTAGAGAATGTGAGCTGGAAGCAGACATTACAAGATAATCTGTAGGTGAATTTAAGAAAGAAGGAAGGGAAAGAGGAGGGATAGAAGGGAGACACACACACACACACAAACCTGACCTAAGGCCAGGGAGTGGGAGGAGAGCAGACCAGACTGTGACTATCATTACTCAAATGCAATAAGTCCAGACAGTTCCAGTGTGGAGGATTGCTACTGTGAATTAGTCATCCAGAACATGTCTCTATAACTCTGAGAGCAGACTCAAACAATGGCTGATCTGAGAGCAGCTTGGGGTTTTCCTTTTGAATCATGTTGATCAGTTTGTCCTAGCCTGCAGTAGTGAGGCTGCCATTGGCGAAACCACCCTTTGTAATAATATTGACCTGATAATTTACGTCAATGTGTCATGTTCACTAGTTGGTTCCAGGCTCAATTCCTTTTGGGTCATGGCTTATGACATGGGTCTTGATTAAAAACCTTGGTTGGTTATAAATGTAACTGAAAAGTAGAAACATAGGACAAAACATATTGGAACCACTCATCCAGAGGGTTATCATGGGTCATAGATAATCTCTGACCTGTCCTTCTGTGCAGTGGACTGACCTTAGATCAGTAGGCCAGAGTGAACTAGCTAGCTCTACAGCCCATTGTTGAAGGTCTGTATAGTGCTGCAGGGGAGAGATCCTTGTCAATACCATGGCAGCTCCCAACACCAGACTGGACCGCCTTCCATTGTGGTTTTATTGACTACTGATCCACTAGACAGTCCAAACCCTTTATAAAATATTGGCCCCAACACTCCCCCTCAGGAGCTGAATGGATTTGACAATGCTGTCACCCTCTGCATGGTCAGTGTCTGAGGTCTGCAACCATGCACTCAATGAACTACGATGTATACGAAAGGCCGTTGGATGTAGTAAAAAATCCAGGAGAGGGCACTGTTGCCACAAATGTGCCCGTATGAATATTATAGTACAGCAGGGCTCCCCAATTACATTCAGCTGGGGCCCCAAAAAAATAAAAAAAATAAGACTGTTACATAAAAAATAATAATAATATTCATAACACGTGTGTGTTTTTAATTTTGGAACGGATGGTCAGGGTGCTGGAACATAATTAAGCAATAAGGCGCAACGCAGAGTTCGTGGATACAGCCCTTACATGCTGCCCCTGTCGCATGTGTGAGTGTTGCCAAAAAAATGTACACATACATGTTGTTCAATCATTTCATCCAATCTGCACGCGAGTAGCGCTAAAATAGAAGTTGGTTTTATTTTTGACGCACTGCAAGTCCTGCCTCTCCCATCTCCTCATTGGTTTTTAGGAGCATATACCACGTGGTTGATTGAAAGATGAACTGAGGTCCACACTCCAGTCCAGTTTGTGGTGGTAATGCACCACAGAAAACTGAAGGAGGAGAGATTACTAGAAGCAAATTAGGTTTCCCCTTTTATCTGTGGATTAATTTTTGAGTAGAGAACACATGACTTTGTGTGACTCAAAATTCTAACAAGATCCAGAAAAAAGGACCTTTTGCATTCAGATAAAATAACAACCCAATGTTCATATCCCAGGACAAATTAGCTTGGTTGAATCATGATGATGCCAGTGAAAGTGGCCCGATATCCCGACTTGCAATTCCGAGTTGGATGACCATTCAAAACCTATTTTCCCAGTCGGAGCGCGTTTTTTTTTAGATTTCCCAGTTGTCTTGAACTAACTGAAGTCAGACTTCCCAGTTCCAAGTTTGTAGTTGTTTTGAGTGTGGCAGAAGTCATGCTGGATTGACAGTACGGCTGTTGCAGTCACCGCATTACCGCCATACCAGCGGTCACGAGTCATGAAGGCAGTCAAATTCCACGTGACCATTTTGCGTCATACCTGTGGTATATTGTCTCATATTCCCAATCTGGCCCTCATACCATCACGGCCACCTAATCATCCCCAGCTTACAATTGGCTCATTCATCCCTCTCCTCTCCCCTGAAACTATTCCCCAGGTCGTTGCTGTAAAAGAGAATGTGTTCTCAGTCAACTTATCTGGTAAAATAACAGTAAAATAAAAATAAATAAAAAATATCAACATCCGGGACTCAAACTACCCGAACATTTTTATACAAGAAGCCAAGCCCAAACAGATATAATATTGGACAAAACATGTTTACAGAATGTGTAATTTAACCTATAAAACAGAAATCAATGTTTAAAGTGAGAATTAGGCAGGTCTTTTGCTGAAAAAGAAAGGAAATGATTGCCTACTTCACCTGTGTGTGTGTGTGTGTGTGAGTGTGTGTGTGTGTGTGTGTGTGTGTGTGTGTGTGTGTGTGTGTGTGTGTGTGTGTGTGTGTGTGTGTGTGTGTGTGTGTGTGTGTGTGTGTGTGTGTGTGTGTGTGTATCCATGACCAGTCAAAAGTTTGGCTGGGTTCCAGGGTTTTTCTTTATTTTTACTATTTTCTACATTGTAGAATAATAGTGAAGATATCAAAACTATGAAATAACACATGGAATTATGTAGTAACCAAAAAAGTGTTAAACAAATCAAAATATATTTGAGATTCTTTAAAGTAGCCACCCTTTGCCTTGATGACACCTTTGCCCACTCTTGACATTCTCTAAACCAGCAACACCTGGAATGCTTCTCCAAAAGTCTTACAGGAGTTCCCACATATGCTGTGGTAGCCATGCAGGTTAAGTGTGCCTTGAATTCTAAATAAATCACTGACAGTGTCCCCAGCAAAGTACCC
Source organism: Salmo trutta (assembly GCF_901001165.1). Classification (NCBI taxonomy): domain Eukaryota; kingdom Metazoa; phylum Chordata; class Actinopteri; order Salmoniformes; family Salmonidae; genus Salmo; species Salmo trutta. Next base: position 25,949,968 of record NC_042979.1, read on the forward strand.
CCGCACCATCATACCTCCTCCATGCTTCACGGTGGGAACCACATATGCAGAGATTATCCGTTCACCTACTGTGCGTCTCACAAAGACACGGCGGTTGGAACCAAAAATCTCAAATTTGGACCAAAGGACAGGTTTCCACCGGTCTAATGTCCATTGCTCGTGTTTCTTGGCCCAAGCAAGTCTCTTCTTATTATTGGTGTCCTTTAGTAGTGGTTTCTTTGCAGGAATTTGACCATGAAAGCCTGATTCACGCAGTCTCCTCTGAACAGTTGATGTTGAGATGTCTGTTACTTGAACTCTGAAGCATTTATTTGGGCTGCAATTATTTATTTATTTTTTACTTTATAGATTTTCAGATATAACAACAGAAACAGTACAACCCCAACCCCTCATTCTCCCATCCATCCATCCATCCATCCATCCATCCATCCATCCATCCATCACTCCCTCGACTCCCTCGACTCCCTCCTGCCCTCCCTCTCTCCAAACCACCCACCCACCCACCCACCCACCAAGGCATATATAAAAGTAAGTTAAATAGGAAAGAAAAACAGAAACAAACAGTAATAGAATGTGTCCCACAGGCACTAGACTCTGGTGGCATCTCAAACACTTGGGGTCAACATTTGGGTATATTTTTGCCAATCTGTCATTTGAGTAATGGAGACGGTGCAAAACCTTTAACTGAATAAGCCCATGCCTTAGGCAAAATTATGTGTGGATACGCTCAATACTTTGTTGCCATATATCATCTGGTAGCTCAACACCCATGTCTTGCTCCCATGCAGATTGTGTATTTGCAAAGGAAGGTGGATTAATGTTCTGTATTATGTGGTATAATCTGGAGATTGTGCCCTTCAGATAAGGGTTAAGATCTAAGCACCTCTCGACTGGACACTTAGTAGGCTCGAGTGGAAATGAAGGGAAATGTTTTTTGACAAAGCTGCGAGTTTGCAGTTACCTAGAAAAGTGGGTATTGGGAATATTATGGTCAACCCTCAGAGTATCGAATGAGACAAATGTGTTATCAACAAATAGGTCACAAAAAACACCAGACCGTTCCTATGCCAGAACTGGAATGCCGTGTCAATCTGTGACGCTGGGAATAGATGATTAGATGTTAATGGAGAGAAGCCACTTGCTTGTTTAAGGCTAAAGTGACTTCGGAATTGGGACCCGAATTTAAGGGAGTTCTTAATAATGGGGTTCAAAACATGGGTGCCAAGGTTCATGGGCATTGGGGAGCACAGGAGCGAGACCGAAGATGTTGGAAGGCTTAACTAACTCCATGATGGCCCAAGTTGGACCATCCTTGTTTTCAAATGTAGAAACTAAATAAACACATTTAGATATATTTACTGACCAGTAGTGGTGTAAAAAAATTGGGACGGCCCAGCCCACCTGCGGGCTTAGGTCTCTCTAGATATTCCTTTCTCATTTGTGGATTTATTCCAAATGAAGCTGAAAATGTAGCTGTCCAGTTGTTTGAACATCGACTTTGGCAGAAAAATGGGAATCATTTCGAATAAGTACAAAAACGTGGGTAGAACAGTCATCTTATCAGAATTAATGCAATCTGTTAATGAAATTGTAAGGGACGACCGCCTTATGAAATCCTGCTTAGTGCGCTCCAGGAATGTTTTGAAGTTATGTTTAAACAGAGCCTTAAATGAGTGTGTGAACTTTATACCCAAATAAAGTGGCAAGAAGAAGGATGTGAACCCTTTGGAGATACCTGTATTTCTGCATAAACTGGTCATAAAATTTGATTTGATCTTCATCAAGTTCACAACAATAGACAAACACAGTCTGCTTAAACTAATAACACACACACACAATTATTCATTTTCATGTCTTTATTGAACACACTGTGTAAACATTCACAGTGCAGGGTGGGAAAAGTATGTGAACCCTTGGATTTAATAACTGGTTGACCCTCCTTTGGCAGCAGTAACCTCAACCAAATGTTTTCTGTAGTTGCGGATCAGACCTGCACAACAGTCAGGAGGAGTTTTGGACCATTCCTCTTTAAAAAACTGTTTCAGTTCAACAATATTCTTGGGATGTCCGGTGTGAACTGCTCTCTTGAGGTCATGCCACAGCATCTCAATCGGTTGAGGTCAGGACTCTGACTGGGCCACTCTAGAAGGCGTACTTTCTTCTGTTGAAGCCATTCTGTTGTTGATTTACTTCTGTGTTTTGGGTCGTTGTCCTGTTGCATCACCCAACTTCTGTTGAGCTTCAATTGGTGGACAGATAGCCTAACATTCTTCTGCAAAATATCTTGATAAACTTGGGAAATCATTTTTCCATCGATGATAGCAAGCTGTCCAGGCCCTGAGGCAGCAAAACAGCCCCAAACCATGATGCTCCCTCCACCATACTTTACAGTTGGGATGAGGTTTAGATGTTGGTGTGCTGTGCCTTTTTTTCTCCACACAGTGTTGTGTGTTCCTTCCAAACAACTCAGCTGTATTTTCATCTGTCCACAGAATATTTTTATCAGAATCGCTGTGGAGCATCCAGGTGCACTTTTGCAAACTTCAGACAGACAGCAATGTTTTTTTTTGGACAGCAGTTGCTTCTTCCATGGTGTCCTCCCATGAACACCATTCTTAGTGTTTTACGTATCGTAGACTCGTCAACAGAGATGTTAGCATGTTCCAGAGATTTCTGTAAGTCTTTAGCTGACACGCTAGGATTCTTCTGAACCTCATTGAGCATTCTGCGCTGTGCTCTTGCGGTCATCTTTGCAGGAAGGCCACTCCTAGGGAGAGTTGCAACAGTGCTGAACTTTCTCCATTTATAGACAATTTGTCTTACCGTGGACTGATGAACATCAAGGCTTTTAGACATACTTTTGTAACCCTTTCCATCTTTATGCAAGTCAACAATTCTTAATCTTAGGTCTTCTGAGATCTCTTTTGTTTGAGGCATGGTTCACATCAGGCATTGCTTCTTGTGAATAGCAAACTCAAATTTTGTGATTTTTTTTTATAGGGCAGGGCAGCTCTAACCAACATCTCTAATCTCATCTTATTGATTGGACTCCAGGTTAGCTGACCATGACTACAATTAGTCTTTGGAGAAGTCATTAGCCTAGGGGTTCACATACTTTTCCCAACCTACACTGTGAATGTTTACATTATGTATTCAATATAGACAAGAATAACACAATGATTTGCGTGTTATTAGTTTAAGCACACTATGTTTGTCTATTGTTGTGACTTAGATGAATATCAGATCAAATTTGATGACCAATTTATGCAGAAACACAGTTAATTCCAAAGGGTTCACATACTATAAGTAAAGACCTGATGCTCCACCTTAAAAGGGAAATTGTCCAACCCAATTCCTTCTGCTAACTGATTAATGAGGAGGAGCACGTTTTTGTTAGGTTTAACTAATAACCAGAGAATGTCCCAAAACCTTGTAGAATGTGCAAGAGATAGGGTATAGACTCCACAGGGTTAGAGATGTATAAAAGAAGATTGTCTGCATATAAGGACACTTTGAGTTATGTTGCCCCTTAATATTCCCTTAATCCTCTCCTCCGCCCGCAGGGCGATAGTAAGAGGCTCAATAGCCATCTCAAATAGGAAAAGGAGATAAACAGCAACCCTGCCTAGCCCCCCTGTGGAGAGGGATATGGTTGGAGTTAACATTGTTGGTGCAAACAGAAGCCACTGGGGACGAGTACAACATTTTTATCCAGGAAAGAAATGATGGGCCAAACCCAAATCTCTCTAGTACTGTAAAGAGATATTCCCACTCGGTCGAAAGCCTTTTCAGCATCAAGAGAGATGACATCCTCTGGCTGTAGAGTTCAGTGGGCAGAATAAACAACATTAAATAGCCGGAGCATATTATAGAAAGATTACCTTCCTGAGATAAATCCGGTTTGGTCAGAGTTAATTATATTAGGCAACACTGTCTCTAAATGGCGCGAGAGGACCTTAGTGAACATTTTCTAATCGCAGCACAAAAGGTCGGGGATTCCTGTCTTTTTTTTAAGCAAAACCGAAATAGTCGCCTGGGTAAGTGTCTGTGGCAGTTTCTGACTAGAAAGGATTTCATTGTACATTGAGCTGAGGATAGGGGATCATTTTAAAGGAGAACACTTTATAAAATTCAATAGGGAAGCCATCAGGCCCAGGGGTTTTACCTCTCTGCATGGACTGGATTGCCAGAGTAGCTTCATCATCACTTATTGAGGCATTCATGTTGGTTTGTTCATCTGAATTGAGACAGGGGATGTCCAGATTGTCTAGAAATGCATGCATATGAGATGTGTCAGAGCCTCTGATGAGTAAAGAGCAGAATAGAATTGCTTAAATTGATTGTTGATTTCTTTGGGATTGGTAGAAGTTAAATCATCTGCAACACTGATTTCAGGTATGGTGCTGCTAGCAGCGGATTGTTGAAGTTGGTGAGATAACAACTTGCCAGCTTTCTCTCCGTGCTCATTTAATTTTTTCTCGACTTAAAATTTCTTAAGGCTAGGGGGCAGTATTTTGACGTCCAGATGAAAAGCAGGCCCCAAGTAAACTGCCTGTTCCTCAGGCCCAGAAGCTAGGATATGCATATAATTGGTAGATTTGGTTACAAAACACTCTAAAGTTTCAAAAACTGTTAAAATAATGTCTGTGAGTATAACAGAACTGGTTTGGCAGGCGAAACCCCGAGGACAAACCATCCAGGGGGAAAACAATTGAGGTCATAGGATTTTCCAATGGTTTTCTATGGGATACCCTTATTATTAGGAACCTGGTTGCAGTTCCTATGGCTTCCACTAGATGTCAACAGTCTTTAGAAATTGGTTGATGTTTTTCTTTTGAGAAATGAAAAAGTAGTGCTATTCATTCCATGTGTCACTCTGAAGGTCCCTACTATTTTGGTGCGCGTGAACAGGAGCGCGCTCTGTGTTATTTTTCTTCGGTGTTGGAAACAGATTATCCCGTCTTAAATTCTATCCATTATTTACATTTTCGGATACCTGAGGTTGGATTAGGAACATTGTTTGAAATGTTTGGACCAAGTTTACAGGTAATTTATTAGATACTTTGTAGTCATGTTGGGCGAGTTGGAACCGGTGTATTTCTGAATCAAACGCGCCAAATAAATGGACATTTTGGGGATATAAAGAAGGAATTTATCGAACAAAACAACCATTCATTGTGTCACTGAGACATTTGGGATTGCAAAAAGAAGATCTTCAAAGGTAAGGCATTTATTGTATCGTTATTTCTGACTTTTGTGTCGCACCTGCCTGGTTGAAAAATTATTTATGTGTTTGTATGCGGGGCGCTGTCCTCAGATAATCGCATGGTCTGCTTTCACCGTAAAGCCTTTTTGAAATCTGACACAGCGGCTGTATTAACAAGAAGTTAAGCTTTATTTTGATGCATTACACTTATATTTTCGTGAATGTTGAATATTGATATTTCTGTAGTTTGAATTTGGCACTCTGCAATTTCACTGGATGTTGTCAAATCGATGCCGCTAAAGGGATTGGCGTGTGAAGGGATCACTAAGAGGTTTTAGACAGAAGCTGCTCCGTTTGTTTGGTGAAAGATTGTCAAATTCCGATTGGTGTAGCAGTCTCTCTTTGTAGAGTTCAGGAGTCAGAGACGAGGCATATCTGTTGTCCACATCTAGAATGAGTTGAGATAGCTCCGATAAGCGTTTGGTGCGCTGTTTGTTGTCATATTAAATAATTTGGCCCCTTAGATATGCTTTTAACGACTCTCACACAGTGGAATGAGACACGTCAGGGGTGCAGTTGATCTGTAAAAAGACGTCAATGTGAGTTGATATGTATTTTTTAAAGGCACTATAGGATAGTAGTAGTGGGTCATGTCGCCATGCGCATTGTGACACAGTAATGTCCGGAAGGTGGATATCTAGCTGAATTCTTTTGTCCAGCAGGAAAAAGTCAATCCTAGAGTATGTGAGGTGAACTAGAGAAGAAAAGGAGTACTATTTAGCAGTGGGATTTCTCCTCCTCCATGGATCAGACAAGTTATAGGATTCTAGAAATGAGTTGATTACTGTGCCTGCGTCACGACTTCCACCGAAGGTGGCTCCTCTCCCTGTTCGGGCGGTGCTCGGCGGTCATCGTCGCCGGCCTACGAGCTGCCACCGATCCCATTTTCCTTTTCATTTAGTTCTGTCTGTTTTTCACACCTGTGTTTAATTTAGTTGATTTCGGTGGGTTAGGCTGTGTACGGGATTATTGCTGTGTATTGTGCTCCGACGTGCAACGACGGTGGAGAGTCCAGACCATGTCCCCACCGTGCGCATTCCCCCTGAGTATGCCGATTTGGCTATCGCCTTCTGTAAGAAGAGGGCGACCAAATGACCACCCCATCGACGAGGGGATTGTGTGATAAACCTCCAGGTAGACGCCGCACCTCCCAAGAGTCACGTGTATCCCCTGTCACAGGAGGAGATGGTGGCTATGGAAACATATGTCTCTGAATCTCTGAGGCAGGGGTACATTCGGCCCTCCATGTCACCCGCCTCCTCGAGTTTCTTTTTTGTGAAGAAGAAGGGAGGAGGGTTGCGTCCGTGCATTGACTATAGAGGTCTAAATTCGGTTACGGTGGGGTACAGTTACCCGCTACCTCTCATCGCTACGGCGACGGAGTCATTCCACAGAGCACGCTTCTTCACAAAATTGGATCTCAGAAGCACGTATAACTTGGGGCGGGAGATGTTACCCGCTACCTCTCATCGCTCCGGGCGGGAGATGAGTGGAAGACAGCATTTAGTACCACATCCGGCCATTATGAGTACCTCGTCATGCCGTACGGGTTGAAGAATGCTCCAGCCATCTTCCAATCCTTTGTAAACGAAATTCTCAGGGACCTGCACGAGCAGGGTGTGGTGGCTTATATCGATGACATTCTGATATATTCCGCTACACGCGCCGCGCATGTGTCTCTGGTGCGCAGAGTACTTGGGCGACTGTTGGAGCATGACTTATACGTCAAGGCTGAGAAATGCGTGTTCTTCAAACAGTGCAGCAGTTTTTAGGGTTTTCCAATTACTACCGGAGGTTTATCCGGGGTTTTGGGCAGGTGGCTGCTCTCATTTACTATCTCGTATAGACCAGGTTCCCAGAACACTAAGGCAAACGCACTGTCCCGTCTGTATGATACGGAGGAACGGTCCATCGATCCCACCCCCATACTTCCGGCCTCTTATCTGGTGGCGCCGGTGGTGTTGAAGGTGGATGCGGACATCGAGCGGGCATCTCGTTCGGAGCCTACTCCGCCTCAGTGTCCTGCGGGATGGAGGTATGTCCCACTTGGTGTCCGCGATAGATTGACTAGGTGGGCGCATACATTACCTTCCTCTGGTCATCCAGGTATAGATAGGACGGTGCGAAGCCTTAGGGGGAAGTATTGGTGGCCCACTTTAGCAAAGGACGTGAGGGTTTACGTCTCCTCCTATTCGGTGTGTGCTCAGTGCAAGGCTCCTAAACACCTGCCCCTCCGCCTGCCCTGCCGGAAGCTGGGTCCGCGGTTTGTGGGCCCATTTAAAGTCCTGAGGAGGATAAACGAGGTGTGTTATAGGTTACAGCTCCCCCGTTATTACCGTATTAACCCCTCGTTTCATGTGTCTCTCCTCATGCCGGTGGTAGCTGGTCCGCTTCAAGAAGCTGAGGTGCAGGAGGTCCCTCTGCCCCCCCTGGACATCGAGGGGGCCCCGGCGTACACAGTACGATCCATACTGGATTCCAGGCGTCGGGTGGGGGGCCTGCAGTACCTCATGGGTTGGGAGGGGTACGGTCCGGAGGAGAGATGCTGGGTGCCGGTGGGGGACGTCTTGGACCCATCTCTGCTGAGTGAGTTTCACCGCCTCCATCCGGATCGCCCTGCACCTCGTCCTCCAGGTTGTCCTCGAGGCCGGCGTCAGGTACTGTCACGACTTCCACCGAAGTTGGCTCCTCCCCCTATTCGGGCGGTGCTCGGCGGTTGTCGTCGCCGGCCTACTAGCTGCCACCGATCCCATTTTCCTTTTCGTTTAGTTCTGTCTGTTTTTCACACCTGTGTTTAGTTTAGTTGATTTCGGTGGGTTTATTACACCCCGCTGCAGGCTAGGCTGTGTGTGGGATTATTGCTGTGTATTGTGCTTGTAAGGGGTGCGTGCCTGCACCACGGGATTTCATTTGTTTCTTACGGTATATGTTTACCGTGTGCATTTTGCGCTTTAGTTTGCAGAGTCAAGGTTTCTCCTCCGTGTGGGTAGTTCCTTCCCTGTGGGTGGCGACGACGTTAGTGCGGTTATTCCCATTGTGTTTGTGTTGTGCTTTCGGGACCGCCTGAATAAACATTGACTTACACTGGAACTTATCTGCTCTCCTGCTCCTGATGAGGTCAGAAAAATTGAGCGTCATCCCAATTAGGACCATAGAGGTTAGCCAGAATAACCTGTGTGCTAAACAATTTCCCCATCTCTATAATATATCTGCCATTAGTATCTGAAAATACTTTGGAGGAGACAAACGGGGTGCCTTTTCTGATAAGGATTGCTGCCCCTCTGGCCTTAGCACCAAAGTTGAAGTTAAATATGTGGTCTATCCATCCTCTCTTTAGTTTATTTATATTTACATTTTAGTCATTTAGCAGACGCTCTTATCCAGAGGGACTTACAGTAGTGAATGCATACATTTCATACATTTTTTTCCCCGTACTGGTCCCCCGTGAGATTTGAACCCACAACCCTGGCGTTGCAAACACCATGCTCTACCAACTGAGCCACACGGGATAGTTTATCATGGTCGTGGACCGGAGATTGGTCTCTACGATTGACCACCTGGATCATTCCTTTCACGTTCCAGCTGATAAAGCATGTGGAGCCTAGAGTATGTGAATTAGGAATAGTCATAGTAATCAGAAATGAATGTTAGTACGATCACATGGCCAGTGTGCTGAAAGGTCAGAGTAATAAAATATAAAGAAAATAAAAAACAGCTAAAAACAACAAAATACCCAGAAGAAAACCTTGGACCCTTATCCTGGCCTTCCTCGTTGTTGGAAGGTTGCATCTACTTCTCCTAGACTAGACCAAAATACTACAATGTTAAACTGTACCTCAGTGGAGCTCTATCCAGGGCGAACATAGTCAAGTTTACACATAGGGAAGGGGATTGTGGAGGGAACCACCTCAGCCATCCAAGGTATCTTATGCAATATGCATATTTGAAGGATAGTAAAACAATATATAAAAAAGGAGATATAGGTATATGTTCCCCCTGACCAACCCCATCCACTTGGGATGACTTAAAACATAAATATATACATACACAACCACACACACACACACACATACTCCAAAACATTTAATTAAATAGGAAAACAAACCCAGTAAAATTCAACATTTGTATAAATATTACCCTCTGTTGAACATCCCAACAAGCCAGATCACTGAAAATTTACTGGCAAACGCTTGGTAATTAATACCCGTCCTGCAGTGTTCTCTCGGCTATACAACCTGCAAACCCATGCCATCCGCCACCAAGCAGCAGGGCGGACCAACCAGTCAAATAGTAAAGAATAATACACATGGTCCTTTGGGAGTATAAACTTGTATGTATTAAACATGCTCACAGTATGTTAGTAGGGTATCCTATCAAGGCATGGAAAGAGAGCTCAGTGGCTAGCCTTAGGTAGCGACTAGGGTAATTATTACCATGCCATCCATTACCGTGGCTGTACAGCCGCAGCTAGTTGGTAAAAGCTAATTGTGCCATATACTGTAAATAAAATATTATTCAAACTATATTGTCCTTGTGAGAACATGTCACCCTATACATACCATCATTGTTCATAACGTTAAGTTACTGGATGAATATTGTAATTTTTTGGCAGCAGGGTGGAGGCACATTTCTAATCAAGATATGAATTCACTAGTTGTTCCTTGGTTGCGTTAGCACGACTAGTGCAGGGTCACAGTATGAGCCCAAAATGACTAGTTAGTATTATGTTGCCTGTCCTCATTTACATTACATTTACATTTAAGTAATTTAGCAGACGCTCTTATCCAGAGCGACTTAAAAATTGATGCATTCACCTTATGATATCCAGTGGAACAACCACTTTACAATAGTGCATCTAAATCTTTTAAGGGGGGGGGGTTAGAAGGATTACTTTATCCTATCCTAGGTATTCCTTAAAGAGGTGGGGTTTCAGGTGTCTCCGGAAGGTGGTGATTGACTCCGCTGTCCTGGCGTAGTGAGGGAGCTTGTTCCACCATTGGGGTGCCAGAGCAGCGAACAATTTTGACTGGGCTGAGTGGGAACTGTGCTTCCTCAGAGGTAGGGAGGCGAGCAGGCCAGAGGTGGATGAACGCAGTGCCCTTGTTTGGGTGTAGGGCCTGATCAGAGCCTGAAGGTACGGAGGTGCCGTTCCCCTCACAGCTCCGTAGGCAAGCACCATGGTCTTGTAGCGGATGCGAGCTTCAACTGGAAGCCAATGGAGAGAGCGGAGGAGCGGGGTGACGTGAGAGAACTTGGGAAGGTTGAACACCAGACGGGCTGCGGCGTTCTGGATGAGTTGTAAGGGTTTAATGGCACAGCCAGGGAGCCCAGCCAACAGCGAGTTGCAGTAATCCAGACGGGAGATGACAAGTGCCTGGATTAGGACCTGCGCCGCTTCCTCTGTGAGGCAGGGTCGTACTCTGCGAATGTTGTAGAGCATGAACCTACAGGATCGGGTCACCGCCTTGATGTTAGTGGAGAACGACAGGGTGTTGTCCAGGGTCACGCCAAGGTTCTTAGCACTCTGGGAGGAGGACACAATGGAGTTGTCAATCGTGATGGCGAGATCATGGAACGGGCAGTCCTTCCCCGGGAGGAAGAGCAGCTCCGTCTTGCCGAGGTTCAGCTTGAGGTGGTGATCCGTCATCCACACTGATATGTCTGCCAGACATGCAGAGATGCGATTCGCCAACTGGTTATCAGAAGGGGGAAAGGAGAAGATTAATTGTGTGTCGTCTGCATAGCAATGATAGGAGAGACCATGTGAGGATATGACAGAGCCAAGTGACTTGGTGTATAGCGAGAATAGGAGAGGGCCTAGAAAAGAGCCCTGGGGGACACCAGTGGTGAGAGCACGTGGTGCGGAGACAGATTCTCGCCACGCCACCTGGTAGGAGCGACCTGTCAGGTAGGACGCAATCCAAGCGTGGGCCGCACCGGAGATGCCCAACTCGGAGAGGGTGGAGAGGAGGATCTGATGGTTCACAGTATCAAAGGCAGCAGATAGGTCTAGAAGGATGAGAGCAGAGGAGAGAGAGTTAGCTTTAGCAGTGCGGAGAGCCTCCGTGACACAGAGAAGAGCAGTCTCAGTTGAATGACCAGTCTTGAAACCTGACTGATTTGGATCAAGAAGGTCATTCTGAGAGAGATAGCAGGAGAGCTGGCCAAGGACGGCACGTTCAAGAGTTTTGGAGAGAAAAGAAAGAAGGGATACTGGTCTGTAGTTGTTGACATCGGAGGGATCGAGTGTAGGTTTTTTCAGAAGTGGTGCAACTCTCGCTCTCTTGAAGACGGAAGGGACGTAGCCAGCGGTCAAGGATGAGTTGATGAGCGAGGTGAGGTAAAGGAGAAGGTCTCCGGAAATGGTCTGGAGAAGAGAGGAGGGGATAGGGTCAAGCGGGCAGGTTGTTGGGCGGCCGGCCGTCACAAGACGCAAGATTTCATCTGGAGAGAGAGGGGAGAAAGAGGTCAAAGCACAGGGTAGGGCAGTGTGAGCAGGACCAGCGGTGTCGTTTGACTTAGCAAACGAGGATCGGATGTCGTTGACCTTCTTTTCAAAATTGTTGACGAAGTCATCCACAGAGGGGGAGGAGGGGGGGGAGGAGGATTCAGGAGGGAGGAGAAGGTGGCAAAGAGCTTCCTAGGGTTAGAGGCAGATGCTTGGAATTTAGAGTGGTAGAAAGTGGCTTTAGCAGCAGAGACAGAAGAGGAAAATGTAGAGAGGAGGGAGTGAAAGGATGCCAGGTCCGCAGGGAGGCGAGTTTTCCTCCATTTCCGCTCGGCTGCCCGGAGCCCTGTTCTGTGAGCTCGCAATGAGTCATCGAGCCACGGAGCAGGAGGGGAGGACCGAGCCGGCCTGGAGGATAGTGGACATAGAGAGTCAAAGGATGCAGAAAGGGAGGAGAGGAGGGTTGAGGAGGCAGAATCAGGAGATAGGTTGGAGAAGGTTTGAGCAGAGGGAAGAGATGATAGGATGGAAGAGGAGAGAGTAGCGGGAGAGAGAGAGCGAAGGTTGGGACGGCGCAATACCATCCGAGCAGGGGCAGAGTGAGAAGTGTTGGATGAGAGCGAGAGGGAAAAGGATACAAGGTAGTGGTCGGAGACTTGGAGGGGAGTTGCAATGAGATTAGTGGAAGAACAGCATCTAGTAAAGATGAGGTCAAGCGTATTGCCTGCCTTGTGAGTGAGGGGGAAGGTGAGAGGGTGAGGTCAAAAGAGGAGAGGAGTGGAAAGAAGGAGGCAGAGAGGAATGAGTCAAAGGTAGACGTGGGGAGGTTGAAGTCACCCAGAACTGTGAGAGGTGAGCCATCCTCAGGAAAGGAACTTATCAAGGTGTCAAGCTCATTGATGAACTCTCCAAGGGAACCTGGAGGAAGCTTGAAAGGGCTGGTAACTGTGACAGCATGGAATTCAAAGGAGGCGATAGACAGATGTGTCAGGGGAGAAAGAGAGAATGTCCACTTGGGAGAGATGAGGATCCCAGTGCCACCACCCCGCTGACCAGAAGCTCTCGGGGTGTGCGAGAACACGTGGGCAGACGAGGAGAGAGCAGTAGGAGTAGCAGTGTTATCTGTGGTAATCCATGTTTCCGTCAGCGCCAAGAAGTCGAGGGACTGGAGGGTAGCATAGGCTGAGATAGCATAGGCCGCAGACCGGCAGTTCCAGAGGCTGCCGGAGACCTGGAACTCCACGTGGGTCGTGCGCGCTGGGACCACCAGGTTAGAGTGGCAGCGGCCACGCGGTGTGAAGCGTTTGTATGGCCTGTGCAGAGGGGAGAGAACAGGGATAGACAGACACATAGTTGACAGGCTACAGAAGAGGCTACGCTAATGCAAAGGAGATTGGAATGACAAGTGGACTACACGTCTCGAATGTTCAGAAAGTTAAGCTTACGTTGCAAAAATCTTATTGACTAAAATGATTAAAATGATACAGTACTGCTGGCTGGTGAAGTAGGCTAGCTAGTAGTGGCTGCGTTGTTGACTTTGTTTGAAAGTGTAGCTGGCTAGGTAACCTCGATTGTTTCAGTACTACACCTTATCATGATACAAAGGCAACTATGTAGCTAGCTAACATAACACTAATCAAGACGTTCCTTTGTAATGTATTTAGTTTCTACAATGCTGCTCGTCGGTAATAGTTGGCTAGGTTTGGAAATGGCGTCGCAGGGGACGAAAATAGCTGGCCAGCTAACCTCGATAATTACTCTAAACTACACAATTATCAAACTATGACAAACTATGACAAAGACAACTTATTGACTAAAAAGACTAAAATGATACAGTACTGCTGGCTGGTAAAGTAGGCTAGCTAGCAGTGGCTGCGTTGTTGACTTTGTTTGAAAGTGTAGCTGGCTAGTTAACCTCTAGTTTCAGTGCTACACCTTATCATGATACAAAGGCAACTATGTAGCTAGCTAACACTAGCTAACCTGGCTAGCTAACCTCGATAATTACTCTAAACTACACAATTATCTTAGATACAAAGACTGCAAAGACAACTATGTAGCTAGCTAACACTACACTAATCAAATCGTTCCGTTGTAATGTATTCGTTTCTACAGTGCTGCTGGTCGGTAGAAGTTGGCTAGCTAGCAGTGTTGACTAAGTAGGAGAACGGTGGCGCGGCGCGGCGGACGAAAATAGCTGGCTAGCTAACCTCGATAATTACTCTAAACTACACAATTATCTTAGATACAAAGACAGCAAAGCCAACTATGTAGCTAGCTAACACTACACTAATCAAATCGTTCCGTTGTAATGTATTAGTTTCTACAGTGCTGCTAGTCGGTAGAAGTTGGCTAGCTAGCTAGCAGTTGTTGACTAAGTAGGAGAACGGTGGCGCGGCGCGGCGGACGAAAATAGCTGGCTAGCTAACCTCGATGATTACTCTAAACTACACAATTATCTTTGATACAAAGACAGCTAAGTAGCTAGCTAAAAAAATGCTCAGATCAAACAAATCAAACAGTTGTAATGTAATGAGATGTAATATTACCTGCGGAGCGGAGTGCAGCACAACTACTCGCTCCAAACCCGGAAGTTACCTGTGGATATAGGTGCGCGACAATGTATTCTTTGGCCTTGGTTGGGTCTAAGAATGTCTTCTGCTACCCGGAGGGAGTAGTGATCTTTAGTACAGCTGCGTAGAGAATGCCAAACTTGGTGTCCAGACAGCAGAGTAGGAGCCCCCTCACCTCGTTGAAGGCTGACCTCTTCTTCATGACTGCCGCCGTGTAGTCTGGGTAAATGCGAATATTCTGGCCACCGTGGGTGATGGGAGCTGCATGCGCTGCCTTACGGAAGACATCCTCCTTCTCCTGAAGGTAGTGGAATTGAATTACTATGGGTCTGAGCGGCTCCCCATTCTTCAGTGCGGACTGTATGCTTCTGTGCCCATAGTCAAGGGTGGGGGCGTAATTGAGGCCTAAAATTTCCTGTAGCAGTTTAGCTATGGACAGGGTAGGCCGCATTCCGCCTATGGTCTCGAGTCCCCCTCTCACGGCGAAAATGCAATCGTTCCCCAGGCGTCGTCTGTTTCTAACACCCTTCTGAATAGACGGAAGTGAGTTTGACGACATCTGATGATAGCCGGGTGACTTGCTCTTCCAGTGTCACCACTTTGTCGGAGTAAATATTTGTGCCATCTTCCAGGCTATTCAGACAGGTGTCATGTCTCGCCAAGTCTTCATTAACGGAGTCGATCTTTATGTTGACCTTGGTGACAAGAATAGCTATTTGTGCAGATAGGTCAGTGGATAATGACTCCACCTTAGCCAGCACAGTCTGTTCAGATGAAATGATAGCTGCCATTACTATTGCTAGGTCGGGGGGATCAGAGTCCGTGTTAGGTGAGCCCGAGGCTTCAGCAGAGGCCTGCTCCTTTGTGGCCCGTGGCTGTTGTTGTCTCAACATTTTACGATTACAAGGCCAACATTTTTAGAGAAAAAGACAGATTAGTAAATTGGGTTCGATTCCAAATTAAATGTTACAAAATTTAGGGGGAGGTGTTGGTCAAGTATTAATAGTAAATTGTTCGCCCTGGACCGGAGCACCGAGAACCCGTATTCACATGTTGCTGCTCACCAGCGCCCCCCTCGGGCAGCAATTTCTGAGGCTGGTAACTCTAATGAGCTTATCCTCTGCAGCAGAGGTAACTCTGGGTCTTCCTTTCCTATGGTGGTCCTCATGAGAGCCAGTTTCACCATAGCGCTTGATGGTTTTTGCGACTGCACTTGAAGAAACTTTCAAAGTTCTTGAAATTTTCCAAATTGACTGACCTTCATGTCTCAAAGTAATGACGGACTGTCGTATCTCTTTTTTTATTTGAGCTGTTCTTGCCATAATATGGACTTGGTCTTTTACCAAATAGGGTTATCTTCTGTATATCACCCCCCACCTTGTCACAACACAACTGATTGGCTGAAACGCGTGAAGAAATTCCACAAATTAACTTTTAACAAGGCACAGCTGTTGATTGAAATGCATTCCAAGTGACTACCTCATGAAGCTTGTTGAGAGAATGGCAAGAGTGTGCAAAGCTGTCATCAAGGCAAAAGGTGGCTACTTTGAAGAATCTCAAATATAAAATATATTTTGATTTGTTTAACACTTTTTTTTGGTGGGGGGGGGTTACTACATGATTCCATGTGTTATTTCATAGTTTTGATGTCTTCATTATTAGAAAATAGTAAAAATGTAAGAAAAACCCTGGAATGAGTAGGTGTGTCTAAACGTTTGACTGGTAGTGTGTGTGTACACCCCTTCAAATGAGTGGATTTGCCTATTTACGCCACACCTTTTGCTGACCGGTGTGTAAAATCGAGCACACAGCCATGCAATCTCCATAGACACATATTGGCAGTAGAATGGCCTTACTGAGGAGCTCAGTGACTTTCAATGTGGCGCCGTCAAAAACAAGATCCCACAAAAACCCAGTGGGAAAAGGCTGCCTAAATATGAACCCCAATCAGAGACAACGAAAGACAACTGCCTCTGATTGGGAACTATATCAGGCCAACATTGAAATACATAATCCAGAATGCCCATCCAAATCACACCCTGACCTAACCAAATAGAGAAATAAAAAGGCTCTCTACGGTCAGGGTGTGACAGTACCCCTCCCCAAAGGTGCGGACTCCGGCCGCAAAACCTAACTTAATAGGGGAGGGTCCGGGTGGGCATCTAGCCTCGGTGGCGACTCTATTTCGGGGGTCTTTGCCGAAAGCTCCGGACCGTGGATCGTTGCCGGAAGCTCCGGACCGTGGATCGTCGCCGGAAGCTCCGGACCGTGGATCGTCGCCGGAGGCTCCGGACTGTGGATCGTCGCCGGAGGGACCGGACCGTAGATTGCTGCCGGAGGCTCTGGACCGCTGACCGCCGCCGGAGGCTCTGGACCGCCGACCGCCGCCGGAGGCTCTGGACTGCCGACTGCCGCCGGAGGCTCTGGACCGCCGACCGCCGCCGGAGGCTCTGGACTGCCGACTGCCGCCGGAGACTCCGGACTGCAGACCGCCGCTGGAGACTCCGGACTGCAGACCGTTGCTGGGGGCTCCGGACTGCAGACCGTTGCTGGAAACTCCGGACTGCAGACTGTTGCTGGAGACTCCGGACTGCAGACTGTCGCTGGTGTCGCTGGTGGCTCCGGACTGCAGACCATCGCTGGAGTCGCTGGAGGCTCCGGACTGCAGACCGTCGCTGGAGTCGCTGGAGGCTCTGGACTGCCGACCTTCGCTGGAGTTGCTGGAGGCTCCGGACTGCAGACTGTCGCTGGTGTCGCTGGTGGCTCCGGACTGCAGACCATCGCTGGAGTCGCTGGAGGCTCCGGACTGCAGACCGTCGCTGGAGTCGCTGGAGGCTCTGGACTGCCGACCTTCGCTGGAGTTGCTGGAGGCTCCGGACTGCAGACCGTCGCTGGAGGCTCCGGACCGGGGACCCTCGCTGCAGGCTCCGGACCGGGGACCCTCGCTGCAGGCTCCGTGCCATGGATCGTCGCTACAGGCTCCGGGCCATGGATCATCACTAGAGGCTTCGTACGTGGAGCCGGAACAGAGACGCACTGGAGGCCGGGTGAGTGGAGCAGGCACAAGATATACTGGGCCGTGGAGGCGCACTGGAGGTCTGGAGCGTAGAGCTGGCACAACCCGTCCTGGTTGGGATGCTCACTTTAGCCCGGCAAGTGCGGGGCGCTGGCACAGGACGCACAGCTCACCACCATTGGACTCTGGAGGAGTGGAAACACGTTCTCTGGAGTCATTAATCATGCTTCACCATCTGGCAGGCGGACAGCCGAATCTGGGTTTGGCGGACGCCAGGAGATCCTACCTGCCCTAATGCATAGTGCCAACTGTAAAGTTTGGTGGAGGAGGAATAATGGTCTGGAGCTGTTTTTTATTGTTCAGGGCTAGGCCCCTTAGTTCCAGTGAAGGTAAATCTTAATGCTACAGCATATAATGACATTCTAGATAATTCTGTGCTTCTAACAGTGTGGGGAAGGCCCTTCCCTGTTTCAGCATGACAATGCCCCCGTGCACTAAGCAAGGTTCATACATAAATGGTTTGTCGAGATTGGTGTGGAAGAACTTGACTAGCCTGCACAGAGCCCTGACCTCAATTCCATCAAACACCTTTGGGATGAATTGGAACACCAACTGCGAGCCAGGCCTAATGGCACAACATCAGTGCCCGACCTCACTAATGCTGTTGTGGCTGAATGGAAGCAAGTCCCCACAGCAATGTTCCAACACCTAGTGGAAAGCCTTCCCAGAAGAGTGGAGGCTGTTATAGCAACAAAGGAGGGACCAACTCCATATTATTGCCCATTATTTTGGAATGAGATGTTTGATGAGCAGGTGTCCACATACTTTTGGTCATGTAGTGTATCTAAAAGGGAAAGGGGTATACCTATTCAGTTGTCCAATTGAATGTATTCAACTTAAATGTGTCTTCTGAATCAGAGAGGTGTGGGGGGCTGCCTTAACGAGATCCACGTCTTCAGCGCACGGGGAATAGTGGGTTAACTGCCTTGCTCAGGGGCAGAACAACAGATTTTTTTTACCTTATTAGCTCGGGGATTCGATCGAGCAACCTTCTGGTTACTGGCCCAACACTCTAACCACTAGGCTACCTGCTGCAGGGGACAGGCTGTTAAATAGTTAAATGTTCACCAGTAGCCGGCCTCCGCCTAGTACCCTGCCCTGAACTTAGTCATTGTTACTAGCCAGCTACCACCCTATACTCTTCCCTGCACTTTAGAGATTGCCGCCCCATGTAGATAGGGATTGAACACTCGTCACTTTAATGTTTATTTACTGTTTTACCCACTTCATATGTATATACTGTATTCTAGTCAAGGCTCTTCCTATATAACTACTGCTGTACACACCTTTTTTATTCATATACTGGCCATACTTTCTATACGACACGACTATTGCGTATTCTGACATTGCTCGTTAGTAACTGATTAGTAAAGCAGAGATGAGACTATTGTTCTCTCTGTTATTTCTCACAATCTCTCCTATCTTTCTTTCTTTCTTTTTCCCTCTCTCCCCACCTCCCTCTACCCCTATCTCTCAGGACAGTGAGGTGCAGCGTCAGATAGGCCGCGAGGTGCGGATGTGTGAGGGGGCCAATAAGCTACTGGCTGCATGCTCCCAGAGAGACCAGGCCCTGGAGTCCTTTAAGAGTCTGCTCACCCGTAATACCCGCATCATGGTCCTGCTCAGCCAACTGCAGAGGATGAGGGAGGTTCAGGTCCTTCAGAGAGTAGGCCGCAAGTAGGATAGAGGTAGAGAGAGGGAGGGTGCGTGTGTTTGTGCTGTCAAATTTCTTACTATTTAGAAAATAAAGCAATGGATGGGTGAATGAAGGGATGGATGGATGGATAGATGCGCTCCACTCTGTTCTCCACTGCAAGTCCTCTATTGGTGGGTCACTGGATGAGAGACTGCCCTGCATGGGGGAAGTGGCTATCTCAGGTGAATGTATACACATGCACACACCACACACACCAACATATTCCAGTAGGAGTACTATATCTGACTGAAGTATCTCATTCTCTCTCTCGCTGTCCCTCTTCCACTCCAGACCTACGTATCCCACTCATGTGGAAAGACTCCGAGTACTTCAAGGACAAAAGAGGTGAGTCCCATAAATGTAATGTTGATGTCTCTAACAGAGAACCCATCATGTGGTCATGCCTAGAAACACAGGCATTGTTTTGTGATTAAATCGGCGCTCCTCAACATCGGTCATTAACATGTTGCATCCAATAACAACATTAGGCAAAAATAGCACTTGATAGCATCTAGCTCCAGAAATAAAGATTGAATTGAACGGAACAGCTAACTGGAAACCATTTAGTTAGATTAGAATGCAAAGGGTGTCCATATTGAGAGAGTGGAGTCTCTATTGGCTATTTGTATTAAAGTGTTTGTGGTACGTCTTCAGTTTCATTTGATTCATAGCTCTCCCACCACTATACATTGAACTGATGGAGTAATTATGTGTTCTCCATCTATAATCTAAAGCTGTTACATGGTTTATCCATGCAGATTATATGATGTGGGGTTAGCACACGCAATTAACCGCATCTTGTTTGTTTAAAAAAAACACATACTCTCAGCTACAACTGAACACAGGTCAGATTTAGTGGTCACACAAGTTCATCCTGTAATGGTGTAGTTAATGGTGTTGCTCTAAAACACAGATTGATTTGTTGTTCAGTAATAAACCAGAGAGAGTGACTAAATCATTCAATATGGTTACTGATCATAATTTGACACTTAAAGCCAGAAAGCTGTCTAAGAGCAGGTTTAACCTCTCTACTGTTAGAAAGCCGGATCAACTAAGAAAAACTAAGAGTGAATTAAACTATTTTGAAAACGCAATTAATGGAATTAACTGGAATGATCTCTTGTCCTATACAGACGTGGAATCTGATAGTCAGGTTTTTCTATCCACAATCCACAATCCAGACTACAATACATGGTTTCCTAAAGAAAATCAAATCCAAACCTGGCCAAAAGAGCACTCTTCCTTGGCTAAATGGAGAAATCTGGAAATTGATGAAAGAACGAGATTATGCTCTAAAAACAGCCCTAAAATCCAAATTAGAGCATGACAGACGTAGGTGTTGAGAAATAAGGTGATGAAAGAAATCAGACAGGCCAAGGCAAACATTTTTATTAACAATTGGTGAGGCAAAGGGAAATTCTAAATTGATCTGGGAGAATCTAAAAAAGTTAACAGGGAAAGATCATAGTAACACTGCAAAAAGACTAGAAAACATGGTGAGTAACAATCTAACACAGGATGCAGTCGAAATAGCAATAGCCTTAATTTCCTACTTTATTGACTCTGTCAGGGTACTGACAGAACCCCTCCACTGGTTTCTTGGGCTCAGTGCTAGTGAATGACGCTCAACCTGTCTTCATCATAAGGGAGATTTCTGAGTCAAAGGTGAACAAGGTGATTAGCTCACTAAAGAACTCTAAATCCAAAGATGTGTTTGGGCTGGACTCTACCTTTCTTAACTACAAAGAGTCACTCATTGGCCCCATTACTAAAGTCACCAACACATCTATTGGTCTGGGGGTGTTTCCAAGGGTATGGAAGTCGGCCATAATAACGGCCATCTTAAAATCGGGTGACCCTGCTGACGTGAGTAACTACAGGCCCATTAGTATACCACCTGTGGTGTCGAAGGTTGTTGAAAAGTGTGTAGCAGAACAACTGATTGCCCACCTCAACAACAGCCCCTTCACATTACACTCCATGCAGTTTGGCTTCAGAGCGAAACACTCCACAGAAACGGCCAACTGCTTTCTTCTGGAAAATGTGAAGTCCAAGATGGACAAAGGGGGCGTTGTTGGGGCTGTGTTTCTGGACCTAAGGAAGGCTTTTGATATTGTTAACCATGAGATTCTCATCACAAAATTGTCCAAGTTTAACTTTTCCCCCCGATGCCTTGAGATGGATGAAATCATACCTTGAAGGCAGAACTCAGTGTGTCAGAGTGAGCAATGAGCTGTCGCCCACTCTTAGCTATGATGTGGGCATGCCCCAAAGGTCAATACTGGGGCCACTCCTGTTCATCCTGTACATTAATGATCTGCCATCTGTCTGTACTGGGTCTGAAGTTCAAATGTATGCAGATGATACAGTGATATGTGCATGCAAAGAGCAAACAACAAGCTGCACAAGAACTCACTACTGTAATGGTCCAGGTTACAAAGTGGCTCAGTGACTTGTGTTTGCATCTCAATGTGAAAAAAAACTGTTTGCATATTCTTCACAAAGAGGACAACAGATGCTACTGAGCCAGATGTCTGTGTCAGGTGGTATCTGATTTTAAGTACCTTGGAATCATACTTGATTCCAACCTCTTTTAAAAAGCATGATAAAAAAGGTAATTCAAATAACCAAATTCAACCTAGCTAATTTCCGAATTACACGAAATTGTTTGACTACAGAGGTAGCAAAACTGTACTTCAAATCTATGATACCGGCTCATAGCCTGTGGCAAAAATGAGGACATCAACAACCGGTATAGGCCAATTCAAAAAGTTCTTTATTATCAAACAAAACTATTAATTCTAAACAAAGAAAAAGGAATGTAAGGTGCATGGATGCGTGAATATGTGTGTGTGAACATGACTGAGTGGAAACTAAATAAACCAACAAAGGAACAAACAAAACAGGATCATACCTGGAGGAGCAGGGCGAGAGAGAGCAAGCCAAGCGAGGAGAAGAGAGAGAGGTTAGTGGAGCAGTTGGTTAAATACCCTGAGCCCAGGTGGCTCCAATCACTAACGACCCTCCTCTGCCTGCAGGAGGAACCGCCCCTACACTGCAGAGGAGGAGCCGTGACACTCCCCCACTTAACATACTGCTTGACTAGTTGGGCCCAAGCTTGCTGTACAACATTAAAACCTATTCAGTCTGTCTACAAACAGGCTTTCAAAGTGCTTGATAGGAAGCCCAATAGCCATCATCACTGTTACATCCTCAGAAAGCATGAGCTCCTGAGTTGGGAAAATCTTGTGCAATACACCAACGCATGTCTTGTATTCAAGATCCTAAATGGCCTGGCTCCCCCTCCACTCAGTATTTTTGTTAAACAGAAAACCCAAACATATGGCAGCAGATCCACAAGGTCTGCCATGAGAGGTGACTGTATAGTTCCCTTAAGGAAAAGCACCTTTAGTAAATCCGCTTTCTCTGTGAGAGCTTCCCATGTCTGGAATACACTGCCATCAGACACACATAACTGCACCGCCTATCACACTTTCACAAAATGCATGAAGACATGGCTAAAGGTCAATCAGATTTGTGAACATAATCCCTAGCTGTGTATTGCCACTTTCCATGTTGTCTGTTGTCTGTAGCTTGTGAGGTATGGAAACACTTTGTTGCTTTTATGGATTTTGTCTTGTTGCTTTTTGTTCTATGTTGCTCTGTCTGTGTGCTACATCTTGCTTGTCCTATGTTGCTCTGTTTGTATGCTATGTCTTGCTTGTCCTATGTTGCTCTGTGTGTGCTCACTGCTCAATGATTGTCTATATTGGCGGCAGGGTAGCCTAGTGCGGCAGGGTAGCCTAGTGTTTAGAGTGTTGGGCTAGTAACCGAAAGGTTGCAAGTTCGAATCCCCGAGCTGATGAGGTACAAATCTGTCGTTCTGCCCCTGAACAAGGCAGTTAACCCACTGTTCCTAGGCCGTCATTGAAAATAAGAATTTGTTCTTAACTGACGTGCCTAGTTAAATAAAGGTAAATAAAAAAAATTGTAATTGTTTTTAATAACCTGCCCAGGGACTGCGGTTGAAAATTAGCCGGCTGGCTAAAACCGGCACTTTTACTGAAACGATTAATGTGCACTATCCCTGTAAAAATAAAATAAACTCAAACTTATTGGCCTCTTACTCTCTTTCTGCTATCTCTTTCCTGTTCTCTTTCTGCTCTCTCTGTCCATCTTCCTCTAATTTACTCAACTCCATCCTCTCTGCCCTATCTCCCTCTATCCATCTCTATCCTATGTCTAATCTTCTCTCCCTATCTTTTTCACTCTACCGCCCTCCTTTCCATCTCTCCCTCTACCTCCCACTCTCAGCTGCATCGTTGTGCTGTGTTCTGTCTGCTCCAGTGTGGCAGAGAGATCTATGACACAGACCTGGTGATGGCAGACATGAGTTTGACTGACATCTGCTTCGAGGACACCATCATATTATAGATGGCCTTTCGATTTGCTCTCATTTTGTCTGCTTAACCTATTTGACACTATTAGTTTCAGTGATGTTGCATTTTGTCTGTGGTTTTAGTCTTTGCATAAAAACGTATAGAGAACTTTTGTCCTCTTCAATCCTCAGCTTGATTGTGTTATTTGAGTGTAATTTTCCATTTCACTCTGCCAATGTCTATTTGTTAATACTTGTTGCTATATATTTGTGTGTGTACATGTATATGATCCAGTAAGGAGGCAGGCCCGGGCTTTGAGCTGCGTGTGGATCTATAGAGTACCTGTGTGGTGGAGCACTTCTCCCCGGGCCCAGGGACACTAGGACCCAGGATACAGAACTTCCTCAGTAGCTTCCTGGGCTGCACTTCTGGAAGGAGGATCAGGGCAGTTCTGGAGTTGCACCCTATTGTACCATACCCAATGTAGAGGGAGGAGATGGAGGAGGGTCTCCATCACCTCTGCTGCCTGGCCTCTGTACACAGCTACACACACACAGCATGCATACACGATACACACACAGACCTGACCTAATGCCAGTGAGTGAGAGGAGAGCAGACCAGACTGTGATCTATAATTTCTAAAGTGTTTGATTTCTTTCTGCGGGGGGCCTAAGTATCACCTGCTGGCCCACACCACACTGAAAATGGCACATGTTTAGGACAGATTCAGAACACACAACCTGTCCTTATCAGCCACAGGTGAGCAACTCCTCTACTATACTCTTCTCTCCTCTCTCTGTATCAGTATACTGTCTAGGTATAGCAAGCAACAATGGTCGTGTCCAAGATCTGGCTTGCCTACTACTTACTTAAACTGTATACTGTGTACTAATCGTACAACATACTGTTTAGAACATACTGTTTAGTAAAAATGAATGCAGTAAGCAACAAATATCAGCATACTAGGCTCATCCTACTGACAATGTGTCATCTAATCCTGTCACACCCTGATCTGTTTCACCTGTCTTTGTGCTTGTCTCCACCCCCACCAGGTGTCTCCCATCTCCCCTCTTTATCCTCTGTGTATTTATACCTGTGTTCTCTGTTTGTCTGTTGCCAGTTAGTTTTGTTCGTCAAGCATACCAGCGGTTTTGCCCCTTTTCTATAGTTCTAGTTTTCCCTTTTTTGACCATTCTGCCTACCCTGACCCTGAGCCTGCCTGCCGTCCTGTACCTTGCCCAACAACACTGGATTATTGACCTCTGCCTGCCCTGACCCTGAGACTGCATGCCGTTCTGTACCTTTTGGACTCTGATCTGGATTACTGACCTCTGCCTGCCCTTGACCTGTTGTTTTGCCTGCCACCTGTTCTAGTAATAAACCTTTGTTGTAACTTCGACACTGTCTGCATCTGGGTCTTCCCTAAAACATGATGAATCCGCAATTTTGTTGATTCCAGCCATTTGTTCATTTTGGTACAGCGCGTCCCCTCAGCTGATTATCAGCTGTTGTCAGACACAAAAGATGATTCTCTTCCTCAATAGTGAGCAGCAAATTCTACTAGATGAAAAGACTAAATGAGTATGACATCCTGGAATTTAAAGCATACTAATTTAAAAAACATGTCTACTATTTAAAAAACATACCTACTAAAAAAATGACTACTATTTAGAACGCAAGTACAGTCGTGGCCAAAAGTTTTGAGAATGACACAAATATTAATTTTCACAAAGTCTGCTGCCTCAGTTTGCATGTTGGCAATTTGCATATACTCCAGAATTTTATGAAGAGTGATCAGATGAATTGCAATTAATTGAAAAGTCCCTCTTTGCCATGGAAATGAACTGAATCCCGCAAAAACATTTCCACTGCATTTCAGCCCTGCCAAAAAAGGACCAGCTGACATCATGTCAGTGATTGTCTCATTAACACAGGTGTGAGTGTGTGACAGGTCAGTGATTCTCTCGTTAACCTGTTTAGGATAGGGGGCAGTATTTTCACGGCCGGATAAAAAACGTACCCAATTTAATCTGGTTATTACTCCTGCCCAGAAACTAGAATATGCATATATTTAGTAGATGTGGATAGAAAACACCCTAAAGTTTCTAAAACTGTTTGCATGGTGTCTGTGAGTATAACAGAACTCATATGGCAGGCCAAAACCTGAGAAGATTCATACAGGAAGTGCCCTCTCTGACCATTTCTTGTCCTTCTATAGCCTCTTTATGGAAAATAGAGGATCTCTGCTGTAACATGACATTTTCTAAGGCTCCCATAGTCTCTCAGAAGGCGCCAGAACGGGGAATGATGACTCTGCAGTCCCTGGGCGAAAAACAGTAGGGCTTTTGGAAAGTGGTCGTTCTGAGAACAATGACACGGCGGCGCGTGTGCATGTGAAGACTCCATTTTCTATTTTCAGTGTCTGAACAAAAACAAGGTCTCCCGGTCGGAATATTATCGCTATTTTACGAGAAAAATCGCATAAAAATTTATTTTAAACAGCGTTTGACATGCTTCGAAGTACGGTATTGGAATATTTTGACATTTTTTGACACGATATGCGCCGGCGCGTCACCCTTCGGATAGTGTCTTGAACGCAAGAACAAAACGCAGCCATTTGGATATAACTATGGATTATTTGGAACCAAAACAACATTGGGTGTTGAAGTAGAAGTCCTGGGAGTGCATTCTGACAAAGAACAGCAAAGGTAATCCAATTTTCCTTATAGTAAATCTGAGTTTGGTGAGGGCCAAACTTGGTGGGTGTCAAAATAGCTAGCGATGATGGCCGGGCTATCTACTCAGAATATTGCAAAATGTGCTTTCACCGAAAAGCTATTTTAAAATCGGACACCGCGATTGCATAAAGGAGTTCTGTATCTATAATTCTTAAAATAATTGTTATGTTTTTTGTGAACGTTTATCGTGAGTAATTTAGTAAATTCACCGGAAGTTTTCGGTGGGTATGCTAGTTCTGAACGTCACATGCTAATGTAAAAAGCTGGTTTTTGATATAAATATGAACTTGATTGAACAAAACATGCATGTATTGTATAACATAATGTCCTAGGAGTGTCATCTGATGAAGATCATCAAAGGTTAGTGCTGCATTTAGCTGTGGTTTGGGTTTTTGTGACATTATATGCTAGCTTGAAAAATGGGTGTGTGATTATTTCTGGCTGGGTACTCTCCTGACATAATCTAATGTTTTGCTTTTGTTGTAAAGCCTTTTTGAAATCGGACAATGTGGTTAGATAAAGGAGAGTCTTGTCTTTAAAATGGTGAAAAATAGTCATATGTTTGAAAAATTGAAGTTTTTGGATTTCTGAGGTGTTTGTAATTCGCGCCACGCTCTATCATTGGATATTGGCGAGGCGTTCTGCTAGCGGCACATCTAGATGTAAGAGGTTAACCTGTGTTGACGAGGACAAGGCTGAAGATCACTGTCATGCTGATTGAGTTTGAATAACAGACTGGAAGCTTCAAAAGGAGGGTTGTGCTTGGAATCATTGTTCTTCCTCTGTCAACCATGGTTACCTGCAAGGAAACATGCACCGTCATCGTTGCTTTGCACAAAAAGGACTTCACAGGCAAGGATATTGCTGCCAGTAAGATTGCACCTAAATCAACCATTTATCGGATCATCAAGAACTTCAAGGAGAGCGGTTCAATTGTTGTGAAGAAGGCTTCTGGGTGCCCAAGAAAGTCCAGCAAGTGCCTGGACCATCTCCTAAAGTTGATTCAGCTGCGGGATTGGGGCACCACCAGTACAAAGCTTGCTCAGGAATGGCAGCAGGCAGGTGTGAGTGCATCTGCATGCACAGTGAGGTGAAGACTTTTGGAGGATGGCCTGGTGTCAAGAAGGGCAGCAAAGAAGCCAGTTCTCTCCAGGAAAAACATCAGGGACAGACTGATATTCTGCAAAAGGTACAGGGATTGGACTGCTGAGGGCTGGGGTAAAGTCATTTTCTCTGATGAATGTCCCTTTCCAATTGTTTGGGGGATCCGGAAAAAAGCTTGTCCGGAGAAGACAAGGTGAGCGCTACCATCAGTCCTGTGTCATGCCAACAGTAAAGCATCCTGAGACCATTCATGTGTGGGGTTGCTTCTCAGCCAAGGGAGTGGGCTCACTCACAACATTGCCTAAGAACACAGCCATGAATAAAGAATGGTACCAACACATCCTCCGAAAGCAACTTCTCCCAACCATCCAGGAACAGTTTGGTGACAAACAATGCCTTTTCCAGCATGATGGAGCACCTTGCCATAAGGCAAAAGTGATAACTAAGTGGCTCGGGGAACAAAACATCGATATTTTGGGTCCATGGCCAGGAAACTCCCCAGACCTTAATCCGATTGAGAACTTGTGGTCAATTCTCAAGAGGCGGGTGGACAAACAAAAACCCACAAATTCTGACAAACTCCAAGCATTGATTATGCAAGAATGGGCTGCCATCAGTCAGGATGTGTGTAATGCTGGGACGTCATGGGTGTGGAGTCAGGCGCAGGAAACAGAAGCGTTTAGTACAGTGCCTTTTATTACACACCACCAAAAGAGTATTCGCCCAACACAACAGGGCGTATCGAAATACAAAGTCCCAAAAAGCACGATCCACTACACAACACACAGTGTAAATGAATGAAACAAGCCCGCACACAGAACAGGTGGGGAGACGGGCTTAAATAGCCCCGCTAATGACCTAATTGAAACAGGTGCAACAAATAAAGGCATGACCAACAGAAAAGGAAAAAGGGATCAGTGGCAGCTAGTAGGCCGGTGACGACGACCGCCGAGTGCCACCCGAACAGGGAGAGGAGTCACCCTCGGCAGGAGTCGTGACAGTACCCCCCCCCGACGCGCGGCTCCCGCAGCGTGCCGACACCGGCCTCGGGAGCGACCCGGAGGGCGAGGTGCAGGGCGATCCAGGTGGAGGCGATGGAAATCCCTCAACAGTGACGGATCCAGTATGTCCCCCACCGGCACCCAGCACCTCTCCTCCGGGCCGTACCCTTCCCAGTCCATGAGGTACTGCAGGCCCCTCACCCGGCGTCTTGAGTCCAGAATGGTACGTACTGTATACGCCGGGGACCCCTCGATGTCCAGAGGGGGAGGAGGGACCTCCAGCACCTCACCTTCTTGTAAGGGACCAGCTACCACCGGCCTGAGGAGAGACACATGAAACGAGGGGTTAATACAATAATAAGAAGGGAGTTTTAATCTGTAACACACCTCGTTTATTCTCCTCAGGACTTTGAAGGGCCCTACACGCTGCGGACCCAGCTTCCGGCAAGGCAAGCAGAGGGGCAGGTTTCGGGTCGAGAGCCAGACCCTGTACCCCGGTTGGAATACGGGGGCCTCACTGCGGTGGCGGTCAGCGCTCCTCTTCTGCCGTCCACCTGCTTGCTTAAGGGATTCCTGGACAGCCCTCCAGGTCTCCTTGGAGCGCTGCACCCAATCCTCCACCGCAGGAGCCTCGGTCTGACTCTGATGCCACGGTGCCAGGACCGGCTGGTAGCCTAACACACACTGAAATGGCGACATGTTAGTGGATGAGTGGCGGAGTGAGTTTTGTGCCAGCTCGGCCCATGGTATGGCCGGTCCTGGCAGTACGACCGCAGAAACCTACCCACCTCCTGGTTCCCTCTCTCCACCTGCCCATTGCTCTCGGGGTGATAACCGGAGGTCAAGCTGACCGAGACCCCCAGGCGCTCCATAAACGCCCTCCATACACGGGACGTGAACTGGGGACCCCGATCAGAAAAGATGTCCTCCGGCACCCCGTAGTGCCGGAAGACATGGGTGAATAGAGCTTCCGCAGTCTGTAGGGCCGTAGGGAGACCGGCCAACGGGAGGAGATGGCAGGACTTAGAGAACCGATCCACAACCACCAGAACCGTGGTATTCCCCTGAGACGGGGAAGATCGGTAGGAAGGTGCCTAGGAGCCTTACTCTGGGCGCATACCGAACAAGAAGAGACATAAAACCTCACGTCCTTAGCCAAGGTGGGCCACCAGTACTTCCCCCTAAGGCATCGCACTGTCCTCGCCACCCCAGGATGACTCGACGAGGTATGAGCCCATCGAATCAATTGTTCACAGACACCAAGCGGAACGTACTTACGGCCTGTAGGACAGTTAGAAGGTGCAGGCTCTACCTGTAGCGCCCGCTCAATGTCCGCGTCCACCTCCCATACCACTGGTGCTACCAGCTTCGAGGCTGAAAGGATGGGAGTAGGATTGATGGGCCGATCCTCAGTGTCATAGAGACGGGACAGTGCGTTGGCCTTGGTGTTCATGGAACCTGATCTATACGAAATAGTGAACTGAAACCGGGTGAAGAACATGGCCACTGTGCCTGACGCGGATTCAGTCTCCTGGCTGTCCGGATATACTCCAGGTTCCGGTGGTCAGCGTTTACCTGAATGTTTATTGCACAATCCCCCTGTCGATGAGGTGGTAATTTAGTCGCCTTCTTCTTACAGAAGGTGAGAGCCAAATTGGCATACTCAGGGGGAATGCGCACAGTGGAAACCTGGTCTGGACTCTCCACCGACGTGGCACCAATGGAAACTCCCAGACACCTACCTGAACACTCCTCTGACCACCCCTGGAGAACCCCCTGTTTCCACAAAATCCTGTGATTGTGACTGGCCAGCCAAGGCATCCCCAGCACCACTGGAAACGCAGGTGAATTGATAAGGAAGAAACTAATTCGCTCCTTATGATTCCCCTGCATTACCATGTCCAGTGGCACCGTGGCCTCTTTGACCAGCCCTGACCCTAATGGCCGGCTATCTAAGGAGTGCATGGGGAAGGGGGAATCTAACGGCACAAGCGGAACTCCCAGTTTGAAGGCGAGTCCGCGATCCATAAAGTTCCCAGCTGCGCCTGAATCGACTAGCGCCTTATGCTGGGAAAAGGGAGAAAAATCAAGAAAAAAAATTAAAACAAACGTGACCAACAGAGGGTTCTGGGTGAGTTTGATGCTGACTCACCTGGGGTGAACGAGGAGTGTCCTGCCTGCCCTCTCAACTCCCAGAGGGACCCCCCCAGCACCGGTCGGCCGTGTGTCCTCATCGACCACAATTGGTGCAGGAGGAGCGCCCTCCTCCGATTCCCCTTGACGCGGCCCCTCCTAGCTCCATGGGAATGGGCGCGGGAGGGCTAGGAGGTGGAACTGACAGGACCCTTTCTAAACACCCGCGGGCAGCCAGCAGATTGTCCAGTCGGATGGGCATGTCGATCAGTTCATCTAGGGAGAGTGTAGTGTCCCGACATGCTAGCTCCCTGCGGACGTCCTCCCGGAGGCTACACCGGTAATGATCCATTAGGGCCCTGTCGTTCCACCCAGCACCAGCAGCCAAGGTCCGGAACTCCAGAGCAAAGTCTTGCGCGCTCCTCGTCTCCTGCCTAAGATGAAACAGTCGCTCACCCGCCGCTCGGCCTTCTGGGGGGTGGTCGAATACGGCCTGGAAACGGCGGGTGAACTCAGGGAAGTTCTCCCTCGCTGAGTCTGGGCCATTCCATACAGCGTTGGCCCATTCCAATGCTTGGCCCGTCAGGCAGGAGACGAGGAGGCTCACACTCTCCTCCCCGAGGGAGTCAGCCTCACGGTAGCCAGGTATAAATCGATCTATAACAGAATCCCCTGGCACCCTGCCGCTGCTCCATCATACTCCCTCGGGGCACAAGATGAAGTGCGCCAGATCCAGACGGAGAAGGGAGCGGAGTAGGTGGACTCGTCGGGTGAGCCGGAGGTGAAGAGAGGAGACCACTTCTCTCCCATCGGTCCATCCTCTCCATCATCTGGTCCATAGCTGACCCAATCCGATGGAGGACGGTGGTGTGATGGAGGACCCTTTCCTCCATCGATGGTAGAGGGGTGGCGGCTGCTCCTGCTGACTCCATGCTTAGAAGGTGCAGGCTTCTGTAACGCTGGGACGTCGTGGGTGAGGGGGCAGGCACAGGAAACAGAAGTGTTTAGTACAGTGCCTTTTATTATGCACCACCAAAAGAGTATTCGCCCAACACAACAGGGCGTATCAAAATACAAAGTCACAAAAAACACGATCCACTACACAACACACAGTGTAAATGAATGAAACAAGCCCGCACACAGAACAGGTGGGGAGACATGCTTAAATAGCTCCGTTAATGACCTAATTGAAACAGGTGCAACAAATAAAGGCATAACCAACAGAAAAGGAAAAAGGGATCGGTGGCAGCTAGTAGGCCGGTGACGACGACCGCCAAGTGCCACCCGAACAGGGAGAGGAGTCACCCTCAGCAGGAGTCGTGACAATGTGGCCCAGAAGTTAACTTCTCTAGAGTCTGTGGGACGCTACCGTCCCACAGTTCCAGTGAAATTGCAGAGCACCAAATTCAAAAACCAAAATACTCATTATAAAAATTCAGGAAATTTCAAGTGTTATACATGGGTTTAAAGATACACTTCTTGTTAATCCAACCACGGTGTCAGATTTCAAAAATACTTTACGGGAAAGCAAACCATGCGATTATCTGAGAACAGCGCCCAGCAGACAAATCATTAAACAGTAACCAGCCAAGTAGACGAGTAACAAAAGTCAGAAATATCGACAAAATGAATCACTTACCTTTGATCTTCATATGGTTACACTCACAAAACTCCCAGTTACCCAATAAATGTTTGTTTTGTTTGATCAAGTCCCTCTTTATATCAAAAATCCTCAGTTTTGTTAGCGCGTTTTGTTCAGTAAAACACTGTCTCAAACAACAGCCGGTGAAATTGCAGAGCGTGAAACTCAACAAAACAGAAATTCTCATAATAAACATACATAAAACATACAAATGTTATACACCAGCTTAAAGATAAACTTATTGTTAATCCAACCGCTGTGTCAGATTTCAAAAAGTCTTTACAGCAATAGCAAACCTTGTGATTATCTGAGAACAGCGCCCAGCAGACAAATCATTACAAACAGTTAGCAGCCAAGAAGAGGAGTAACAAAAGTCAGAAATAGCATTAAAATGTATCACTTACCTTTGATGATCTTCATATGGTTGCACTCCGAAGACTCCATGTTACACAAGAAATGTTTGTTTTGTTCGATAATGTCCCTCTTTATGTCCAAAAACCTCAGTTTTGTTGGTGCGTTTTGTTCAGTATTCCACTGGAACAAAGCGCGGTCACAAAAGACAGACGAAAAATCTAAAAAGTACCATAAAGGTTCATAGAAACAAGTCAAACGATGTTTTTAATCAATCGTCAAGTTGTTTTTGTCATTAATAATCGATAATATTTCAACCAGACAAAAGCTTCGTCAATAGAAAAGGAAAAACAAGAAAGGTGCGCTCCCGGTCGCACGCTGTCTTCATGTCTGGAAATTTCCACTGTCCACTCATTGAATGTGCTGTTTGTCCCTCATTTTTCAGAGTAAAAGCCTGAAACAATGCCTAAAGACTGGCCACATGTTGTAGAAGGCATAGAGATCGTTAACTGCGTCATAAGTCTTTGCATGGTGGATAGGCTTTCAATGGAAAAACAGGCATTTCAAAATAATAGCACTTCTTGGATGGATTTTCCTCTGGTTTTTGCCTGACACATCAGTTCTATTATACTCACAGACATTATTTTAACAGTTTTGGAAATGTTAGAGTGTTTTCCATCCGAATCTACCAATTATATGCATATCCTAGCTTCTGGACCTGAGTAGCAGGCAGTTTACTTTGGACGCGCTTTTCATCCAAAATTCCGAATGCTGCCCCCTACCTTAGTGAGGTTAATTGACAGCATGCCACGGCGGATTGCAGAGGTCTTGAAAAAGAAGGGTCAACACTGCAAATATTGACTCTTTGCATCAACTTCATGTAATTGTCAATAAAAGCCTTTGACACTTATGAAATGCTTGTAATTATACTTCAGTATTCCATAGTAACATCTGACAAAAATATCTAAAGACACTGAAGCAGCAAACTTTGTGGAAATTAATATTTGCGTCATTCTCAAAACTTTTGGCCACGACTGTAGATACCCTGAATGCAGCTCACTCTCCAGATCCCAATCACCTGAATTATTATCACCTGTTCACACCTGTATGTCATTATCACACACTATTTAGTTCAGTTCTTTGCACCCCATCATTGTGAGGTATAGTTTGTTTTGTGACACACTTCTATTCGGGGCGCTGTTTTTCCCATAATTTAATCCTCCCATGAATGATCGTTTTTGCCTGCCTCACTAACGTCGCCTTTTGCCTATTCCCTGCCTATACTTTAGCCTATCGGATTTCCTGTTATCAACCTATTGCTTGACCTGGACGATGTTACTAGCCTTTTCCCTGCCAGTACTGTTGCCTTTTTGGACCCCCTGTGTATGACCTCCTGCCCCTGGACCCAGCTACTTGCCTCCTCCTGTGGTCCTTTACAAATAAACACCTGCTGTGCCCTGTGCTTGAAACCAGCTCTCTGTCTCCCATCGTGTTCATTACAAAGCCAAACAGCATTCTTTTTTTTTGAACTTTTTAGTTGCACACCTCATGTAGCATAGCCCACAGGCCTATATAGTTTGATAAAGTGGCCTAATAACTTTTTAAAATTAAGCACATTAATCTGCTTTACAATGTGTGTAGAGCCTAACTGGCATACATACGCAGCGGTGGAGTTTAAAATTTGGGGAAGATCATTTTCACCATAAAAATGCACCTTTATACTAAAAGCATTACATGCTTAATCGCATTTGTGGTCACTTTTGAGAATGGTGTTTTCCTGCTAATGGAATATTTGCGCTTATAGCCTACTGCCGTGTGTGCATTTCTGCACTTATAATGTGAAGAAACAGACTAATAGTTTATCAACATTTTAAGCTAAACATTCTCATCTGTTGCGTCAGGCTAATTGCTTAAAACAGTTTTTTTATGTCAGTGGTTGTATTAATTTGGGATCTATCACATCCCACAACTGTCCCAGACTTTTTATGTTCGTTTGTAACGCCCTGGCCATAGAGAGGGGTTTTTGTTCTTTATTTTGGTTAGGCCAGGGTGTTACATTGGGTGGGCGTTCTATGTTCCTTTTTCTATGTTTTTGTATTTCTTTGTTTTGGGCCGTGTGTGTGGCTCCCAATCAGGCACAGCTGAAGCTCGTTGCTGCTGATTGGGAGTCACACA
Organism: Salmo trutta; assembly: GCF_901001165.1. Lineage (NCBI taxonomy): Eukaryota > Metazoa > Chordata > Actinopteri > Salmoniformes > Salmonidae > Salmo > Salmo trutta. The sequence goes on from NC_042979.1 coordinate 25,984,550, forward strand.
TAAGGAGCATGTTTTTCCTTTGGGTTTGTGGGTAATTGTTTCTGTCAGTGTTTTGTTCCAGACAGGACTGTTTGCTGTCGGTTTGCTCATTTTCTTGTTTTGTATAGTGTTCACGTTGTTTACATTAAATTCTAATAATGAACACTAACTCCGCTGCACCTTGGTCCACTTCTTCAGACGACAGCCGTTACAGAATTACCCACCACCAAGGGACCAAGCAGCGGAAGAGGGAGGTCCGGTCAATGGAGGAGACGCCGGCCAGCAGACGGGGTCGCTGGCGTCGGTCGAGGAAGCCCGGAAGACACCCCCAAGAAAATTTTTGGGGGGGGCTAATGGGGTGGTCCGGAAGGGCAGAGGAGGAGCCCAGACCACTGCTCTCGTGGGGGATAACGGCAGAGGAAGAGAGGAAGATGATGAGGCAGTTGATTGAGGACCTGCAGATGGATGATCTGGAGGAGCCTTGGTATGCGGAGTTGCGCGCTGTGTCGCCAGTGCGTCCGCACAGCCCGGTGCGTCCGGTGGACATGCCCAGCACATGCCGTGCTAGGAAGGGCATCCAGCCAGGACGAGTGGCAAAACCGGCTCCACGCTTCAGTTCACCAGTGCGTGTTCACAGTCCTGTCTGGCCCGTCCCTGCTCCCCGCACCAAGTCCACAGTGCATGTTCCCAGTCCTGTCCGGTCCGTCCCTGCTCCCCGCACCAGGCCCAAGGTGCGTGTCCACAGTCCTGTCCAGCCCGTCCCTGCTCCCCGCACCAAGCCCAAGGTGCGTGTCCCCAGCCCTGCCAGTCAACAGTCGTCAGAGCTGCCCGCCAGTCAACAGTCGTCAGAGCTGCCCGCCAGTCAACAGTCGTCAGAGCTGCCCGCCAGTCAACAGTCGTCAGAGCTGCCCGCCAGTCAACAGTCGTCAGAGCTGCCCGCCAGTCAACAGTCGTCAGAGCTGCCCGCCAGTCAACAGTCGTCAGAGCTGCCCGCCAGTCAACAGTCGCCAGAGAGGTCAGACTGCGCTGAACTGCCGGAGTGGCCAGACTGCGCTGAACTGCCGGAGTGGCCAGACTGCGCTGAACTGCCGGAGTGGCCAGACTGCGCTGAACTGCCGGAGTGGCCAGACTGCGCTGAACTGCCGGAGTGGCCAGACTGCGCTGAACTGCCGGAGTGGCCAGACTGCGCTGAACTGCCGGAGTGGCCAGACTGCGCTGAACTGCCGGAGTGGCCAGACTGCGCTGACCTGCCGGAGTGGCCAGACTGCCCAGAACTGCCGGAGTGGCCAGACTGCCCCGAACTGCCGGAGTGGCCAGACTGCCCCGAACTGCCGGAGTGGCCAGACTGCCCCGAACTGCCGGAGTGGCCAGACTGCCCCGAACTGCCGGAGTGGCCAGACTGCGCCGAACTGCCGGAGTGGCCAGACTGCGCCGAACTGCCGGAGTGGCCAGACTGCCCCGACCTGCCGGAGTGGCCAGACTGCCCCGACCTGCCGGAGTGGCCAGACTGCCCCGACCTGCCGGAGTGGCCAGACTGCCCCGACCTGCCGGAGTGGCCAGACTGCCCCGACCTGCCGGAGTGGCCAGACTGCCCCGACCTGCCGGAGTGGCCAGACTGCCCCGACCTGCCAGAGTGGCCAGGGACGCCCGCCAGCCCGGTGAGTCCTGTGCCTACGCCTAGGGCCAGGCCTCTGTCATGTCTCCCCAGCCTGGTGAATCCTGGGTCAGTGCCGTCAGAGCAGCCAGGGTCGCCCGCCAGCCAGGCGCAACCATCGCCGCCCGCCAGCCGGGCGCAGCCAGGGTCGCCCGCCAGCCGGGCGCAACAAGGGTCGCCCGCCAGCCAGGCGCAACCATCGCCGCCCGCCAGCCGGGCGCAACCATCGCCGCCCGCCAGCCGGGCGCAACCATCGCCGCCCGCCAGCCGGGCGCAACCATCGCCGGCCGCCAGCCGGGCGCAGTCAGTGTCGCCCACCAGACCTTTGGCGCGGCCAGGTGCGCCACCGAAGAGGGCGACGTCAAGGGTGGAGCAGAGGCCACGTCCCGCACCTGAGCCGCCGCCGTAAGAAGGCCCACCCGGACCCTCCCCTTCAGAGTCAGGTTTTGCGGCCGGAGTCCGCACCTTTGGGGGGGGGTACTGTAACGCCCTGGCCATAGAGAGGGGTTTTTGTTCTTTATTTTGGTTAGGCCAGGGTGTTACATTGGGTGGGCGTTCTATGTTCCTTTTTCTATGTTTTTGTATTTCTTTGTTTTGGGCCGTGTGTGTGGCTCCCAATCAGGCACAGCTGAAGCTCGTTGCTGCTGATTGGGAGTCACACATAAGGAGCATGTTTTTCCTTTGGGTTTGTGGGTAATTGTTTCTGTCAGTGTTTTGTTCCAGACAGGACTGTTTGCTGTCGGTTTGCTCATTTTCTTGTTTTGTATAGTGTTCACGTTGTTTACATTAAATTCTAATAATGAACACTAACTCCGCTGCACCTTGGTCCACTTCTTCAGACGACAGCCGTTACATCGTTAGCTTACTTTAGCTCTTGTTGGCTTACGAAAAGTAAATGTGGACAGTTCTTCCAATATCTTCAATATGCGGCTCGGAATTTAATAAGGATGCGCTTAGTTGCGTCCTCGATGTGTCTGTCTTCACTTGTAGCCTGTGAGAAAGACCCGATCACTTGATTGACAGCCATGTGGAATGCCTTACAAAATACTTTTAAACTGGAAGAACTTGTCCCGATTGGTATTTTTAAATCACTGATGAATGATCTTGAGACTGATTCCCTGACATGTCAATGTTTTTAATTAGCTGTTTTTGATTTTGTTATATTCTTTGTTAATTCTATGGTTTTTACTAGATTAATTGTAGTTTTTCATGTTGTTTGTCTGTAATTTTTGTAATGACTTGGCGCTGCCTATCTTGGCCAGGACGCTCTTGAAAAAGAGATTTTAAATCTCAATGAGCCCTTCCTGGTTAAATAAAGGTTAAATAAAAAATAAATAAAATGTGAGTGAGAGGTGCTTCGGCACACAGCGGGGAGAAGGGAATTATAATTATTATGTTCAGCCCAAGGGCATAACGGCTACTGGCCGCAAAAGGCATGGATGTTTTTAGGGGGATTATGGTCACACAAAGGGGATGCAGACGGGAATTTCGAGGCATTATCAAAAGCTTGTCAAATTGTGAATGACAGACTGATGAAGTGTGTACAGCCTGCGCAAAAAAAACAAAGCAGAGCTCATGCCTTTCATGCAACGTTTTTCAACTTTTTTCAAATCATCATTATTCGCATCATGCAGCCTTAGAATGTATTAGAAGCATATAGACCAACATTTCTATCACAATTAAAGTTAGATAACTCTAAATTAAACATATAAACTCAGCAAAAAAAGAAACGTCCTCTCACTGTCAACTGCATTAATTTTCAGCAAACTTAACATGTGTAAATATTTCTATGAACATAAGATTCAACAACTAAGACATAAACTGAACAAGTTCCACAGACATGTAACAAAAAGAAATTGAATAATGTGTCCCTGTACAAGGGGGGGGGGTGAAAATCAAAAGTAACAGTCAGTATCTGGTGTGGCCACGAGCTACATTAAGTACTGCTGTGCATCTCCTCCTCATGGACTGCACCAGATTTGCCAGTTCTTGCTGTGAGATTTTACCACACTCTTCCACCAAGGCACCTGCAAGTTCCCGGACATTTCTGGGGGGAATGGCCCTAGCCCTCACCCTCCGATCCAACAGGTCCCAGACGTGCTCAATGGGATTGAGATCTGGGCTCTTTGCTGGCCTTGGCAGAACACTGACATTCCTGTCTTGCAGGAAATCACGCACAGAACGAGCGGTATGGGTGGTGGCATTGTCATGCTGGAGGGTCATGTCAGGATGAGCCTGCAGGAAGGGTACCACATGAGGGAGGAGGATGTCTTCCCTGTAATGCACAGCGTTGAGATTGTCTGCAATGACAACAAGCACAGTCCGATGATGCTGTGGCACACCACCCCAGACCATGACGACCATCCACCTCCAAATTGATCCCGCTCCAGAGTACAGGCCTTGGTCTAACGCTCATCCCTTCGACAATATACACAAATCCGACCATCACCCCTGGTGAGACAAAACCTTGACTCGTCAGTGAAGAGCACTTTTTGCCAGTCCTGTCTGGTCCAGCGACGGTGGGTTTGTGCCCATAGACAACGTTGTTGCCGGTGATGTCTGGTGATGACCTGCCTTACAACAGGCCTACAAGCCCTCAGTTCAGCCTCTCTCAGCCGATTGTGGACAGTCTGAGCACTGATGGAGGGATTGTGCATTCCTGGTGTAACTCGGGAAGTTGTTGTTGCCATCCTGTACCTGACCCGCAGGTGTGATGTTCGGATGTACTGATCTGTACCGATCCTGTGCAGGTGTTGTTACACATGGTCTGCCACTGCGAGGACGATCAGCTGTCCATCCTGTCTCCCTGTAGCGCTGTCTTAGTACGGACAGTACGGACATTGCAATTTATTGCCCTGGCCACATCTGCAGTCCTCATGCCTCCTTGCAGCACGCCTAAGGCGGGACTCTGATGAGCAGGGACCCTGATCCTGTTTTTCAGAGTCAGTAGAAAGGCCTCTTTAGTGTCCTAAGTTTTCATAACTGTGACCTTAGTTGCCTACCGTCTGTAAGCTGTTAGTGTCTTAACTTACATCTAGATGTTCCGCTAGCGGAACACCTGCTCCAATATCTAATGATGGGCGTGGCGCGAAATACAAAGTCCTCGAAAATCCGAAAACTTCCATTTTTCAAACATATGACTATTTTACACCATTTTAAAGACAAGACTCTCCTTTATCTAACCACACTGTCCGATTTCAAAAAGGCTTTACAGAAAAGGCTTTACAGAGAAAGCAAAACATTAGATTGTCAGCAGAGTACCCAGCCAGAAATAATCAGACACCCATTTTTCAAGCTAGCATATAATGTCACAAAAACCCAAACCACAGCTAAATGCAGCACTAACCTTTGATGATCTTCATCAGATGACACTCCTAGGACATTATGTTATACAATACATGCATGTTTTGTTCAATCAAGTTCATATTTATATCAAAAAACAGCTTTTTACATTAGCATGTGACGAGAAGCTCATGAATTTATTACTGCTGAAGTGAAAGCCATCCTCTCTTGGGGAATGCTGCTTTTGAGTTAGCTTTGCGACAGTATCAAAAATACATTTTGGATTGTTCGTATTTTCCTCAATTAAGTTAGAAAATAGGATGATCGAGCAGCAGTGAGGGCTCTTCGATACTGCACGGTACTGTCTTTCCAAGCTAGTCGGAAGACTTCCCGTTTGGTGTGGCGCCATTTCCGTTGCAATTTTCTGGAAGCTTGCTTCAGAGCTCGTGTATTTTCTGTATATCAGGGAGCTAGTTTCTTATGACAAATGTTTTTAGTTTTAAGGGGTGCAACTGCATCTAGGGTATTGCACAAGGTTACATTGAGTTCCTCAGTTAGGTGGTTATGTCACGTCCTGACCAGTAAAAGCGGTTATTTGTCATTGTAGTTTGGTCAGGGCGTGGCAGGGGGTGTTTTTTTTGTGTTTCGGTGTTTTTGGGTTTAGGTTCTATGTTATCTATTTCTATGTTTATTTCTAGTTTTCTATTTCTATGTTGGGTTTTTGGCAATGATCTCCAATTAGAGGCAGCTGGTTGTCGTTGTCTCTAATTGGAGGCCATATTTAGTTGTGTATGTTTCACTTGTGTTTTGTGGGTGGTTATTTTCTGTATAGCCTGGGAGCCTTATGGAACTGTTTTTCATCGTACATTTATTTTCTTTGTGTTTTCATCAAATAAATTAAGTATGAGCACTTTACCTGCTGTGCCTCGGTCCTATCCGTACGACGCCCATGACAGGTTAACTGATTTTTGTCCTCTGACGTCCTTGGGAAGGCAGAGGGAGTTTGGAAGGGCATCTAGGAATCTTTGGGTTGTCTGAGAATAGATAGTACGACTTTTGATGCTCCTTGGTTGGGGTCTGAGCAGATTATTTGTTGCGATTGCAAACGTAATAAAATGGTTGTCCGATAGTCCAGGATTATGAGGAAAAACATTAAGATCCACAACATTTATTCCACAGGACAAAACTAGGTCCAGAGTATGACTGTGGTAGTGAGTAGGTCCGGAGACATGTTGGACAAAACCCACTGAGTCGATGATGGCTCCAAAAGCCTTTTGGAGTGGGTCTGTGGACTTTTCCATGTGAATATTAAAGCCACCAAAAATTAGAATATTATCTGCTCTGACTACAAGGTCCAATGGGAATTCAGGGAACTCAGTGAGGATTGCTGTATATGGCCCAGGAGGCCTGTAAACAGTAGCTATAAAAAGTGATTGAGTAGGCTGCATAGATTTCATGACTAGATGCTCAAAAGATGAAAACGTCAGGGTTTTTTTGTAAATTGAAATTTGCTATCATAAATGTTAGTAACACCTCTGCCTTTGCGTGATGCGCGGGGGATATGGTCACTAGTGTAACCAGGGGAGGCCTCATATAACACAGTAAATTCATCAGGCTTAAGCCATGTTTCAGTCAGGCCAATCACATCAAGATTATGATCAGTGATTAGTTCATTGACTATAACTGCCTTGGAAGTGAGGGATCTAACATTAAGTAGCCCTATTTTGAGATGTGAGGTATCACAATCTCTTTCAATAATGACAGGAATGGAGGAGATCTTTATTCTAGTGAGATTGCTAAGGCAAACACCGCCATGTTTAGTTTTGCCCAACCTAGGTCGAGGCACAGACACAGTCTCAATGGGGATAGCTGAGCTGACTACACTGACTGTGCTAGTGGCAGACTCCACTAAGCTTGCTGGCTGGCTAGCAGCCTGCTGCCTGGCCTGCACCCTATTTCATTGTGGAGCTAGGGGAGTTAGAGCCCTGTCTATATTCATAGATAAGATGAGAGCACCTCTCCAGCTAGGATGGAGTTTGTCACTCCTCAACAGGCCAGACTTGGTCCTGTTTGTGGGTGAGTCCCAGAAAGAGGGCCAATTATCTACAAATTCTATCTTTTGGGAGGGGCAGAAAACAGCTTTCAACCAGCAATTGAGTTGTGAGACTGCTCTAGAGCTCATCACTTCCCCTAACTGGTGAGGGGGCCAGAGACAATTACTCAATGCCGACATCTTTCTAGCTGATTTACACGCTGAAGCTATGTTTCGCTTGGTGACCTCTGACTGTTTCATCCTAACGTCGTTGGTGCCGACGTGGATAACAATATCCCTATACTCTCTACACTCGCCAGTTTTAGCTTTAGCCAGCACCATCTTCAGATTAGCCTTAACGTCGGTAGCCCTGCCCCCTGGTAAACAGTGTATGATTGCTGGATGATTAGTTTTAAGTCTAATACTGCGGGTAATGGAGTCGCCAATGACTAGGGTTTTCAGTTTGTCAGAGCTAATCGTGGGAGGCTTCGGCGTCTCAGACCCTGTAACGGGAGGAGTAGAGACCAGAGAAGGCTCGGCCTCTGACTCCGACTCGCTGCTTAATGGGGAGAACCGGTTGAAAGTTTATGTCGGCTGAATGAGCGACACCGGTTGAGCATTCCTACAGAATTTCCCTCCAGAAGTCATGAGAAAGTTGTCCGGCTGCGGGGACCGTGCGATGGGATTTATTCTACTACCTGTACTTTCTGGTGGGACAGACTCTGTTTCATCCTTTCCTACACCGAAATAACCCTTGCCAAAGTTTAATGAATAACTTCAGCATGCTCAAATGGATATTCAGTGTCCAATAGGTGCCCTTCCTTGAAGGTTTTCCAATGCCTGGCATGGTCTTTGGTTAAATTTGTTTTAAGATTCACTGCTCGAATGAGGGATCTTACAGATCATTGTATGGGTGGGGTACAGAGATGAGGTAGTCAATCAACAATTATGTTAAACATTCTTGCAAACAGAGTGAGTCCATGCAACTTATTATGTGACTTCTTAAGAACATTTTTACTCCTGAACTTAAGGCTTGCCATAACAACAGTGTTGAATTCTTGGTGACTCAAGACAGTTCAGCTTTTCATTTGTTATTAATTAGTAAAATGTAAAAAAACACCATTCCTCTGACATTATGGCGTATTGTGGAATTAGACTCCCTTTTACAGATGTACCATTAAAAGTATTCTGTCGGGCTGCATCACCACCTGGTACGGCAACTGCACCGCCCTCAACCGAATGGCTCTCCAGAGGGTGGTGCATTCAGCCCAAAGCATCACAGGGGGCATGCTGCCCGCCCTCCAGGACACTTACAGCACACTCAAAGGAAGGCCAAAAAAGACTATGTCACGGTCTGTTCACTCTGCTACCATCTATCAGACAGAGACTGTACAGGTGCATCAAAGCTGGGACCAAAAGACTGAAAAACAGCTTCTATCTCCAGGCCAACAGACTGTTGAACACCCATCACACAATCTCCTGTAGTAAGAGACTCACTCCCACAAAACACCCACTCACACAAGCAGACTCCTGTACTCACAAATACTCACACACACATATACGCCCATACTCACAAATACACACACACACACACACACACACACACACACACACACACACACACACACACACACACACACACACACACACACACAGCTAACGCTGCTGTCCCATGTATATAGAGACATTAAACACTGGACACTTCCTGTTTCTCTTATTCAGTTTTTTCCTGTGCATTTTCATATGTATTCTTCACATTGCTCATTCTAATATAGCTACTACTGTATATTTAATTTTTATTGTTTTATACACACCACAAACTGCAAAATGTTCTCTCAGCTCCATGGCAGCATACTTGGAATTACAGGAGATTAGGTTTGAACTCCAAAATGTTATCTCCACTGCCAAGCAGAGGTTGGAACCAAAGTTATTTTCCAATTGTTTTGTTCTGAACAGAACCATTTATTGTTTTGGTTCCGTTCCACTGTTACGACCAGCAAAATAAAGTTCTGAATCGGTTCAAACTCCCTAAAAGACCTTTCTGTTCCTTTTTAAACATCTGAAATCATACTTTTTTTTACATAGCTCGACATTAAATTGCTTTACCAATCATGCAGTGCAGATAGCAGCTTGCTATGGAGCGGGCAAGCTATAACTCAGTGAGTTGTTTACATGCGTGATGGAAAGACGGGTTGGGCGCGAGATGCAACTGAAACTTTGTGGGTGGGCAGAAAGCAAAAGAGGGTGGAGGAGGCTTGGCTTGAAAAGCTTGGTATCTTGCATCTGAATTAGGGCCACAGAATTATACCTACGGAGGAATGGCTTCTATCTAGGAACTTTTAATGTCTTTGAACTTTGGACCAGAGAAGCTAGTGTCATGACGTTGCCCTTTCTGGGTGTAGATCATGGCTTCCCCCTCTCTCTCTCTCATTCTCTCTCTCCTAAACCCAGGTTTTATTGCCCAGGTCATAAATTGCCGGCGGAGACTCACTCACCCTGGTCATGCAGAGAGAGGATGAGGATGGAGCCGACAGAGATGGCCGCCTCGCTTCGCGTTCTTAGGAAACTATGCAGTATTTTGTTTTTTTTATATATTATTTCTTACATTGTTACCTCAGGCAATCTTAAGTCTTATTACATACAGCCGGGAAGAACTATTGGATATAAGAGCAACGTCAATTTACCAAAATTATGATTAGGATTATGACTTTCCTGAAGCGGAGCCTCTGTTTGGACCACCACCCAGGACTATGGATCGGATCCCAGTTGGCGACCCAAAACAACAGCGCCGCAGAAGGGGCAGACGAGCGGTCGTCTGGTCAGGCTCCGTAGACGGGCACATCGCTCACCGCTCCCGAGTATACTACTCCCCAATGTCCAGTCTCTTAACAACAAGGTAGATGAAATTCGAGCAAGGGAGAGGCCTTCCAGAGAGACATCAGAGATTGTAACATCCTCTGTTTCATGGAAACATGGCTCACTCGGGATACGTTATCAGAGTCAGTACAGCTACCTGGTTTCTTCACGCATCGCACTGACAAAAACAAACATCTCTCTGGTAAGAAGAAGGGCGGGGGTGTATGCCTTATGATTAACGAGTCGTGGTGTGATCATAACAACATACAGGAACTCAAGTCCTTTTGTTTAGCTGACCTAGAATTCCTTACAATCAAATGCCGACCACATTATCTACCAAGAGAATTCTCTTCGATTATAATCACAGCCGTGTATATCCCCCCCAAGCAGACACCTCGACGGCCCTGAAAGAACTTCATTGGACTCTATGTAAACTAGAAACCACATATCCTGAGGCTGCATTTATTGTAGCTGGGGATTTTAACAAAACTAACCTGAAAACAATGCTCCCTAAATTTTATCAGCATATCGAATGCACGACCCGGGCTGGCAGCATTCGGGATCATTGCTACTCTAACTTCCGCGACGCATACAAAGCCCTCCCTCGCCCTACTTTCGGCAAATCTGACCACGACTCAGTTTTGTTGCTCCCAGCCTATATACAGAAACTAAAACAGGAAATGCCCGTGCTCAGGTCTGTTCAATGCTGGTCCGACCAATCTGATTCCACGCTTCAAGATTGCTTCGATCTCGTGGACTGGGATATGTTCCGGATAGCCTCATACAACAACATTGATGTATACGCTGATTCGGTGAGCGAGTTTATTAGCAAGTGCACCGGTGATGTTGTACCCACGATGACTATTAAAACTTTCCCCAACCAGAAACCGTGGATAGATGGCAGCATTCGCACAAAATTGAAAGCACGAACCACTGCTTTTAATCATGGCAAGGCAACCGGAAACATGACCGAATACAAACAGTGTAGCTATTCCCTCCGCAAGTCACGTCCTGACCAGTAAAAGGGGTTGTTTATTATTGTAGTTTGGTCAGGGCGTGGCAGGGGGTGTTTGTTTTGTGTGTTTCAGGGTTTTTGGGGTTTTTGGGTTAGGTTCTATGTTCTTCTATTTCTATGTGTTTATCTAGTTTATTTATTTCTATTTTAGATTTGTTTGGGGTTGGTCTCTAATTGGAGGCAGCTGAATCTCGTTGCCTCTGATTAGAGTCCATATTTAAGTGGGTTAGTTTTCTCTTGTGTTTGTGGGTGTTTTTTTCCGTGTATAGTCTGATCACCTTACAGGACTGTTTTTCGTCGTTGTTTTGTTTCAGTGTTTTGTTTCCTCTTAAATAAAAGAAAATTATTCACATACCCGCTGCATTTTGGTCCACTCCATACGACGACTGTGACAGAACCACCCACCAAAAGAGGACCAAGCAGCGGAGGATGGAGCAGCAGAGGAGCTATAAGGAGTCATGGATCTGGGAGGAGATCCTGGACGGGGCAGGACCATGGCACCAGGCTGGGGAGTACCGGCGTCCTAAGGAGGACCTGGGGGCAGCCAAGGCGGAACGGCGCCATTACGAGGTGTTATACGCACCGAGTGGCAAGTGTGAGAGGCAGCCCCAAAGTTTTTTTTTTGGGGGGGGGCACACGGGTAATGTGGCTAAGTCAGGTCGGAGTCCTGAGCCAACTTCCCGTGCTTATTATGGGGAGCGACGGATCAAGAAAGCACCGAGCTATGCGGAAATGCACACTGTATTGCCCAGACGCATTCAAAGGCCGGTGCGATCGGTGAAAGCTCTTCAGCGTTGCCAGGCTAGGTTGAGCACTCAGCCAGGAAGGGTTGTGGAGGCTGTATGCTCCAGACCGCCAGTGCGTCTCCAGGACCCAGTGTACCCTGTTCATGCTTCCCGCACTAGCCCTGAGGTGCGTGTTACTAGGCTGGCGCCTCCAAAGCCAGCCCCACGCATCAGGCCTCCAGTGCGCCTGCCCAGTCCAGTACGTCAGCAACAGCACCTCTTCAACCTCAGGAGGCTGAATAAATTTGTCTTGTCACTGAAAACACTCACAAACTTTTACAGATGCACAATCGAGAGCATCCTGTCGGGCTGTATCACCACCTGGTTCGGCAACTGCTCCACCCACAACTGTAAGGCTCTCCAGAGGGTAGTGAAGTCTGCACAACGCATCACATACTTCAAAATTGTCAGTCACGGGTCAATAATGTATGGATATTAGAAGCAGGTCTATGTAATACATTTAATGACAAACCATCTATCTACTTAGGTAAACATATGAATTACCTGTTGCACAATTTTCGGCACAGGTGTATGGCGAATCAGTTACCAACACCTGCGCCGAACGTTGGTCAACAGGTAATTCATATGTTTACCTAAGTAGTTAGATGGTTTGTCATTAAATGTATTAGATAGACATGCTTCTAATATCTGTACATTATTAACCCGTGACTGACAATTTTGAAGTATGTTAGCTAAAACCCTAAAACGAGCTGAAGTCAGATCGTCTACTTAAGTAGGCAATAGAAAAAAAGCCTGTCTATCATGTTAATTGATTGGGTTAAGACGAACCGTCACTCTAAAACTAGCGAACCAATGGAGACTCATTGTCTACGTCTCCCTGTAAACCCCGTCCTTCACGGAAAAATAATGCCAAAACTCACAACCGAAAAGACTGGCAGTGAAAGCAAAGATACAAGTAGCGTAACCAAAAGGTAGTAGATGCAGGCAAGAGCGTAGGCAAAATGTATTCAATAGGATTGGTTGTTGGGAAAGTTTAACCCAAAAATATTTTTGCATTAGTTTTATTTCATAGAGTTTTGCTCTCGCTTGAAAATGATTTCATTACACATTTTGGGGTTTTGCTTTTGATGTCTTATTTTTCTTTACAGTGCTATACATTTTGCTTTCAATTGTTTGGTTTTTGATTTCAACATCCATTATTTCACCCATCCTCGAAAATACAATGTTTACATTCTGAGCTTTATTTTCATGTTCATGATTTATTTTATTTTGTATTCAATACATATGGCGTGAAATTGACCCCATATCTTTGGTCCGTGTATGTTTTTTCACTGCTCAACCGTTAAGGAGGGTTACGACTCAAGACAACTCAATTGGTGGTTCACAAAGCAAAAAAGTTTGGGAATCCATGGGCTAGAGGATGATTGACTGACACTCTCCAAATTGTTAATTGATAGCAGAGGAGAAGGAGTGACAGGGCATTGTTTTGTTGATGAAAACAATTGTGAACATAATAGTATAAAGTTCCCGCTGTGCCCATGTTAAAGGAAACAATGTGAATATGACGTACTGCTGAACCAAAGTTAACGTAAGATGAGACATTCAGACCAGCCTTACTGATTGAACTTACATTAACTACATTTAGTTGTGGTATTGACTCATTTATTTTCTTTAAAGAGGAAATCTATAGTTGCTACATCCATTTTTGGACTTAATGAATGCATTAATGATATATATACCCATTGATTCTTTAAGAATATAACTTAGAAATGCCTCATGAGCTTAGTTTAACTGTCGAACCCCATCAGAACCTGATTATATAAGATTGTTTTACTACAATGTAAATGTAAACAAACACTGGATAGTCTCAAAACATGACTAAAAAATATAATGTTGAAATCCTGGATGGTCAGTTGTTGAATCCATGGCTCTGTCTGTGAATTTGAGTGTGGTTACATTTCTCCAGCCCCGTCCCTGAGCTTTTTACATCACACAGCATGGTAACAAAATGTGCAGTACATATTGTTCTTTTCTCTTTTCAATAGCGTGTGCAATGATGTCTTAGGGGAAAACATTTTCTGTAACTTCTTTGTTGTTCTAATATCGCGAACTGACGTGGCAATTTCACCATTAAGGATTCCAGCTTTAAATGACACCACAGTCCTCACAACAATTTGAACCTTTTTGATAACTTTAATGGTTTTAAGTGACTGTTATGAACTTCAGTATCACTGCAATATTGTATTGAGCAAAGGTTTGTGGTAGTGTGGGATAGGCGTTTTAATTATAGGTTTGGCTGTGCCTGTCTGTCGGATGTCTGTCTGTCCTCAAGTATTTCTCCTTATTGTCTGACGCTGAAGTACTTGTTTTGGACATGAATGGTGTCTATTATCTGAATTACCGGAATGGTTAGAAGACTGAGAGTAGGGCTCAGATATAGGGAAGAGAGAGCATTCTTCTTTGACTTAGTTTTTAAAGGGACAATCTGCAGTTCAAACAACACTGTTTTGATAAACTGGTGAGGGATGGGGCTCATGAGGCATTTATAAGTTATATTCTACAAGAATCAGTGGCTATATAATATTATTAACTTAAGTAAAAAAATTGATGTGCCGATTGCAGGTTGCCCCTTTAACCCAAGGTCCTATTTCTGACAGGGGCTTACGGGTTTCCTCCCTGCGTTCCTTCTCAACCACGTTTTTTCTTTTAAGAACAGCGTACCAATGAAAACAGGAAAATAGCTATGATGCCTGAAGGCTCTGAAGAGTGCAGGGTCGTAAAAAACCCTGGTGATGTTCTTATTTATGTTGTGGCTGTGAAAAATCTCTAAAAATGTAAATCATAAAAAAGCAACCTTATCACCTCAATCATTCTGGAGCTGGACATTCTTCTGAATACTTGATACACCTGCTCTCCTCCTTAGAAACAGTGCTGTTCAGTTGGAGGGTGTTATTAAAGACACTGAATTCTCTGCTACATGTATAATGACAGGTGTTGAGGTTTGTGTCTTAATGTGCTGACAGAGGTCTGACATCTGGAATACATCTACTGATTTATGGCCAAGGGGTAATGCATGCATAAGGCCATGACAATGCACATTAAGTAGAAGAACCTGGTTGGAGAAAGAGGTTTGATTGGCATTCTACTGAAATTAATCTCTTAATTAATACTCTCTTTTGTATTTAAATTGAAGTGGGTGAGGGGTACTTTTCACCAAGATGATGAACTGAACATATGCAAAACAAATTATAGTAGTGAAACATTTCAATTAAATACATTTTACAACGACATGTCTACTTCGCATTGCAGGTCAGTGGAAGCAGTTTTGTGATGACCTGATAAAGATCAAGGTGCCCGCACCCAGGAAATCAAATTTGGTCACACCGAAGCAGGGGTTGCTTTACCACGAAATAGGTCATTATTCAATAACACACACTCCCATCACATATGTCTACACACTCACCTACACAGTTTGAATGATTTGAATATAAGTCTGCAGACCTGCTATAATCTTCTCTAAATTCTTAAACAAATTGGATGCTTACGCAACCGTGGGAAACAAAAGATTCCTCTCCAAATATTTTTTTGTAAATCTATCTTTTGTGAACCTTCTACACTAACTTCCTCACACACTATAAAGAAGTGAAAATACAGTTGCTCACCATTACTACTAGTTCTGGCTACAAGATGAAGTGAGGAATAAAATAATTACAAAAGGAGGATGGACTGAAAGAAACCTGCTCTGATAGAGCCTGGGAGAAAAAACCTGTTTCAAGAGCAATAGCGATATTAAAAATAAGGTGTGATTTTCTTACTTAACCTGAGACAACAGTATAATGGCTGCATTATCTACAACACCTGTTATGTATACCGCAATGACTCAGATTGAAGGCTCTATCAAGGCTCTATTCAACTACAGTCTCTGTAATATGTACCTTTGCAGCCAAGGGAAACCAGAATACAATATCTATCATGTGGTTAGGGAACTGTGGCAAGACGGCTCTTTGAAGAAACATTCCAAAAGTTCGAGAGAGAGAGAGAGAGAGAGAGAGAGAGAGAGAGAGAGAGAGAGAGAGAGAGAGAGAGAGAGAGAGAGAGAGAGAGAGAGAGAGAATGTCTGATGGACAAGATGAGTAGAGGAGAGGAATCAGGCGTGAAAGAT
Organism: Salmo trutta; assembly: GCF_901001165.1. Lineage (NCBI taxonomy): Eukaryota > Metazoa > Chordata > Actinopteri > Salmoniformes > Salmonidae > Salmo > Salmo trutta. The sequence goes on from NC_042979.1 coordinate 26,000,276, forward strand.
GAGAGGGTTAGAGAAGAATGGAAAAAGGAGGCATCAGTTCAAGGAAATGGTATAAGAAAATGGATCAGAATTTCCCCCTATTGTCCCTTCCGCATGCCTGACTCGAACAGCAGAATGTGATCATATGTTTCGGGCTATTTTAAGAGATTCACTGGAGCATCTGTACGTAATGTGTAGGAACAATTTTTTTTATTTTTCTTCACCTCTTTCCACCTACCCCATTCTCTCTCCTCCTTCATTATTCTCCCTTCCTCCTCAATTATTCATCTATCATATTGTCCATTTTCATATCATGTCTATTATACCTCTCTAAACACATCCACTCTACTCATCTTCACCCTCCTCTCTTCTTCATCTACTCCTCCTCAGTCACTCCATATTCCCCAGGTGAGGTTGTGGTGATCCAGGATAACTCTGTCTGCTGAGGTGCAGGCCTGCTCTCATCCTACGATAACAGGTAAAGTATCACCAACAATACCAGCATCCCACACACACAACACAACACACACAAAAGCCCATAGACATCAACTTCACAACATAAGTCACAATATGCCAACAATACACAACTTTCCTCTGCCATGCCATCCATGGCAACCACAGACTTACTAGATTCCAACCACAAATGGGTGATTATAGTTGGGAGTTGCGCTCATATGGAAGGGTATTAAGGTAGGGGAAATTTGTCACGACAGAGCTACATTACAACACTCCATTGACTCTGAAACATCCACAATCATATTGATATGAATACATTTTTATAAACCCTGCTGATCTACAGTATCAGCCTAGTAAACTGACACTAATCTGTATTATATTATGTTTAAAGTTTTATTAGTCGTATGTACAGGATACACATGGTATACCCCATCCAAGGAAATTCTTACTTGCAGGTTCCTTCTCGACAATGCAATTACACTAAGAAATAAGAATATGAACATAAAGTAAATGGCTCAGTAGAATATAATAAACATTTTAGCATAAGTATAATACAAGTGTTTTGAGGAAGTGGGGATTGGGGGGCAAGTGTTTACATTTTTCAGTATTTAGCACGTATATATGTCTGTGTGGGTGTGTGAGGTTAGTGAATGTGTGCTAAGATGCAGAGAATCACGGCAGGTGGTCAGTCCGTTTCAAGTGTTCAGCAGTCTGATGGCTTTAAGATAGAAACAGTCTCTGAGCCTGTTGGTATCAGATCTCATGCTCCGATACCGTCTCCCGACGGAGGGGAGTGAACAGCTCGTGGCTGGGTGTGTGTGGGGTCCTTAATGATGCTTCGGGCCTTCCTCTGGCACCATTTTGAGTAGATGTTCTGGATGGGTGGGAGCACAGTCCCAGTGATGTACTGCGCTGTCTTCACCACCTGCTGGAAGGTTTTGCGGTCATGGACAGAGCAATTTTCTTACCAGGCCGTGATGCAACCGGTCAGGACGCTCTCGATGGTGCAGCAGTAGTATTTGAAGAGGTCCGGGGGTGGCATGCCAAATTTCTTCAACAGCCCTAGGAAGTAGAGATGCTGTTGTGCCCCCTTGACAAGAGTGGCAGTGTTGTTGGGACTTACTCTCTCTCTCTGCTGCAGTCCCGTTGATGTGGATCGGGGCATGTTTTTTCCTCTGCTACCTGAAGTCAACAATCAACTCCTTTGTTTTGCTGACATTGAAGCAGAGGTTGTTGTCCTGGCACCACAATCCCAGTTCACATCCTCCTTATAGGCTGACAGGGCGTTGTTGGTTACCAGGCCGACCACCATGGTGTCATCAGCAAACTTGATCATGGCATTGGTGTCACGCAGTTGTGGGTGAACAGGGAGTACATCAGAGGGCTGAGGACAACCCCTGGGGTCCGTGTTAAGAGTCAGTGTGGAGGAGGTATTGATGCCAATCCTCACAGCCTGTGGAAGTCCAGGATCCAGTTGCAGAGGGTGGTGTCCAGAGCTTGGTGTCGAGCTTGGAGGGAACAATAATGTTGAATGCTGAACTGTAGTCAGTGTTCCTGATGTCCAGATGTGTTACGGCCATGTGAATAGCAATCAAATTGCCGTACACTTTTGATCACAGTGGCCTGGTCAGTAGTGGTTGTGGTTTCCCATGAGTCATGTAAAAAGAACCATAGCTATACTTAATAACACAATTATTTTTGTTATTAAGCAACATGTAAAGTGTTGGTCCCATGTTTCATAAACTGAAATAAAAGATCCCAGAAATCTTCCATATGCACAAAAAGCTTATTTCTCTCAAATTTTGTGCACAAATTAATTTACATCCCTGTTAGTGAAATGTTTTCCTTTGCCAAAATAATCCATCCACCTGACAGGTGTGGCATATAAAGAAGCTGATTAAACACCATGATCATCTTTTCACAGGTGCACTTTGTGCTGGGGACAATAAAAGGCCAATCTAAAATGTGCAGTTTTTTCACACGATACAATTCCACAGATGTCTCAAGTTTTGAGGGAGCGTGCACTTGGCATGCTGACTTCCCGAATGTCCAGCAGAGCTGCTGCCAGATAATTGAATGTTTCTCTACCATAAGCCGCCTACAACATCATTTTAGAGAATTTGGCAGTTCTTCCAACCTGCCACACAACCACAGACAACGTGTAACCACGCCAGCCCAGGCCCTCCAAATCCGTCTTCTTCACCTGTGAGATCGTCTGAGACGAGCCATCCAGACAGCTTATGAAACTGAGGAGTTTTTCTGTCGGTAATAAAGCCCTTTTGTGGGAAAAAAAATATTCTAATTGTCTGCGCCTGGCTCCCCAGTGGGTGCTCCTGGCTCCCAAGTGGGTGGGCCTATGCCCTCCCAGGCACACCCATGGCTGCACCCCTGCCCAATCATGTGAAATCGATAGATTAGGGCCTAATGAATTCATTTAAATTGACTGATTTCCTCATATGAATTGTAAAATCAATTAACTTGTTGCATGTTGCGTTTATTTTTGTTCAGCATAATAGCTCTACAGTCAACAAGCCTAAGACACACTGTCCCTGAGAGACAATGTACAACATTAAATGCTTTGCTGTTCTGATCGGCATTGTGTTTGACTGACTCAGTCATGACAAATGTGGGCTAATCCAGGACCTAGTCTAAGTCAATGTGCCAAATGCTACAAATATCTCAGTGAAACTAATGGATGCGTGTTTTCTAGAGAAAGGCCAGGGATGTGTCATGGTGTTACCAGGTCTAAATTGAGACAGGTTCTGCCATAGTCATCGTATCTGTTGGGTTGGCATGTATTACAGTAGCTAGGTAATGTAATGCATATGAGTCGGGTATAACAATGGACAATGGATGGCAGTGTGCTGGCTCTGCATTCTTTATATTGTATCATGGATTTCAACAGTGTAATATAGCACCTTATAATTTATTATGGATTACGAACATATAATGGTATTGGAGCCAATACACACCTTAATTCATTAATCCTGATCGAGTCATATTGACTTTAGTCAGGGGTGGATGGCAGTTTGGCAGCTTCTCAAAATCCGTTAAAACACAAACTGTATTAACAATCCTGTGGTGGCAAGGGGGGGAGGACAAAGGAATGCTGCTGATCTGAAATCTTAAACCGGTGGCACTTGTGTTTTGCAACATGCACACAGAGCCGTTTGGCAAGGTGGGGCGGAATGGGGTGTTGGGGGAGTTCCTCATGGTGCTACTAAAAATAATTAGGGAGTTTTTTTTCTTCTTCAATCATATGACCTTATAAAGTGCCTTTGGAAAGTATTCAGACCACTTGACTTTTTCCCAATTTTGTTACGTTATTGCTTCATTCTAAAATGGATGAAAAAAAAATTCAGCACACAATACCCCATAATGACATTTTTGCAAATTTATGAGAAATGAAAAACAGAAATACCTTATTTATGTAAGTATTCTGACCCATTGCTATGAGACTTGAAGCTTGCCGCCCAGCCAAACTGAGCAATCGGGGGAGAAGTACCTTGGTCAGGGAGGTGACTAAGAACCCGATGGTCACTCTGACAGCGCTATAGAGTTCCTCTAGAGATGGGAGAACCTTTCAGAAGGACAACCATCACTGCACCAGACAGAAGCCACTCCTCAGTAAAAGGCACATGACAGCCCGCCTGGAGTTTGCCAAAGGTCTGATGAAACCAAGATTTAACTCTTTGGCCTGAATGCCAAGCATCACATATGGAGGAAACCTGGCAACATCCCTACTGTGAAGCATGGTGGGGGCATCATCATGCTGTGGGGTTGTTTTTTAGCAGCAGGGACTGGGCGACTAGTCAGGATTGAAGCAAAGATGAATGGAGGAAAGTACAGAGAGATCCTTGATGAAAACCTGCTCCAGAGCGCTTAGGACCTCAGACTGGGGCAAAGGTTCACCTTCCAACAGGACAACAACCCTAAGTACACAGCCAAGACAATGCAGGAGTGGCTTTGGGACAAGTCTCTGAATGTCCATGAGTGGCCCAGCCAGAGCCCGGACTTGAACCCGATCAAACATCTCTGGAGAGACCTGAAAATAGATGTGCAGCAATGCTCCCTATCTAGGCTGGCAGAGCTTGAGAGGATCTGCAGAGAAGAATGGGAGAAACTCCCCAAATACAGGTGTGTCACACCCAAGAAGACTCAAGGCTGTAGTCGTTGCCAAAGTTGCTTCAACAAAGTATTGCATGAATTATCTGAATATTTGTGATTTTATTTGAACAAATTAGCAAAAATGTCTAAACCTGTTTTTGCTTTGTTATTATAGGGTATTGTGTGTAGATTGAGATAGGAAAAAACTATTTAATACATTGTATAATAATATCGTAACCTAACAGACTGGGGCAAAGGCGGCAGGTTAGAGCATTGGGGCAGTAACCGAAAGGTTACTAGATCGAATCCCGAGCTGACAAGGTCAACATCTGTCGTTCTGCCCCTGAACATGGCAGTGTCGTGTCTTTGGCATCATTAAAGGAGAAGACTGTTATTTTATCAAATCAATTCTCTGTAATTAGTATTACGTGATGAAACTAATCATGTACATTTAATTAACTAGGAAGTTGGGGCACCACGGAAAATCTTCAGATTACAAAGTTATACTTTTTTAAATATAACTCTTCAGATATTTTAATATCTGATCAATTAGTCTTATATTAATGAATTACTCTTTACCTCACGTCAGTCTCATCTGAATGTCGTAAATTGTTGGTTGTCTGCACAAACCCAGCCTTTACTACAAATCATCCATACACCAATTGCCTTAATCATTTATTTACTAACTATAAGGCTTGGGTGTCGTGCTGGCGAGGAATCAAATGCAGGAAGCAGCGATACAGGGTAGTGGCTTTAATGAGCACAACGGCTAGAACACAAGCCACCCCAAACAGCGATCAAAGCGCACACGAAAACAAAGTGCCCCAAACACAGGGGACAAAACACTGTTGGCGCAAACACACGCACTAAATGCAAAAATACAAAATCAGCGTGTAACCAAGCACAGCATACAGAGAAACAATCCCGCACAAAGAGCAGGCGGGTCTACTGGCTAATATAGCCCCACCAATCACCCCAACACAGAACAGGTGCAAACAATAACGGAAAAGGGGGAAAACAAAAGGGAATCAGTGGCAGCTAGTAGGCCGGTGACGACGACCGCCGAGCGCCACCCGAGCAGGAGGGGGAGCCACCTTCGGTGGAAGTTGTGACACTAACTAACTAAATAATCACAGAAATGCATAAACAAACAAACAGTTTGTTACTAACAATGATAGGGAAAATCCCCTAGTGGGCTAAACCGATATGACGGCTTGGTGGACAAAGGGTAGGGGGTGTGGACTGAGAGAGAGCGGGAAAGACAAAATGGATTCATTACACAGTCTATAATCATATACATTAAAAGGCTAATCCTTTGCATATGAACGGCCGCTCATTCGAGAACAAATGCAAGTACATATTTATGGTGTATATCATTGTGGTCTTCTCTGTTAGAATCCGGTCCGTCTGCTGGAGAGTTCATCCGAGTCTCTCTCTCTTTCTTTCTTTTCCCTGAAGATCAGTCTTTCGTGGTTAGAATGGATACTTCAGAGTACCATTCAGAAATTTTCTCATAGAATAGATGTTTCGGCAGTTGTCGGTATTCGCATTCCAGGTTTACATAATTTCTAGCTGCAGACCAGTAATTGCAGTCGTGGCCAAAAGTTTTGAGAATGACACAAATATACATTTTCACAGTCTGCTGTCTCAGTCTGTATGATGGCAATTTGCATATATTCTAGAATGTTATGAAGAGTGATCAGATGAATTGCAATTAATTGCAAAGTCCCTCTTTGCCATGCAAATGAACTGAATCCCCCAAAAACATTTCCACTGCATTTCAGCCCTGCCACAAAAGGACCAGCTGACATCATGTCAGTGATTCTCTCATTAACCCAGGTGTGAGTGTGTGACAGGTTAAAGGAAATACTCATAGCCTGTTATACATTAAAAAGTATTAGTAAATTCATAGTATGTGAGGATCTTAAAACATCTAAGGTTAAAAAGATCATGCACTCTGTATTAGTTGATAGAGATTGGTAACATTCATATAATTGTGTTAAAAAGTTCAAATCCGTCAAGTGTACAAAGGGTAAGAATTCTAAAAGGAATGTGTAAACATTATATTGATTACTTTATTTTGTGGTGCCTAATTGAAGGGGAAAAGTGTTAATCTGTAATCTACTAAATGCTCTTAATCTATGAGCCTGAGAACGATAGCTCTGGTCTCCACCCAAGTTCGCGGGGAAATCGCGGGTTTTTCCTCATTGCACTAAAGGTTATTGAGGAAACAATACCGTATCACGCTCGTGATTATTTCTCCCCTTTTACAGGTACGTTATTGATGATAAAACAGTCATTTAAATGTAATAACTCGCTAACATGTCAAGAGTGTTTAAGGTGTGTCTTAGAAACATCTTGAGGAAGTTAGAGTTAAGTTTGCAGAGAGTAATATGAGCCCTGCTCGGTTGCAGCGAAGGCTAGCTTCGTACTGAGAGTAGCTGCCATTTTATGTCGATCGTGAATGAACATGTGCGTTGTCAATAAGATATTTTGTGGTGTTATTTGTATAATGGTTTTTCAAACACTTTATTGACTGTTGATAAATTGAGTTATGGTTTAATGAGTTAAAGCTTTGTGCTTGACAGTTATATTGAAATTAGTATATGTTTCAGTGAATTACAGTGTATACTGTTGTGACTTGAATAAGCCTTGTACCATACAACACTAGCTCTTTCCTGTAGATCTGTTGTTTTGTAAAATGTGTTACTTTGGTAAAATGATTGCACTAAAGGTTATTGAGGAAACAATACCGTATCACTCTCGTGATTATTTCTCCCCTTTTTCAGGGGCGTAACAAGTGTTGACGAATACAAGGCTGGAGATCACTCTGTCATGCTGATTGAGTTCGAATAACAGACTGGAAGCTTCAAAAGTTTGGTGACAAACAATGCCTTTTCCAGCATGATGGAGCACCTTGCCATAAGGCAAAAGTGATAACTAAGTGGCTCGGGGAACAAAACATCGATATTTTGGGTCCATGGCCAAGAATCTCCCCAGACCTTAATCCCATTGAGAACTTGTGGTCAATTCTCAAGAGGCGGGTGGACAAACAAAAACCCACAAATTATGATAAACTTCAAGCATTGATTATGCAAGAATGGGCTGCCATCAGTCAGGATGTTGCCCAGAAGTTAATTGACGGCATGCCAGGGCGGATTGCAGAGGTCTTGAAGAAGAAGGGTCAACACTGCAAATATTGACTCTTTGCATCAACTTCATGTAATTGTCAATGAAAGCCTTTGACACTTATGAAATGCTTATAATTATACTTCGGTATTCCATAGTAACATCTGACAAAAATATCTAAAGACACTGAAGCAGCAAACTTTGTGAAAATTTATATTTATGTCCTTCTCAAAACTTTTGGCCACGACTATAGTATCTAAGATTTGCTCTTATTCTGTAGAGATCGATAGTCTCAGAGTTGAACCATTTCCAGCCGTGTGGCCAATGCTCCACGTGGTATGGTTAGGAATTCAATAACTATTCCCGATCACAGCTCACGCTGTGGGTTTGCTTAGTCTGAAGAGGATTTTCTTTGGAGGGGCTTTATATTCGTAAGGGTAGAAAGGCAGTTCCATGACGCCAGATCATGTCTGTGCTCACGGGGGTGGGCCAATGACTTAGTTAAACTTCAAAGGAATACAATTCTCTCACATTAAAGGTTTAACATCACATTACATCATTTCACAAATAGTTTCATCTTTACTCATTCATTTTATACAAGAATTAGATGCAAACACCATAATTGAGAAATGTACACATTCAGAGATATAGATATGTGTGTTTCCTGTCCTTCATGAAGTCACCAAATGAAACACACTCAACGTAACTGTCCCTTAAGTGTCCACGGACCCTTCCTTCATTCTCACAAGTGGACATTTTCCCATTTTGAGGATTTAGGAGTTCGGCCTCATGAAATCCTTTGTTCACTCTGTGGTCTCGCTCTCTGCATGAAAATGGGAAGACAGTCCCCACCAGGAATTTACAACCTGAGATAATAGAACCTGGGTGTAGGAGAGAGTGAGAGAGGGGGAAGCCACAATCTACACCCAGAAGGGCAGTTAACCCACTGTTCCTTGGGAGGCCGTCATTGTAAATAAGAATTTGTTCTTAACTCCCTTCCATTGTTAAATAAAAAAAAGTGCAAGAGGCGTCACTACAGTCCCTGGTTCGGATCCAAGCTGCATCACATCCAGCCGTGATTGGGAGTCCCATAGGGCGGTGCACAATTGGCCCAGCATCATCCGGGTTTGGCCGGGGTAGGCCATCATTGTAAATAAGAATTTGTTCCTAACTGACTTGCCTAGTTAAATAAAGGTTTAAAAAAAGGCTCTCCAGAGGGTGATGCGGTCTGCACAACGCATCACCGGGGGAAAACTACCTGCCCTCCATGAAACCTATAGCACCCGATGTCACAGGAAGGCAAAAAAAGTTAAAAGACAACAACCACCCGAGCCACTGCCTGTTCACAGCGCTACCATCCAGAAGACAAGGTTAGTACAGGTGCATCAAAGCTGGGACTTAGAGACTGAAGAACAGCTTCTATCTCAAGGACATCAGACTGCAAAACAGCAATCACTAACTCAGAGAGGCTGCTGCCTACATGGAGACCTAATCACTGGCTACTTTAACAAATGGATCACTAGTCACTTTAAACATTGCCACTTTAAACAATGCCACTATAATAATGCTTACATACAGTAGAAGTCGGAAGTTTACATACACCTTAGCCAAATACATTTAAACTCAGTTTTTCACAATTCCTGACATTTAATCCCAGTAAAATGCCCTGTCTAAGGTCAGTTAGGATCACCACTTTATTTTAAGAATGTGAAATGTCAGAATAATAGTAGAGAGAATGATCTATTTCAGCTTTTATTTCTTTCATCACATTCCCAGTGGATCAGAAGTTTACATGCACTCAATTAGTATTTGGTAGCATTGCCTTTAAATTGTTTAACATGGGTCAAACGTTTCGGGTAGCCTTCCACAAGCTTCCCACAATGAGTTGGGTGAATTTTGGCACATTCGTCCTGACAGAGCTGGTGTAACTGAGACAGGTTTGTAGGCCTCCTTGTTTGCACACACTTTTTCAGTTCTGCCCACAAATTTTCTATAGGATTGAGGTCAGGGCTTTGTGATGGCCACTCCAATACCTTGACTTTGTTGTCCTTAAGCCATTTTGCCACAACTTTGGAAGTATGCTTGGGGTCATTGTCCATTTGGAAGACCCATTTGCGCCCAAGCTTTAACTTCGTGACTGATGTCTTGAGATGTTGCTTCAATATATCCACATAATTTTCCTCACTCATGATGTCATCTATTTTGTGAAGTGCACCAGTCCCTCCTGCAGCAAAGCACCCCCACAACATGATGCTGTCACCCCGTGCTTCACGGTTGGGATGGTGTTCTTCGGCTTGCAAGCCTCCCCCTTTTTCCTCTTAACATAACGATGGTCATTATGACCAAACAGTTCTATTTTTGTTTCATCAGACCAGAGGACACTTCTCCAAAAAGTATGATGTTTGTACCCATGTGCAGTTGCAAAACGTAGTCTGGCTTTTTTTATGGCGGTTTTGGAGCAGTGGCTTGTCCTTGCTGGGCGGCCTTTCAGGTTATGTCGATATAGGACTCGTTTTACTGTGGATATAGATACTTTTGTACTTGTTTCCTCCAGCATCTTCACAAGGTCTTTTCCTGTTGTTCTGGGATTGATTTGCACTTTTTGCACCATTTTTACATTTTGGAAGTATGCTTGGGGTCATTGTCCATTTGGAAGACCCATTTGCGCCAAAGTATGTTCATCTCTAGGAGACAGAATGTGTCTCCTTCCTGAGTGGTATGACGGCTGCGTGGTCCCATGGTGTTTATACTTGCGTACAATTGTTTGTACAGATGAACATGGTACCTTCAGGTGTTTGGAAATTGCTCCCATGTATGAACCAGACTTGTGGAGGTTTTTGTCTGAGGTCTTGGGTGATTTCTTTTGATTTTCCCATGATGTCAAGCAAAGAGGCACTGAGTTTGAAGGTAAGCTTTGAAATTCATCCACAGGTACACCTCCAATTGACTCAAATTATGTCTATTAGCCTATCAGAAGCTTCTGAAGCCATGACATCGTTTTCCGGAATTTTCCAAGGTGTTTAAAGGCACAGTCAACTTAGAGTATGTAAACTTCTGACCCACTGCAATTGTGATTTAACTGAGCTACAGCCTTCCCTGTAGCTCAGTTGGTAGAGCATGGTGTTTGCAACGCCAGGGTTGTGGGTTTGATTCCCACGGGGGGCCAGCACAGAAAAAAAAAAATGTATGAAATTGTATGCATTCACTACTGTAAGTCGCTCTGGATAAGAGCGTCTGCTAAAATGTAAATGTAAAAATGTGATACAGTGAGTTATAAGTTAAGTAATCTGTCTGTAAACAATTGTTGGAAAGATTTACTTGTGTCATGCACAAAGTAGATGTCCTAACCGACTTGCCAAAACTATAGATGGTTAACAACGAATTTGTCAAATGGTTGTGAAACAAGTTTTAATGATCCAACCTAAGTGTATGTAAACTTCCGACTTCAACTGTGTCTTACATTACTCACATCATATTTATATACTGTATTATATAACATCAATTGCACCTTGCCTATGCCACTCAGCCATCACTCATCCAAATATTTATATGTTCATATTCTCATTCACCCCTTTTAGATTTGTGTGTATTAGCTAGTTGTTGGGGAACTGTTAGATTAATTGCTAGATATCACTGCGCTGTCGGAACCAGAAGCACAAGCATTTCGCTACACTCGCATTAACATCTGCTGACCACTTGTATGTGACATATAACATTTGATTTGATTGAGATTTATTGTGACATGACAGGATTATGATTTACAGTGCCTTCGGGAAAGTATTCAGACCCCTTGACTTTCTCCACTTTAAAAAATAAATAAATAATTTATCCTTTATTTAACTAGACAAGTCAGTTAAGAACAAATTCTTATTTTCAGTGACGGCCTAGGAACAGTGGGTTAACTGCCCTGTTCAGGGGCAGAACGACAGGTTTTTACCTTGTCAGTTCAGGGATTCGATCTTACAACTTTTCGGTTACTAGTCCAACGCTCTAACCACTAGGCTACCCTGTGGTTGAGGGCAGAGCAGTTGCAGTACCAGGCAGTGATACAGCGCGACAGGATGCTCTCGGTTGTGGATCTGTAAAAGTTAGTCTGGGTTTTGGGTGTCAAGCCAAACTTCTTCAGCCTCATGAGGTTGAAGAGGCGTTGTTGCGCCTTCTTCACCACACTGTCTGTGTGGGTTGACCATTTCAGTTTGTCGTTGATGTGTACACCAAGGACCTTAAAGCTTTCCACTTTCTCCACTGCTGTCCCTTCGATGTTGATGGGGTGTGCTCCCTCTGCAGTTTCCTGAAGTTCACGATCATCTCCTTTGTTTTGTTGACATTGAGTGAGAGGTTGTTTTCCTGACACCACACTCTGAGTGCCCTCACCTCCTCTCTGTAGGCTGTCTCGTCGTTGTTGGTAATCAAGACCACTACTGTTGTGTCGTCTGCAAACTTGATGATTGAGTTGGAGGAGTGCATGGCCATGTAGTTGTGGGTGAACAGGGAGTTTAGGAGGGGGCTGAGCACGCACCCTTGTGGGGCCCCAGTGTTTAGGATCAGCAACATGGAGAGGTTGTTTCCTACCTTCACCACCTGGGGTCGGCCCGCCAAAGTCCAGGACACAATTGCACAGGGCGGGGTTGAGGCCCAGGGCCTCCAGCTTGATGATGAGCTTGGAGGGTACTATGGTGTTGAATGCTGAGCTGTAGTCAATGAACAGCATTCTTACATAGGTATTCCTCTTGTCCAGATGGAATAGGGCAGTGTGCAGTTTGATGGCGATTGCATCGTCTGTGGACCTGTTAGGGTGGTATGCAAACTGAAGTGGGTCTAGGGTGGCCGGTAAGGTGGAGTTGGTATGATCCTTGACTAGTCTCTCAAAGCACTTAATGATGACAAAAGTGAGTGCTATGGTGCGGTAGTCATTTAGTTCAGTTATTTTTGCCTTCTTGGAATATTGAAACATGCTTCCCCCAAGAATGTCCCTGTATTTAGCACCCTCCATCATTCCTTCAATTCTGTCCATTTTCCCAGTCCCTGCTGATGGAAAAACATTCCCACAGCATAATGCTGCCACCACCATGCTTCACTGTGGGGATGCTAATCTCCGGGCAATGAGAGGTGTTGGGTTTGTGCCAGACATAGCGTTTTCCTTGATGGCCAAAAAGCTACATTTTTGTCTCATCTGACCAGAGTACCTTCTTCCATATGTTTGAGGAGTCTCCCACATGCCTTTTGGCAAACACCAAATGTGTTTGCTTATTTTTTTCTTTAAGCATTGGCTTTTTTCTGGCCACTCTTCCATAAAGCCCAGCTCTGTGGAGTGTACAGCTTAGTGGTCCTATGGACAGGTACTCCAATCTCCACTGTGGAGCTTTGCAGCTCCTTCAGGGTTTTCTTTGGTCTCTTTGTTGCCTCTCTGATTAATGCCCCTCTTGCCTGGTTCAAGAGTTTTGGTGGGTGGCCCTCTCTTGGCAGGTTTGTTGTGGTGCCAAATTCTTTCCATTTTTTAATATTGGATTTAATGGTGCTCTGTGGGATGTTCAAAGTTTCAGATATTTCTTTATAACCCAACCCTGATCTGTTTTCTCCACAACTTTGTCCCTGACCTGTTTGGAGAGCTCCTTGGTCTTCATGGTGCCGCTTGCTTGGTGGTGCCCCTTGCTTAGTGGTGTTGCAGACTCTGGGTGTCATGCCCTGGCCATAGAGAGGGTTTTGTTCTCTATTTTGGTGAGGCCAGGGTGTGACTAGGGTGGGATTCTATGTCCTTTTTTCTATGTTTTGCATTTCTTTGTTTTGGCCAGGTATGGTTCTCAATCATGGACAGCTGTATATGGTCTTCCCTGTAGCTCAGTTGGTAGAGCATGGTGTTTGCAACACCAGGGTTGTGGGTTTGATTCCCACGGGGGGCCAGCACAGAAAAAAAAAAATGTATGAAATTGTATGAAATGTATGCATTCAGTACTGTAAGTCGCTCTGGATAAGAGTGTCTGCTAAATGACTAAAATGTAAATGTAAAAAAAATGTATATCGTTGTCTCTGATTGGGAGCCATACTTATGTAGCCTGTTTTCCTTTGGGTTTTGTGGGTGGTTAATTTCTGTTTAGAGTTGATGTTCCTGACAGAACTGTTTGGCTGTCGTTCAGTTTCTTGTTTTGTTTAAATGTTCTATTAAAATTAAATGATGAGCACTCTCCACGCTGCGCCTTGGTCTACTCCCTTCCATGGCCGTTACAGAATCACCCACCACAAGAAGACCAAGCAGCGTGGATTGGAGCACCGGGGAGAAGGATGGACATGGGAGTCGGAACGTCGATTCTGGGAGGACAAGTTAAGGGAGCTATGGGAGCCTGAGAGGCAGCCCCAAAAAATGTTTTGGGGGGGCACACGGGGAGTTGGGGTAAGTCAGGCAATAGACCTGAGCCAACTCCCCGTGCTTACCGTGGGGAGCGTTTGACGTGGAGAGCACCGTGCTATGTGGAAGTGCGCACGGTCTCGCCCATTCGCACGCACAGTCCGGTGCGGTCGATACCAGCCCCCCACAAGTGCCGTGTTAGAGTTAGCACTCAGCCAGGGAGAAGTGCGCCGGCGCAGCACATCTGGCCACCAGTGCGTCTCCTAGGACCAGCCTACGCACGGCAGCCATCATTCCTCAGCACAGCCCAGTTCGCCCTGTGCCAGCGCTCCGCCCATGCCGGGCTACAGTGACAACTCAGCCAGGACAGGTTGTGCAGGCCGTGTGCTCCAGACCTCCAGTGCGTCTCCAGGACCCAGTGTATCCTGTGCCTGCTCCCAGAGTCAGGCCTCCTGCATGTCTCCCCAGTACCTACCCCCTGTCTCATGCAACAGGAGCTTGCTGGTCAAGCTAAACCCTCTGGGCTGGGTTCATTTGCTGCTAGCCTTCACAACATGGAGTAGTGCTACACCTGGACTTGAACTCTAATTTAGTTGAGTTGACAGACACCCATGCACTGTGCCATTCCATGCAGGTTTACTGAACAGACCACTCCATCAAAAAAAAGTTATGGAAATCTGTATCTGTCACTTACGTACTTAAGTTCCATGCATATGTTTTGATATGAAACCTGCACACACAGTGGCCTGATGTATTCCAATATGATTGACATTTAGCTTACCTAACCAAAAAGGACTATGAGCAGGGATCATCAACGAGATTCAGCCCCGGGCTGATTTTTTTCTTGAGCTTATGGTCAGGGAGTGGAAAAATAATTACAAATAATTTGTAGACTACAAATTGACCTGCAAGCCCAAAGAGATATAATATTTGACCAAAAAATAATAATTCTAAACCTTGCTTACATTTTTATATGATCACATGCTGTATATCTATTATGTGTGTGAATAATTTGCAACAGATTTCCCACGTTAACATCGCTTGGAGCTGATTTACTGGTGTTTTTGGTCTTTTATGTCCAAGAATATATATATTTTTTAAATTGCTCAGAAAACTTGGGGGGTCAAATAAAATCACTGGCAGTTGGGGAACCTTGACGTAGAGGCTGTCAGGTACCACTAGGGCTTAACTTAAATGTCTCTGCATAGTTATAGAATTACCCTTCTGTATAAACATGGAGTGCATGCAATATTCTTATGAAGAAAGTGTGATTTTTCTGCCTCTCAAGCATGCCAATACTACACCTACAGCAGAGGTTTGCTCAAATTGTAGTATTCCACACTCTTGAGTTATTCTGGCAATACAGCCTTGACCTTTTCTAGTCCAGACTCAGTGTTTATGGGATACTTGACTCATCTCTTTTTTTGTCCCGAGCCCAAACGGTTCTCATATGCGGTTTACAGATTGTAAAGTGTAAAAATATGTTGGTATGATTTTTGTACTTTTAGTTTTACTTTTAGTCTTTAGTCTTTTTTCTATTCAAATGAGACTGCTGTTGTTTTCTGACACAGAAATGTAAGAAAATATAAGAAATATGATTGGAATGTGAAGAATGTATCTCATACTTTAGGATAGCAATAAAAACCTAAAACCCTTTATTAGTATGTCTTCCAGTCATGAGCGTTGTCACTCATCAACTGTCACCTCCGTCAATGGCGTGTCAACTTCGTTATTGATTGCTAACCTAATTTTTGTCAATGTTCTGACAAAATATGTCAATCACTGTTCTGCAGTATATGCGTAAACTATTAAAGTATTTGCTGTGCTAGACATCGGGATAATCTTTGCTATATAAAAGTTGTTTTATGTTCTGAATCCAATAGTAGGTTAGACATTATTTGTTTTTCAGGCCTGCAGCAGTCAGTCATGGCTGTGGAGGCCTAGTTAGATGAATGCTTTACCTTAAGATATTATAGAGTTACAGATCGCTTCTGTTCATTCAATGTATAATGTTTCCACAGCTGCCATTATTTGATGGAATTTTCACAATGTTTTATGTGTGAAACCGATGCAGCATAATTAATATATGGATAGACATGCAACTGACTATAAACATGTCTGTCTTCAAGCAGTCATAGGAGTGTGTTCAGATCTGTGGTGCCGGTGTGCTGTGTTGTTCAGTCAGACTTACTGGCAATAATGATGATGGTATGTGCCTATACTTCCTTGAGGTAATAAGGTGCTCATGTCAGTAAAAAATCTGACACCACCCAAACAGTCGTGTGCGTGTGTACAACTATTACACGTAAAACTTACATTGGCCACAATGTCAGTCATAACAGGTATTAAAATTGTAATTATAAAATGTGCATCTGCATTACAAGATTGTTCTCAGAAGCATTAAATACATGGATTTGAAAATAAGAAAATATAAGGTATATGATTGGAATGTAAAGCATGTATATCAAACTTTAGGATAGCATTACAAACCTAAAACCCTTTATTAGTATGTCTTCCGGTCATGACTGTTGTCACTCATCAACTGTTGTTTGCTAATGGTGTTTTAACATTTGATGATACATACAGTACATGAAGGGGATATTGTGATACTGTTTGTCTTCAAACCCAACAAGTGGCTGTGTCTTTCCTTGTTTAACTGTGGTTTGGGAAATCCCCAAGAATCTACCTGGAATTGTGTGCATTGTCAGTTGACATATTGACAGTGGTGGAAAAAGTTTCATACTTGAGTAAAAGTAAAGGCATGTTACTAGAAAACGACTCAAGTAAAAGTGAAAGTCACAGCAAAATACTACCAGAGTAAAAGTATAAAAGTATTTGGTTTTAAATAGACTTAAGTATCAAAAGTAAATGTGATTGCTAAAATATACTTAAGTATCAAAAGTCCAAGTAAAAGTATAAATAATTTCTAATTCCTTATATTAAGCAAACCAGACAGCACAATGTTCTTGTTTTTTTAATTTACAAATAGCCAGGGGCACACTCCAACACTTAGACATAATTTACAAACAAAGCATTTTTGTTTAGTGGGTCTGCCAGATTAGAGGTAGTAGGGTTGACCTGGGATGTTCCCTTGATAAGTGTGTGTATTTGACCAGTTCCCTGTCCTGCTAAGCATTCAAAATGTAATGAGTACTTTTGGGTGTCAGGGAAAATGTATGGAGTAAAAAGTACATTATTTTCTTTAGGAATGTAGTGAAGTAAAAGTTGTCCAAAATATAAATAGTAAAGTACAGATATCCCAAAAAAACGACTTAAGTTGTACTTTAAGGTATTTTTACACCACTGCATATTGATGGAGAAACTTGAACGTTCATGTGAATTGATAACATGTGCCTCAGACAGTGTGTGTGATATTGTGACACTGTTTGTCTTCAAACACAACAGGTGGCTGTCTTTCCTTGTTTAACTGGGGTTTTGCAAATATCCTCAACAAATCTCACAACAGAGTTGACTTACTTCTTGGCATAGTGCATTGTCAGTTTTCATATTGAGGGAGAAACTTGAACGTTCATGTGATTTGATAACAGGTGCCGCAGTCCTTAAGTGTGTGTGTATGCGTGTGCGTGTGTCTTGTAAATTCAGTCAATGCTTTGTATTCACACTACAATGCCTACCCAGGCCTTGCTAAGGCCTGCATATAAGATCATCTGCACAGGGACTTTGTGTACATGCTTATGTACAGTATCAGTGTTGTCACAGGTATACAATTACTGATTACTGAAGATGCTGGGAGACATAACAGACAGACACATTTTCGTCTTTTGAAATATAACCCCCAAATGGTATTCCTAACCAGTGCGACTGGTAAAGTAACTACTAAGTTTTATGAAGTAGCAGGTTGATGCTGCAGTGCCATAAATATTTTAACTAATACATGTATTGTCAACGTTTTTATGACCAGGTATTTTATTTGGTTTAGTCGGTGTAATTGAGAGTTTCAAAAAATTCTAAATGTTCACCCGAACAACACAAATCACCCTCACCTTACCTGTCACGTTCGTCGTATGGAGTAGACCAATACGCAGCGGGAATGTGTATGCTCATCTTCTTATTTATTAAAGAAACGAAACAAAAACACTTGAACAAAACAATGACAAAAAACAGTCCCGTAAGGAAAAATGACTACCCACAAATCCCAATGAACAAACACCCCTATTAAATAGGACCTTCAATTAGAGGCAACAAGGAACAGCTGCCTCCAATTGAAGGTCAACCCAATAAACTAAGCATAGAAATAGAATAAATAGACACAGACATAGAAATAGACTAACATAGAACATTGCCCAAAACCCCCCGAAACACACTAAACAAACACCTCCTGCCACGCCCTGACCAAACTATAATAAGAAACAACCCCTTTTACTGGTCAGAACGTGACAGTACCCCCCCCCCAAAGGTGCAGACCCCGGATGCACCTCAAACAAAAAACACAAAAATAAACCCCAAAACAAAATAATCCCAAACTAAAGGGAGGGAAGGGAGGGTGGCCACCGTCACCGACGGTTCTTGTGCTACACCCCCCCCCCCAATCCTCCTACTATGGAGATGGCTCAGGCTCCAGCCTTAGTCCCCAACCTGATCTGTCCACACCCGCTGAAGGCTCAGGGCTAAGGCGCGTCGCTGGAGACCTCGGGCTGAGGCGCATCGCTGGAGACCTCGGGCTGACGCGCATCGCTGGAGACCTCGGGCTGACGCGCATCGCTGGAGACCTCGGGCTGATATGCATCGCTGGAGACCTTGGACTGGAGTGCGACTCTGGGAGCTCCGGACTGGAGGGCGACTCTGGGAGCTCCGGACTGGAGGGCGACTCTGGGAGCTCCGGTTCCGGACTGGAGGGGGACTCTGGGAGCTCCGGTTCCGGACCGGAGGGCTACTCTGGGAGCTCCGGTTCTGGACCGGAGGGCGACTCTGGCTGCGCCGGTTCATGACAGGAGGGCGACTCTGGCTGCGCCGGTTCCGGACTGTAGGGCGACTCTGGCTGCGCCGGTTCCGGACTGGAGGGCGACTCTGGCTGCGCCGGTTCCGGACTGGAGGGCGACTCTGGCTGCGCCGGTTCCGGACTGGAGGGCGACTCTGTCTGCGCCGGTTCCGGACTGGAGGGCGACTCTGTCTGCGCCGGTTCCGGACTGGAGGGCGACTCTGTCTGCGCCGGTTCCGGACTGGAGGGCGACTCTGGCTGCGCCGGTTCCGAACTGTAGGGCGACTCTGGCTGCGCCGGTTCCGGACTGTAGGGCGACTCTGGCTGCGCCGGTTCCGGACTGTAGGGCGACTCTGGCTGCGCCGGTTCCGGACTGTAGGGCAACTCTGGCTGCGGCGGTTCCAGACTTTAGGGCGACTCTGGCTGAGCCAGTTCCGGACTGTAGGCCGTCTCTGGCTGCGTTGGTTCCGGACTGTGGGCTGTCTCTGTCGGTTCCGGACTGTGGGCCGTCTTTGTCGGTTCCGGACTGTGGGCCGTCTCTGTTGGTTCCGGACTGTGGGCCGTTTCTGTCGGTTCCGGACTGTAGGACGTTGCCGGAAGCACTGGATGGGGCACTGTTGCCGGAAGCTCTGGACGGGGAACTGTCGCCGGAAGCTATAGACGGGTCACTGTCGCCGGAAGCTCTAGACGAGGCACTGTCGCCGGAAGCTCTAGACGGGGCACTGTCGCCGGAAGCTCTAGACAGGGACTGCGCAAAAAAGGCCTGGTGCGTGGGGCTGGCTTTGGAGACACCAGACTAGGGATGCGCACCACAGGGCTAGTGCGAGGAGCAAGAACAGAACGTACTGGACTGGGCTGACGCACTGGAGGCCTGGTGCATGGTGCTGGCTATGGAGGCGCCAGACTAGGGACACGCACCTCAAGGCTAGTGCGAGGAGCAGGAACTGGATACACTGGGTCATGAATAAGCACTGGAGGTCTGGAGCGCACAACCTGCACAACCCGTCCTGGCTGGGTTGTAACAGTAGCCCTGCATGGGCGGAGTGCTGGCACAGGGCGAACTGGGCTGTGCAGAGTACTGATGGCTGCCGTGCGTAGAGCAGGCGCAGGGCAGCCTGGACCCAGGAGACGCACTGGTGGCCAGATGTATTGTGCCGGCGCACTTCTCCCGGGCTGAATGCCCACTCTAGCACGGCACTTACGGCGGGCTGGTATCGCTTGCACCGGACTGTGCGTGCGCATGGGTGAGATCGTACACACTTCCGCATAGACCGGCGCTCTTCTCCCCGCCAAACGCTCCCCATAATAAGCATGGGGAGTTGGCTCAGGTCTATTGCCCGACCTAGCCACACTCCCCCTGTGCCCCCCCAAAATTTTTTTGGGGGGGGCTGCCTCTCGCACTTGCCAATCGGCACGTATAATGCCTTGTAACGGCGCCGCTCCGCCTTGGCTGCCTCCAGCTCCTCCTTAGGGCGTCGGTACTCCCCAGCCTGGTGCCATGGTCCTGCCCCGTCCAAAATTTCCTCCCATGTCCACGATTCCAGATACCTCTGCTGCTCCTTCCTCTGCTGCTTGGTCCGTTGTTGGTGGGTAGTTCTGTCACGTTCGTCGTATGGAGTACGACGCGTACTCCTGCGTTATGAAAGGAATTAGACACGGACACAAATGATCCATTGGTAGTTTGTTGTAACCAAGTGTTTGTGCTAACCGTGTGTTATTGGATGCTAGCATGCTAGTTAGCTACGGCGTCATAGGATACGGTGCACAGGGTGGGTTTCACGGAATAATACTGTACCAAGTTATCTAGCTGAATAAACTAAGTGTGAGCCTATTCCTGGAAACATTGAACCACTGTAGTTTACATCAATTATAATTTCTAAAGTGGAAGTTGGAAAAATTATATTTGAGTGTTTCAGTGAATGGTTAGTGAGGGAGGCCCTGCTCTCTCGCTTCCCCAGTTGTTTAGTTAATCTTCATTCCAATCTCCTTTGCATTAGCGTAGCCTCTCCTGTAGCCTGTCAACTATGTGTCTGTCTATCCCTGTTCTCTCCTCTCTGCACAGGCCACACAAACGCTTCACACCGCATAGCCGCTGCCACTCTAACCTGGTGGTCCCAGCGCGCACAACCCACATGGAGTTCCAGGTCTCCGGCAGCCTCTGGAACTGCCGGTCTGCGGCCAACAAGGCAGAGTTCATCTCAGCCTATGCTACCCTCCAGTCCCTCGACTTCTTGGCGCTGACGGCTATTTAAAGACAAGACTCTCGTTAATCTAACCACACTGTCCGATTTCAAAAAGGCTTTACAACGAAAGCAAAACATTAGATTATGTCAGCAGAGTACCCAGCCAGAAATAATCAGACACCCATTTTTCAAGCTAGAATATAATGTCACAAAAAACAAAACCACAGCTAAATGCAGCACTAACCTTTGATTATCTTCATCAGATGACACACCTAGGACATTATGTTATACAATACATGCATGTCTGTTCAATCAAGTTCATATTTATATCAAAAACCAGCTTTTTACATTAGCATGTGACGTTCAGAACTAGCATTCCCACCGAACACTTCAGATGAATTTACTAAATTACTCACGATAAACGTTCACAAAAAGCATAACAATTATTTTAAGAATTATAGATACAGAACTCCACTATGCACTCGATATGTCCGATTTTAAAATAGCTTTTAGGATGAAGCACATTTTGCAATATTCTAAGTACATAGCCCGGCATCACAGGGCTAGCTATTTAGACACCCAACCAGTTTAGCCTTCACCAAAATCACATTTCCTATAAGAAAAATGGTCTTACCTTTCCTGTTCTTCGTCAGAATGCACTCCCAGGACTTCTACTTCAATAACAAATGTAGGTTTGGTCCCAAATAATCCCTCGTTATGTTCCATCAACGACGTTTTGTTCGTGCGTTCTAGACACTATCCCAATGGTAAATCACGGTCGCGAGCATGGCGCAGAACGTGACAAAAAATGTCTAAATATTCCATTACCGTACTTCGAAGCATGTCAACCGCTGTTTAAAACCAATTTTTATGCAATTTATCTCGTAGAAAAGCGATAATATTCCGACCGGGAATCTGCATGTCTGTAAACTGAGGGAAAAACTGAAAGACGGGGGCGGGGCAGGTCGCGAGCGTAAGCATTTCTCCACTGATTGACCACTTAGCTTTTGCTCTCGTGTGCTTCAGCCAGGGCTTTGAATTACGTCATTCCTGTTTTTCCCGGGCTCTGAGAGCCCATTGGAGACGTGGGAAGTGTCACGTAAGAGCAGAGATCCTTTGTAATAGATAAAGAGAATCAACAAGGGGAAGAAATGGTCAGACAGGGTACTTCCTGAACAGAACCTTCTCAGGTTTTTGCCTGCCATAGGAGTTCTGTTATACTCACAGACACCATTCAAACAGTTTTAGAAACTTTGGAGTGTTTTCTATCCAAAGCTAATAATTATATGCATATTCTAGTTTCTGGGCAGGACTAATAATCAGATTAAATCGGGTACGTTTTTTATCCAGCCGTGAAAATACTGCCTCCTAGTCATAAGAGGTTAACGACAATGTTCATTTTTAAAGGCAATTTTCCTGAAGTTCTCGAAGATTGCATGTCACGTCCTGACCATAGTAAGAAGTTATTTTCTATGGTAGAGCAGGTCAGGGAGTGACAGGGGGTGTTTTGTGTTTTTCCATGTTTCGTATATCTTAGTTTAGGTTCTAGTTTTTTCTATTTCTATGTTTTTTTGGGATGATCTCCAATTAGAGGCAGCTAGTCCTCGTTGTCTCTAATTGGAGATCATACTTAAGTAGGGTTTTTTTCCACCTGTGTTTGTGGGTAGTTGTCTTCTGTTTAGTTTATGTACCTGACAGAACTGTGCGCTTTCCCCTCTTTGTTATTTTTCCTTTAGTGTTTTGAGTTATAATAAATATTCACCATGAGCAATCAACACGCTGCGCTTTGGTCCCCTCTCTATGACAGCCGTTACAGAACTACCCACCACCAAAGGACCAAGCAGCGTGATCAGGAATGGACCTGGGAAGAAATTATGGACGGCAAGGGATCCAATACGTGGGAGGAGATCCAAGCTGGATGGGATCGCCTCCCATGGGAACAGGTGGAGACAGCGAGAGCAGAGCGGCGACGAGAAGAGGAACTAGCCCGGCAACAAGGCAAGCACAAAAGGCAGCCCCCCCCAAAAATGGGGGGGGGAGGGGCACACGGGGAGATTGGCAGAGTCAGGTTGGAGACCTGAGCCAACTTCCCGTGCTTACCGTGGGGGGCGAGTGATCGAGCAAGCACCGTGCTATGCGGGGATGCACACTGTGTCGCCAGTGCGCAGCTACAGCCCGGTGTGCTCGGTGTAAGCTTCCCACAGTTGCCGTGCTAGAGTTAGCATTCATCCAGGAAGGATTGTGCCTGCTCAGCGTTCCTGGTCTCCGGTGCATCTCTTCGGCCCAGGTTATCCTGCGCCAGCTCTACGCACGGTACCCCCAGTTCGCCAGCACAAACCTTTGCGACCTGTTACAGCGCCCCTCCCTTGCCGGGCTACGGGGGTTATCCAGCCAGGACGAGTTGTGCCAGCCATAAGCTCCAGACCTCCAGGGCGCCTCCACGGCCCAGTATACCCTGTGCCTGCTCTGCGCACCCAGCCTCCAGCGACGTTCCCTAGTCCAGAACTCTCAACGACGTTTCCTAGTCCGGTGAGACCTATTCCAGCTCCATGAAAGAAGCTTCCAGTGATGATCCATGGCACGGAGCCTCCAGTGATGATCCATGGTCCGGAGCTTGTAGGGATGATCCATGGCAAGAAGCCTTTTGGAATAATCCATGGCAAGAAGCCTGTAGAGATGATCCATGGCCTGGAGCCTGTAGAGATGATCCATGGCACGGAGCCTCCAGTGATGATCCATGGCACAAAGCCTCCAGTGATGATCCATGGCGCGGAACCTGTAGTGATGATCCATGGCGAGGAGCCTCCAGCGATGCTCCCCAGTCCGGAGCCTCCAGCGGCGGCCTGCAGCCCGGAGTTTTCAGCGGCGATCCACGGTCCGGTGGTACTAAAGCAGAGGGATCAGCGGGTGGAGCGGGGGTTATGCCCCGAACCGGAGCCGCCTCCTCTGCTGGAGGATAAGGTTATGTGGACTGTACTAGAGCCGCCATAGAAAGGAGTTACCCACCCTACCTTCCCTTTTTAGTTTTTTAGGGGCATTCGGAGTCTGCACCTTTGGGGGGGGTACTGTCACGTCCTGACCATAGTAAGATGTTATTTTCTATGGTAGAGTAGGTCAGGGAGTGACGGGGGTGTTTTGTGTTTTTCTATGTTTTGTATATCTATGTTCAGGTTCTAGTTTTTCTATTTCTATGTTGTTGTTTTTTGGGATGATCTCCAATCAGAGGCAGCTAGTCCTCGTTGTCTCTAATTGGAGATCATACTTAAGTAGATTTTTTTTCCACCTG
Organism: Salmo trutta; assembly: GCF_901001165.1. Taxonomy (NCBI): domain Eukaryota; kingdom Metazoa; phylum Chordata; class Actinopteri; order Salmoniformes; family Salmonidae; genus Salmo; species Salmo trutta. The sequence continues at coordinate 26,024,698 of NC_042979.1, forward strand.
TGTTTGTGAGAAGTTGTCTTCTGTTTAGTTTATGTACCTGACAGAACTGTGCGCTTTCGTTTTCCTTCTTTGTTATTTTTCCTTTAGTGTTTTGAGTTATAATAAATATTCATCATGAGCAATCAACACGCTGCGCTTTGGTCCCCTCTCTATGACAGCCATTACATCGCATTCACCGTAAATGCTGCGGATTTCAGCTCCATTGTTAGGAGTTAGTAACGTAAGCATTTCGCTGCACCTGCTATAACATCTGCTAAACTGTGTACCCAACAAATAAACTTTGATTTGATTTAGACAATGCCTTCCTATGTCAGACAAAACACAACAAACAGGAAAAAGATGGATTAATTACAATCCTGATGACAAGATGATTGCTTCTGTTTTATGAGTGTCAGCTGACGTGTTTTTAGTGTTCTTTTTTAGGACTATTCCTCCTTGATTCTCTCCCTCTTCAGTCAGGGATAACTTGTGTTTATGGCTATAGCAGCCTGTTAAAGGCTTATTCTTCTGAGATAGCTTTTGCTTCAGTGGGCGTCGGCAATGCAATTATACATTTCCAGTAAAATAAGCCCTGTGGACTTACACATCTGACAAAACAAGCTCCGGTCCAAAGTCAACAGAACGGTGCTGTAGTACACACATGAACGTGTTTCTGAGGAATATAGGTGGCATCGGATTTCATGCTGACACTTCCTGGTATTTCATATTTGTGTTCCAACCACAAACAAATTCTCGCTGATTGTTCTGAAGTTCCACTTTGCTTAAGGTTTTGACTATGCATAATGAGTTGATATAGTTGTTAGATTATGCATGTTTGTAGAATACTACAGCTGAAGTCGGAAGTTCACATACACTTAGTTTGGAATCATTAAAACTCGTTTTTCAACCACTCCACACATTTCTTGGTAACAAACTATAGTTTTGGCAAGTCGGTTAGGACATCTACTGAGTGCATGACACAAGTAATTTTTCCAACAATTGTTTACAGACAGATTATTTCACTTATAATTCACTGTATCACAATTTCAGTGGGTCAGAAGTTTACATACACTAAGTTAACTGTGCCTTTAAGCAGCTTGGAAAATTCCAGAAAATGATGTCATGGCTTTAGAAGCTTCTCATAGGCTAATTGACATCATTTGAGTCAATTGGAGGTGTACCTGTGGATGTATTTCAAGGCCTACCTTCAAACTCAGTGCCTCTTTGCTTTGACATCATGGGAAAATCAAAAGAAATCAGCCAAGACCTCAGAAAGAAAATTGTAGACCTCAACAAGTCTGGTCCATCCTTGGGAGCAATTTCCAAACGCCTGAAGGTACCACGTTCATCTGTACAAACAATAGTACGCAAGTATAGACACCATGGGACCACTCAGCCATCGTACCGCTCAGGAAGGAGATGCGTTCTGTCTCCTAGAGATGAACGTACTTTGGTGCGAAAAGTGCAAATCAATCCCAGAACAACAGCAAAGGACCTTGTGAATATGCTGGAGGAAACAGGTACAAAAGTATCTATATCCACTGCAAAACGAGTCCTATCTTGACATAACCTGAAAGGCCGCCCAGCAAGGAAGAAGCCACTGCTCCAAAACCGCCATAAAAAAGCCAGGCTACAGTTTGCAACTGCACATGGGGACAAAGATTGTACTTTTTGGAGAAATGTCCTATGGTCTGATGAAAAAAAAATAGAACTGTTTGGCCATAATGACCATCATTATGTTTGGAGGAAAAAGGGTGAGGCTTGCAAGCTGAAGAACAACATCCCAACCATGAAGCATGGGGATGGCAGCATCATGTTGTGGGGGTGCTTTGCTGCAGGAGGGACTGGTGTACATCACAAAATAGATGGCATCATGAGGTGGGACAATTATGTCGATATATTGAAGCAACATCTCAAGACGTCAGTCAGGAAGTTAAAGCTTGGTCGCAAATGGGTCTTCCAAATGGACATTGACCACAAGCATACTTCCAAAGTTGTGGCAAAAATGGCTCAAGGACAACAAAGTCAAGGCATTGGAGTGGCCATCACAAAGCCCTGACCTCAATCCCATTACAAATTTGTGGGCAGAACTGAAAAAGCTGTGTCAGGAGGAATGGGCCAAAATTCACCCATCTTATTGTGGGAAGCTTGTGGAAGGCTACCCAAAACATTTGGCCCAAGTTAAACAATTTAAAGGCAATGCTATGAGTGTATGTAAACTTCTGACCCACTGGGAATGTGATGAAAAAAATTTAAACTGAAATAAATCATTCTCTCTACTATTATTCTGACATTTCACATTCTTAAAATAAAGTGGTGATCCTAACTGACCTCAGACAAGGAATTTTTACTAGGATTAAATGTCAGGAATTGTGAAAAACTGAGTTTAAATGTATTTGGCTAAGGTGTATGTAAACTTCCGACTTCAACTGTATGTAAATATTAGGAGGAAATAATAGACAATTCTGGAGTCATTCGATAAAACATCTGAATATTTAATGTGTGAAAATTTGTAAACTTGAAAAGGATTAAAATAATCCAACATTACTCGTGGTAAAATAAGAATAGGAAGAAAATATGACATTTACAAACATATATAAAAACATTCACAAATTCAGAATATAGTGTATCTTTTATATTGTTATATAATTGTTCCTCCTCAAAAACAGCAGGTAGCCTTGTGGTTAGACCGTTGGACTAGTAACCAAAAGGTTGCAAGATCGAATCCCTGAGCTGACAAAGTAGAAATCTGTTGTTCTGCCACTGAACAAGGCAGTTAACCCACTGTTCCTAGACTGTCATTGTAAAATAAGAGTTTGTGGCATAACAACAAGAATGACTGGCATAACAACAACTCCAAAAAAAATTGTAGAAGTCACAATTCTCAACAAAATTACAAGCAGAACTCAATAAAATGTCCCTTCTTTGTCTGGGTAGTAAACTTGTATAATTCGTTTCAAGCTTTTTTACTGTCATTATCAGGCTACATCATTTTTTTCGATGCTACTTCATGTTCAAAACAAACCGCTGAGATGAAGGAAAAAAAATGTTTCACTCCAGTCCACAATAAATTGTTAGCAAGCTTCAAAGGATAAAAATACCGAAGATTAAAAGACTAAATTCATTTTCTGAAGTACTTAAAAAGTTAGTCAACAGTAGTGCTACATTGTCTCTTGATTTTGAACAGTAATGAGGGCTTTTTAAGTGTCCAATGTCAATGTTGACATGTAACAGATTTTTGTCCAGAGTGCATCATATTTTATATTAATTAGCAGGTTGTTGTCCTGCTGTTGCATTCTATTCATGAAGAGCTTGAGATGAGCCTCTTTAACTTCATTAACTCCTCAGGTGTCAGTGGCACCAGAGAAGGAAATGAGGGGTTCACCATCAGAGCCATGTAAGGGTTCTCCACCCTTCCCAGTGATGTGCCTGGACAATTGCCCGGGGATGTGTGGCCTACACTATCCTGCTCCAGAGCCTGGCTGCTGGGGTGGATCTTTAAGGGGATTGGCTGGGCTTTATCCAATAGATCCTGTGGGTACATGAGTTTTGGGTGGTAGGGCCTCCTGGCGTCCTCCCGGAGATCCAAATTCCAGCTGTCCGGGTTACGGACGATGCTCCCTGATGGCTGAGGCTTGTAGCTGGAGAACTGGTAGGGCGCCATGGGGCGGCGGTGACTGGTACTAGGGGAGGTGGTGGTGGTGGGCCTAGGCAGGTTCCTTTGCCTCTCCAGACTCCTCTCTCTCAGATCCCCAGAACCCCTGTCCTGGTCTTTGTGATGGTTGTGGAAGACCTGGTCAGCATGGGTGGCAATAGTGGGAGAGGTGTCAGACCAGGCCTGTGCCCTTTCCCTCTCCCTGGGCTCTGAGCCTGGGGTCTGGCCCATGGTTGGACCCTGCAGTGATAGATCCCCAGGCCGGGTGCCAGCAGGCCCACACAGCAGAACTCCTTTTACCCAGTCATGGAGCATTGCCAGCGGGATCTGGATCTCCATCCTTCCATCTGTCCCTCTGGGGGTACTGCGCAGAGCGTGACTAGAATTGAGAGGCCCTGGACTGTGCTTGGGGCTTTCCCCTCTCCACTCCCCCCTGGGCCAATCTGGGTAGTCTCTCTTCTGGAGTTTGGGGACGTGAACCATGGAGGGGACACTATCCCTGCAACTCTGCAGCGGAGAGGGGACGGGGGACTCTTTCTTCATGCCTGGGCTGGAGGCTGAGGTCGGGCTGCGGGAGGAACCGCCAGAGGAGGAGGAAGTGAGGTTGATGACGTAGTCGTCTCTGGTCCCCAAGGGGTAGTGGTAGGTTTTCCCCAGGGGCACCTCCCCCTCCGGTGTCTCACAGCCCTCATCTTTAACCAGTCCCTTGGCGGGGTACAGAGGTGAGACCGTATTCAAGAACCTTGGGGAGTTGTTGGAGGGAGGAGGGGCGAAGGATGAAGCAGGGTGACAGCCTGACTCCTGACTAGCCTTCTTGTGACTGAGGTTGAGTGGCTCAGTCCAGCCTGAGGAGTCCTTGTACTGATTGGCCAGGAAGCGTAAGCGCTCCAGAGGCTGCTTGGCCCTCTCTGTCTGTCCTTGAGGGGAGGGGAGGCTGCTGGGGTGGCTGCTGGGGGTCAGAGGTGGGTGGACATAGGGGAGCAGATCTGGGTGGACGGGGTGGACGGGGTGGTGGTAGTACTGACGGTAGTGCACAGGCATAGGGATGATCCTCACTCTGGAGTCTGTCAGGAAGTTATGGGGGTTCTAAGAGAACAGAACAACAATGAGTTAGTCAATTCATTTAAATGTGTTTGCGTGTGTCTTTGTGTCTTCATCGGTATATTAGTGCTTGTCACATGCTAGTGTGCATGTGTGTGTGTATATGTTTGCTTGTTAGTGTACAGTACCTGGTGCAGGGATGTCTGTAGAGCTCTGTACGTCATGCTTCGCTTGGCTGTCCTAGGGCACTCGTCCTGCTCACTGAGCCTACTGTAATGTAAACGCTTCTGCTGGCATTGTGGCAGTACCTCCATGTAGTCTTCTCCATTTACATGACACTCATACGGCAGAAGCAGCCTAAGGCAACATAAAGAACATTTATAGATTCTGAACTGATTTACACATACCACACATACACTTAATGTACTTGCATTATCTGTGTCAAAGTCATGCAAAGATATGCAAGCATCCACCGTTATGCGTAATTACACAGGTATATGCAGACAAACATTCAAGCACACACGCGAGCACAGACACGCTTGTATAATACGTTTGCTCTGACTTACTTCTCGTAGTGTCTACGGGTGCAGGTGGCTGCACTGGTACTTCTGGGGTTTCCTCCCAGGGTGTTGTATACTTGCTTCCACCTCTGCTGGGCCGTCACCTGGGAAAGATTCAGGATTATTTTAACACCTTTGTATACTGTATGTAACATAGACATACATGAAATGTGATGCCATACATTACAAGTTTTAACAACATCCTAACAGGTATAATAAACCATCTAACCATCTAACCACATGCACAGATGTATAATAAACAAGTTTAATAATACACTTCTTTCTCTAGTCAATATCATTAATAGTTGTTGTTGTATCTCTTGATAAAGAGTGGTTTGACTCTTATCCCTCCAAACTTGTCAAGGAGAGATCATGTTGTATCAAAACCTTGATAGGAATGCCAGTCTGGCAGCCTGTCAATGTAGCAGCTACCAAAGTGCTATAATACATTCTGCCTATCTGTATCATATGACACTAGTAATATCTCCCTGCCGCTGCTACAGTCATTTGAGATTGTTTCCTTAAGCAAATAAAAACAATAACTTCCGTGAGAAAGAAATGGATCTTTGACACAGACACAAATGGTTGGTATACCTCAGTTTACTAAATAAATATATATTACATTTCCTGCTCAGACATAAGGCTATGGGTGCTATTTAAGTGACAGGAGGATAGTTTACTTTAAATACAAATTAACATGATTTTCTGTTGAATCTGTGATTTGACTTGAAATATGAATTGTTCACACCTATTTTAATCAGAAATCAAGAGTGCACAAAAAAAATCTCACTTAAACATAATACATATTAGAAATGTTATTGTTATTTTACCTGGGGGTAGCCACCCAAGCTTTTCACAGTCTTGTACATCATGAACAGACCGACTAGAAATATAGAAACAATAAACAAAATATCAGCTGTACATCCAGTCTGAGAGATCTCAATTACTGTGTATGCGCGTGCAAGCACTGTATGTGTGTGCATGCTTGCCTGTGTCTGTGTGTGTGCGCATGCAAGCGTGCATGTGCATTTTTATTTGCAGTACAGTATACTCACTCTGTTTGAAGCCCAGGTGTGGTATTTTCTCTATGGGTGTATTTCTCTTCTTCATGTACAGATGGAGGTCTTTGAGGAAGGTCTCCTCTCCCAATTCTTCGACCTGTTCTTCGTGTCTCTCATCCTGGTTCTTTCCATGGGCCATTTTTTTCTGCCTGAGAACAAACACACAATACACCCACAACATTACCACAATGTTTACACAACATACTGAAGAAGACAACAGCATCATGTGGTACATTCATCATTGACATTCATAGTTTAAACAGGTATAGTAGCCTAACAGTATTTTAAGCAATAATCTCTCACACATCAACAACATACTGTACAGTATTTACAATGCACATTCAACATTTTGACTGAGGCTTCCCTACAAATCAAACAATGAGTTTGACTGATGAACCGACAAATAAAACCACTTTGACTACTATACGCATTTCAACCCGTCTTCAATTGCCAACAGTTGATTTACAGTAACCGTGCTCCAAAATAGAACTGATGATGATAACTAAATATCACCACAACCCTGTTCTCAACGCAATGTGTGACTGATCAAGGTTAAACATGCCTATGTGTTTGGCCACTGATCGAACTCAACCATGTGTTTGTCCCTGTCAACACCCAGGCTGTCACAATTGGCAAATTGTTCTGTTTTCTGTTCTATTGGAAAGGACAGATCAATCATAGACTAGGGCTGCATTCAGTGAGGTGATGCGTTCACAACATTACAGATAGAAATGCAACATAAAAACCCAACATTATCCGCTATTCTGCTAAATGGACAATCATGTTATACACAAAACTTTTTCATCTGAATGTTGTGTAACATTTCACACTTCTAAAAGGAACATTGGATAAATGACATATGTGCCCTGCCGAGCTATGAGATTGGAGAGTGGAGGAGAGTCAGAGACGGAATATGGCACAAGCACGTCTGTGTGCCACTTTGTTACTCAACATTTAATCTCTATGAGAAATATGTCTGTTTTATAGATTCTGATAAGGTCCTCTTTCATTGTCTATTTCTTACATATGTGAATTAAATGTTTAAATATTTTGTTTCTTTTATTATTTCATGAACGTTTAATTCACGTATGTTATGCACAAGGACCTTAAAGATCAACCACGAAAGAGGCAGTACACAAAGTATCAAAATATGTCCCATTTCATCACACTGTGAATGTGTTTTCGGTGTCTCTTGCAAAGTTAAGTTAATTATGACAGATTTTTCAGTTTCACTCTGTGTTGCTGAATAGAGCCACAAACAGCAATTGGTTTCCGAGGCACCCAGGTAGAGAGTAACCATCTAGACTGACACAATCGCCTGTGTGTTGACATACAGAGAGTATTCAGACCTCTTAAGTTTTTCCACATTTTGTTACATTACAGCCTTATTCTAAAATTCATAAAATAGTTTTTTTCCCCTCATCAATCTACACACAATACCCCATAATGACAAAGCAAAAATAGGTTTTTAGAAATGTTTGCAAATGTATATATATATATATATATATATAAAAAGAAATACCTTATTTACACAAGTATTCAGACCCTTTGTTATGAGACTCAAAATTGAGCTCAGGTGCATCCTGTTTCCATTGATCATCCTTGAGATGTTTCTACAACTTTATTGGAGTCCACCTGTGGTAAATTTAATTAATTGGACATTCGGAAAGGCACACACCTGCCTATATAAGATCCCACAGTTGACAGGTTTTGTCAGAGCAAAAACCAAGCCATGAGATTGAAGGAATTGTCCTTAGAGCTCTGAGACAGTATTGTGTCGAGACACAGATCTGGGGGAAAGGTACCAAAATATTTCTGCAGCAGAAATGGTCCCTAAGAAGGTCCCTAAGAACACAGTGGCCTCCATCAATCTTAAATGGACATTTTTTTTAAACCACCAATATTCTTCCTAGAGCTGGCTTCCCTGGCCAAACTGAGCAATCAAGGGAGAAGGAGCTTGGTCAGGGAGGTGACCAAGAACCAGATGGTCAGTCTGACAGATCTCCAGAGTTCCTCTGTGGAGACAGGAGAAACTTCCAGAAGGACAACCATCTATGCATCACTCCACCAATCAGACCTTTATAGTAGAGTGGCCAGACGGAAGCCACCCCTCAGTAAAAGGCACATGACAGCCCGCATGGAGTTTACCAAAAGGTAGCTAAAGGACTCAGACCATGAGAAACAAAATGCTCTGATCTGAATTCCAATCGTCACGCACAAAGGAAACATCTCTCTCGACCTGAAAATAGCTGTGCAGCTACGCTCCCCATCCAACTTGACAGAGCTTAAAAGGATCTGCAGAAAAGAATGGGAGAAACTCGCCAAATACAGGTGTGCCAAGCTTGTAGCGTCATACCCAAGAATACTCGAGGCTGTAATCGCTGCCAAAGGTGCTTCAACAAAGTACTGAGTAAAGGGTCTGAATACTTATGTTAATGTTATATTTCAGTTTGTAATTTCTTATACATTTACAAAAAAAAAATTTGGGGGGGAATAACAAAATCAATGTGGGCCCCCTGGTGGTGCCCTGTCGGTATTTGGCCAAGATTACCACAAGTTTAGATAGCTAGACAAACTTACCAATCCAAGCATTTTCGCTGACATGGCTAATTGAGTGACTGTCAGTAACTGACATAACAGAAAAACTGCTGATGTACAACCACATTTTATAATGGCACCTTGTGTATTCTACTATACTAACTCTCAACAGTTAATTGAGACCCCGACTGAGTTCCTACCTAAAATTTTTTTTTTTAAGTGTGTTGATCGTGGGCCCCCTAGTGGCCAGGGACCCTAAGCGACCGCTTATGCCGCTTATGCCTGGAGCCGGCCCTGAATAGTGGTCTCCCTAAGCAGACGGCTTGCCTCCCACAATGTTAACAGTGTTCAAGCGTACACTGTTCTTTTGCACATTGCTGTTCCCCTAGGTCTGCGATTTCCAAGACAACTAATATAGCTTCGTGCAATTCAATGTGAAATGTGAAAAAACAAAGCAATTTACCACTTTATTTAAAAACCTTTCACCAACCTTGGGACCCTGGGACAGAACACCTCCCTCTGCAACTGGACTTCCTGACGGGCTTAGTCCCCTCCTGTACTCACTGTTCACCCAAGACTGCGTGGCCACGCACGACTCCACACCATCATCAAGTTTGTTGACGCCACGACAGTGGTAGGCCTGATCACCGGCAACGATGAGACAGCCTACATGGAGAAGGTCAGAAACCTGGCAGTGTGGTGCCAGGACAACAACCTCTCCCTCAACGTCAGTAAGACCAAGGAGCTGATCGTGGACTGCTGGAGAAAGAGGGGTGAGGACGCCCCCATTCACATCGACGGGGTTGTTGTGGAGGTTGAAAAGATTTGGCATGGGCCCTCAAATCCTCAAAAAGTTATATAGCTCTGCCCCAGTGATGTACTGGGCTGTCCGCACCACCCTCTATAGCGCCATGTGATTGATGGCAGTGCAGTTGCCATACCGTGCTGGCTGCATCACTGCTTGGTATGGCAACTGCACCGCCATCAATCGCATGGTGCTATAGAGGGTGGTGCGGACAGCCCAGTACATCACTGGGGCAGAGCTCCCTGCCTTCCAGTACTTCTTTATCAGGCGGTGTAAAAGGAAGGCCTGGAAAAATGTTAAAGACTCCAGCCCCCCAAGGCATAGCCTGTTCTCTCACCTTCCACACAGCAAGCAGTACCGGAGCATCAAATCTGACACCAACAGGCTCCTGAACAGCTTCTATTCCCAAGCCATTAGACTGCTAAATAGATAGCAAAATGGCTACATGGACTATATGCATTGACCCTTCTATTTTATTGGTATTTTTGCACTGACTTTATGCACACTCTACACACTCACTCACACACACTCACACTGACACACTCATGCACGCATGCACACACACACACATACTTAATTTGCTCACACACACATAACACTAACACATTCATACTGATTCTACACATGCACACACATGCACATACAATCATCAAATGCACTGCTGCTACACTGTTTATGATATATCCTGATGCCTTGTCACCTTACCCCTATACATATCTAACCCTACCACTACAGGATCCCTGCACATTGTAAATATGGTATTGGCACTGACCCTGGAACTGTCCCTATATATAGCTTACTTACTTCATTATGTTCTTATTATTTATTTTTCTAGTGTGTTTTTGGTCCACTGGACTTTTTTATAAAAAAAATGTATAATACAACTAATATGTACTACTGCGTTGAAGGGAAAGAGCAAGCAAGAAAGGCTGTACTAATGTACGTGACAATAACAACTTTAAAGGAAAAGAAATGTCATATCCAAATTGAATTCCATACCCTTTTTATCCCCTGTATTGAATAATTGTATGACATTTAATGGAAATTTGACTCTGAATCAGACAAGAATATGGCGTATACATTGTATTGGAAATACCATCAGTACCAAGAGTAGTATTAGTGGATCCAAGATTTAACCACATCAGTGCCTCCTCTCACCTATAAAGACTTGTGGATTGGGAAGAAACCAAGATGATATCAGAACCATCAACCAAGCCGTAAGAAAGTAACACAAGTATGTAGTGGTGCTGCTCACCTGTGATTTCAGAGACAGAATGGAGATGGATGGGTCTCGGTCTCAGGCCTCTGCACCAGGCTACAGCGAATCCACAGGCTCTATAGATCAGGGTTTATATCTCCAGAGAGGTAGCTACAATACAGACTCAGCTCCTGTCTCTGTATGTCTCCTCCCACTCTCCACAGTCAAGACAGTATTGTCACCTCTCCCTGTCACACATATATACTAAAACACACCTGCTATGTGCACCTGAGTAACAATTCGGTCCAACGCTCTCAGGGAGGTTTATACCCAGAGTACTTCCTGCTGGGAGTTGGAAGTCGGACCAGTCCAACCTGCTCGTGGCAGCGTGCCAAAGGCGTGGTATCAGAATGGTCCACATAATTAGCCAGAATATAGAAAAAATTGCTGAGAAAAGGTGTTTGTTCGTTATTGGTAACGACAGCCATTCACTCATGCATACTTTTACTTGTTGTCAATAATAGTTTTTTGTCAATGCCGTCTCCTGTGTTGATGCGTACATTGATAATCGGTGGAATGTAAACATCTTTGAGGGAAGTACACTACATGACCAAAAGTATGTGGACACCTGCTCGTTAACCATTTCATTCCAAAATCATGGGCATTAATATGGAGGCGGTACCCCCTTTGCTTCTATAACAGCCTCCACTCTTCTGGAAAGGCATTCCACTAGATGGTGGAACATTGCTGCGGGGTCTTGCTTTCATTCAAGAGCATTAGTGAGGTTGGGCACTGATGTTGGGCAATTAGGCCTGGCTTGCAGTCGGCGATCCAATGCATCCCAAAAGTGTTCGATGGGGTTGAGGTCAGGGCTCTGTGCAGGCCAGTCAAGTTATTCCACACCGATCTCAACAAAACATTTCTGTATAGACCTTGCTATGTGCATGGGGGCATTGGCATGCTGAAAGAGAAAAGGGCCTTCCCCAAACTGATGCCACAAAGTTGGAAGCACAGAATCGTCTAGAATGTCATTGTATGCTGTAGCGTTAAGGTTTCCCTTCATTGGTACTAAGGGGCCTAGCCCGAACCATGAAAACCAGCCCCAGACCATTGTTCCTCCTCCACCAAACTTTACAGTTGGCACTATGCATTCGGGCAGGTAGCGTTCTCCTGGCATCTGCCAAACCCAGATTCATCCGTCGGACTGCTAGATGGTGAAGGGTGATTCATCACTCCAGAGAACACGTTTCCACTGCTCCAGAGTCCAATGGCGGCGAGCTTTACACCACTTCAGCCGACACTTAGCGTTGCGCATGGTGATCTTAGGCTTGTGTGCGGCTGCTCAGCCATGGAAACCCATTTCATGAAGCTACTGAAGAACAATTCTTGTGCTGACGTTGCTTCCAGAGGCAGTTTGGAACCGAGGACAGACACTCAGCGGTCCTGTTCTGTGAACTTGTGTGCCTACCACTTCGTGGCTGAGCCGTTGTTGCTCCTAGACATTTCCACTTCCAATAACAGAACTTACAGTTGACTGGGGCAGATCTAGCAAGACAGAAATTTGACGAACTGACTTGTTGGAAAGGTGGCAACCTATGACGGTGCCACGTTGAAAGTCACTGAGCTCCTCAGTAAGGCCGTTCTACTGCCAATGTCTGTCTATGGAGATTGCATGGCTGTGTGCTCGATTTTATACACCTGTCAACAACGGGTGTGGCTGAAATAGCCGAATCCACTAATTTGAAGGGGTGTCCACATTCTTTTGTATATACAGTGTATGTGGCCTTATACCCATAGAAGCAACTCACTGGGCACAAAATGGTTGAATAAACATTGTTTCAACGTAATTTGTCAAAATTTTGTGAAGTGAAATCTACATGGAAAATACACTGGATTTGAAAAAAGTCATCAACGGAAACTGTTGTTTTGAGGGTGAAATTTCCACCACAAGATTAAGTCATCATTGTAACCAGTTTTCAACAAAGAAAAACCTTGTGGAAAATAGTTGAATTTGTAACTTTGAAACAATCTTCAACGTTATATCCACTATAAGAATAAAACCATAGGCTGGGCAGTACCTAGTACCGGAGAGTTGATCTGTAACTATTAATTTGGTATCCCTTCCAGGGTTTTAACGAAGCCCAGCTTTTATATTTGTCACTGACTACTATGTGCTATACTAATGTGCTATTACTTATTACTTACTTATTAGTTAATAACTAAATACGGTGCATTCGGAAATCATTCAGACCCCTTCCACATTTTGTTACGTAACAGCCTTATTCTAAAACGTATTAAATAAAAAACGTGAATGTTTATCAGTGGCAGGAACTTGGATATTAGTCAGACTCGAGGGAAAGATGAGCAATCAAATAAAATTGTATTAGTCACATGCGCCGACAACAGGTCGCGGACAACAGGTTGGCGCATTGAAATGCTTACTTACGAGCCCCTAACCAACAATGCAGTTTCAAAAAATACAGATAAGAATAAGAGATAAACGTAACAAGTAATTAAAGAGCAGCAGTGAAATAACAATAGCGAAAATATATACGGGGGGGTACCGATACGGAGTCAATGTGCGGGGGCACCGGTTATTTGAGGTAGTATGTACATGTAGGTAGAGTTATTAAAGTGACTATGCATAGATGACAACAGAGAGAAGCAGTGGTGTAAAAAGGGGGTGGGGGGAACTACAAATAGTCTGGGTAGCCATTTGACTAGATGTTCATGAGTCTTATGGCTTGGGGTAGAAGCTGTTTAGAAGCCTCTTGGACCTAGACTTAGTGCTCCGGTACCGCTTGCCATGCGGTAGCAGAGAGAACAGTCTATGACTAGGATGGCTGGAGTCTTTGACAATGTTTAGGGCCTTCCTCTGACACCACCTGGTATAGAGGTCCTGGATGGCAGGAAGCTTGGCCCCAGTGATGTACTGGGTCGTTCGCACTACCCTCTTTAGTGCCTTGCAGTTGGAGGCCAGGCAGAGATGCAACCAGTTAGGATGCTCTCGATGGTGCAGCTGTAAGACCTTTTAAGGATCTGAGGACCCATGACAAATCTTTTCAGTCTCCTGAGTGGGAATAGGTTTTGTCGTGCCCTCTTCACGACTGTCTTGGTGTGCTTGGACCATGTTAGTTTGTTGGTGATGTGGACACCAAGGAACTTGAAGCTCTCAACATGCTCCACTGCAGCCCTGTCGATGAGAATGGGGGCGTGCTCGGTCCTCTTTTTCCTGTAGTCCACATTCCTTTCCTTTGACTTGATCATGTTGAGGGAGAGGTTGTTGTCCTGGCACCACACGGCCAGGTCTCTGACCTCCTCCCTATAGGCTGTCTCGTAGTTGTCGGTGATCAGGCCTACCACTGTTGTGTCATTGGCAAATTTAATGATGGTGTTGGAGTCGTGCCTGGCCGTGCAGTCATGAGTGAACAGGGAGTACAGGAGGGGACTGAGCACACACCCCTGAAGGGCCCCTGTGTTGAGGATCAGCGTGGCGGATGTATTGTTACCTACATTTACCACCTGGGGGCGGCCCATCCAGTTGCAGAGGGAGGTATTTAGTCCCAGGGTCCTTAGCTTATTGATGAGCTTTGAGGGCACTATGGTGTTGAACGCTGAGCTGTAGTCAATGAATAGCATTCTCACATACGTGTTCCTTTTGTCCATGTGGGAATGGTCAGTGTGGAGTGCAATGGAGATTGCATCATCTGTCGGTCTGTTGGGGCAGTATGCAAATTGGAGTGAGTCTAGGGTTTCTGGGATAATGTGTTGATCTAAGCAATGACCAGCCTTTCAAAGCACTTCATGGCTACAGACGTGAGTGCTACAGTTCGGTAGTCGTTTAGGTAGGTTACCTTAGTGTTCTTGGGCACAGGGACTATGGTGGTCTGCTGAAAACATGTTGGTATTACAGACTCGGATAGGTTGAAAATGTCAGTGAAGACACTTGCCAGTTTTTCAGCGCATGCTCACAGTACACGTCCTGGTAATCCATCTGGCCCTGTGGACTTGTAAATGTTGACCTGTTTAAAGGTCTTACTCACATTGGTTGCGGAGTGAGTGATCACACTGTCTTCCAAATCAGCTGGTGCTCTCATGCATGTTTCAGTGTTATTTTCCTCGAAGCAAGCATAGAAGTAGTTTAGCTCATCTGGTAGGCTTGTGTCACTGGGCAGCTCTTGGCTGTGCTTTCCCTTGTAGTCTGTAATGGTTTGCAAGCCCTGTCACATCCGACGAGTGTCAGAACCAGTGTAGTACGATTCAATCTTAGTCCTGTATTGACGCCTTGCCTGTTTGATGGTTTAGCTCAGTGTGGATGCTGCCTGTAATCCATGGCTTCTGGTTGGGGTATCTACGTACGGTCACTGTGGGGATGATGTCATCAATGCACTTATTGATGAGCTTTGTACGTGTCTCTGTGTGTGGAGTATAGGTGGTCCAGACTCGTTGATTTTATTGTCCAAAGATTGCAAGTTTGCTACAGAATGGAGGGAAGTGGGGGTTTATTCGATCACCTACGAATTCTCAGAAGGCAGCTGGACCTTCGGCCCCTCCTCCTCCTCACAGGGATCGGGGCCTGTTCCCGAGGAAGCAGCGTATCCTTCGCGTCAGGTTCGTCAGAGTCATGAAAGGAAAAAGAGGATTCTGCTTGTCCATGGTGAGTAATCACAGTCCTGATGTCTAGAAGTTATTTTCGGTCACAAGAGACGGTAACGGCAACATCATGTACAAAATAAGTAAAAAATAAGTTACAACAACTCAAATAAGCGAACAAAAAAACACAATTGGTTGGGGGCACGTAAAACATCTGCCATCTTCTCCGGCGCCAGAAAGATCCATGATGAAAACCTGCTCCAGAGCACTCAGGACCTTAGACTGGGTCCTCATAAATGTACACAAAATACCCAATAATGACAAATCAAAAACAGGTTTTAAGAAATGCTTTCAAATTTATAAAAAATAAAAAACAGAAATACCTTATTTACATAAGTATTTAAACCCTTTGATATGAGACTCGAAATTCAGCTCAGGTGCATCCTGTTTCCATTGACAACTTGTTTGGAGTCCACCTGAGCTAAATTCAATTGATTGGACATGATTTGGAAAGGCACACAGCTGTCTATCTTTTTATAATAAAATGTTTTACCCCTTTTTCTCCCATTTTCGTGGTATCCAATTTGTAGTTACAGTCTTGTCGATATAAGGTCCCACAGTTGACAGTGCATGTCAGAGCAAAAACCAAGCCATGAGGTCAAAGGAATTGTCCGTAGAGCTCTGAGACAGGATTGTGTCGAGGCACAGATCTGGGGAAGGGTGCCCAAAAATGTATGCAGCATTGAAGGTCCCTAAGAACACAGTGGCCTCCATCATTCTTAAATGGAAGAAGTTTGAAACCACCAAGACTCTTTTTAGAGCTGGCTGCCCAGCCAAACTGAGCAATCGGGGGAGAAGGGCCTTGGTCAGCGAGGTGATCAAGAACCCGATGGTCACTCTGACAGAGCTCCAGAGTTTCTCTGTGGCGATGGAAGAACCTTCCAAAAGGACAGCCATCTTTGCAGCACTCTACCAATCAGGCCTTTACGGTAGTGGCCAGACGGAAGCCACTCCTCAGTAAAAGGTACATGACAGCCCACTTGGAGTTTGCCAAAAGGCACCTAAAGCATTCTCAGACCATGAAAAACAAGATTCTCTGGTCTGATGAAATCAAGATTGAACTTTGGCCTGAATGCCAAGCTTTCCTTCTGGAGGAAACCAGGCACTGCTCATCACCTGGCCAATACCATTCCTACGGTAAAGCATGATGGTGGCAGCATCATGCTGTGGGATGTTTTTCAGCGGTAGGGACTGGGAGACTAGTCAGGATCGAGGGACAGATGAACAGAGCAAAGTACAGCGAGATTCTTGATGAAAACTTGCTCCAGAGCGCTTAGGACCTCAGACTGGGACGAAGGTTCACCTTCCAACAGGAAGGACACAGCCAAAACAACGCAGGTGTGGCTTCGGAATGTCTCTGAATGTCCTTGAGTGGCCCAGACAGAGCTCCAACTTGAACCTGATCAAACATCTCTGGAGAGACCTGAAAATAGCTGTGCAGCTATGCTCCCCATCCAACCTGACACAGCTTGACAGGATCTGCAGAGAAGAATGGGAGAAACCCCAAATACAGGTGTGCCACACTTGTAGCGTCATACCCAAGAAGACTCGAGGCTATAATCGCTGCCAAAGGTGGTTCAACAAAGTACTGAGTAAAGGGTCTGAAAACATATGTAAATGTAATATTGAATATTTTTTATTTGAATACAATTGCAAAAATTTCCAAAAACCTTTCTTTGCTTTGTCATTATGGGGTATTGTGTGTATATTGATGAGGGGAAAAAAATAACATTTAACCCATTTTAGAATAAGGCTGTAACGTAAACAAATGTGAAAAAAGTAAAGGGGACTGAATACTTTCTGAATTCACTGTAAAGTATATTACAAGTATAAAGCAGGTGCTTCCACACAGGTGTGGTTCCGGAGTTAATTAAGCAACTAGCATCCCAAAATACTTGGCAGGCCATTATTTTGGCTACCATGGCTTTTTATTTAACCTTTATTTTTTCTAGGCAAGTCAGTTTAGAACTTATTCTAAATTACAATGACGGCCTTACCCGGAGATGCTGGGCCAACTGTGCACCGCCCTATGGGACTCCCAATTCCGGCCGGTTGAAATAGAGCCTGGTATCAAACCAGGGTCTGTAGTCACGTCTCTAGCACTGAGATACAGTGCCTTAGACCTCTGCGCCATAGGATGAAAATGCCCCTATAGGATGAAAATGATCCTTTATAATGTTTACATACCTTCTATCTAGTTTTAGACGTTCAATAGTGGCCTGGAGTGTTTTTTTCCCATAATAATCATTCCATAATAATATCTTTTTTACTCCCAACCTCCTGCCATCCAGATTTAATTTGGCTTAGTTTTCTCACCCCTGATCTACATAATCTTACTGGAAATAATTTCAATAGTAATGACCTCTGGTTACCCTAATATTGCAGTCTACAGGCAGCATGTGGTATGTTGGCTGAGAAATAAAAAATATACTGTACAGTATTTCCCCATGATTGCTTTTCCGGCCAAGACTTTCTTGTTCATATTTTCGCTGGTATTTATTTAACACCTAGTTACTTAAACTCACTGTCAATAAACCAATGCATTTGAAGTATCTGTTTCTACTAGAGTCTATATACAGTAGATATGAGTGATATATAAACAGTCGTCAGCCAAAAGGATGCAGTTGCCTCCGTTTGACACCAGGTCGACCATGGCCGGATGAAGAAATCATAGGCATCGTGGCAATAGCCTGTCTCAAGATGAGCAACTTTCAAAAATATTGCCGCTGTTAGCTACAAATTGGGAGCTGTTGAGAATTTTTTTTACTTCTACTGATTCTACAGACAGATTAGTCCTCTCTTTTCAAATCTGTGTGTTTTTCCCGCAATTGTATTTTGAAATCTGCAAAAGGCAAATCAACAGCCGCAACCAACCATAGAAATATTATCCATAGATGGCAGTTCCCATTCAAGTCAGGACTGGCATCAATTGCTAGTGTACCCATGAGTTTTATAGTCAAATTGCCAGGGTAAGAGGTTACAAAACCCTCCTATGGATTATATGTCTACGGCCACAACGCAACAAGCTGTAGCCTATATTTGTTGGGCATGCTGCCCAAACTGCAGCCTTCCTGATTGTAGGCATAATGGTAACTGCCAAAATAAAGGAAACACTTGATTAAAGAACGGATACAAAGTATATGTTATGGTGTGGGGTGCATTTTCCTTGCACGGTTTAGGTCCACTTGTAGAATCTATGCCAAGGCACATTGAAGCTGTTCTGGCAGCTCGTGGTGGCGCTACACCCTTTTAAGACACTTTATGTTGGTGTTTCTTTAATTTTGGCAGATACCTGTATCTGTTTGTGATAAAACTTAATCCACATTTATTTATTTTGATAAACTATTTATCCTCTGTGGATAAATTATCCTCTCTGGTATAACTTGAACATTGAGAAAGGGCTCCTCCCCCCATCTGATGATTAGTGGAGTGACAGCAGGTAGCAGCAGGCTGTGTACACTCATTGCGAGCGGGCTCTTGAGTCTTCCTGTGGTTAATGGTTGCAGTGAAAAAAAGGTAAATATATACTACATATATATACAGTTGAAGTCAGAAGTTTACATACACCTTAGCCAAATACATTTAAACTCAGTCTTTCACAAATCCTGACATTTAATCCTAGTAAAAATGCCCTGTCTTAGGTCAGTTAGGATCACCACTTTATTTTAAGAATGTGAAATGTCAGAATAATAGTAGAGAGAATGATTTATTTCAGCTTTTATTTCTTTCATCACATTTCCAGTGGGTCAGAAGTTTACATACACTCAATTAGTATTTGGTAGCATTGCCTTTAAACTGTTTAACTTGGGTCAAACGTTTTGGGTAGCCTTCCACAAGCTTCCCACAATGAGTTGGGTGAATTTTGGCCCATTCCTCCTGACAGAGCTGGTGTAACTGAGTCAGGTTTGTAGGCCTCCTTGCTCGCACACGCTTTTTCAGTTCTGCCCACAACTTTTCTATGGGATTGAGGTCAGGGCTTTGTGATGACACTCCAATGCCTTGAATTTGTTGTCCTTGAGCCATTTTGCAACAACTTTGGAAGTATGCTTGGGGTCATTGTTCATTTGGAAGACCCATTTGCGACCAAGCTTAAAATTCATGACTGATGTCTTGAGATGTTGCTTCAATATGTCCACATAATTTTCCTGCCTCATGATACCATGTATTTTGAGAAGTGCACCAGTCCCTCCTGCAGCAAAGCACCCCCACAACATGATGCTGCCAGCCCCATGCTTCACGGTTGGGATGGTGCTCTTCGGCTTGCAAGCCTCCCCCTTTTTCCTCTTAACATAATGATGGTCATTATGGCCAAACAGTTCTAATTTTGTTTCATCAGACCAGAGAATATTTCTCCAAAAAGTACGATCTTTGTCCCCATGTGCAGTTGCAAACCGTAGTCTGGCTTTTTTATGGCGGTTTTGGAGCAGTGGCTTCTTCCTTGCCGAGCGGCCTTTGAGGTTATGTCGATATAGGACTTGTTTTGCTGTGGATATAGATATTTTTGTACTGGTTTCCTCCAGAATCTTCACAAGGTCCTTTGCTGTTGTTCTGGGATTGATTTGCACTTTCGCAGCAAACTACGTTCATCTCTAGGAGACAGAACACGTCTCCTTCCTGAGCGGTATGACGGCTGCGTGGTCCCATGGTGTTTATACTTGAGTACTATTGTTTGTACAGATGAACGTGGTACCTTCAGGCATTTGGAAATTGTGGAGGTCTACCATTTTTTTCTTTTTGTCATGCACAAAGTAGATGTCCTAACCGACTTGCCAAACCTGTATTTTGTTAACAAGAAATTTGTGGAGTGGTTGAAAAACATTTTTTTTTACTCCAACCTAAGTGTATGTAAGCTTCCGATTTCAACCGTAAATAGTATATACTGTATATATAGAATATACAGTATGTATTTCCTTAATTGTATATATATATATATATATATCTTTTTTTTTTGCTGCCTCTTGGGCCCAGGGGCTTCAACCCCGGTAAGCCCCTGCATTCATCCGGCCCTGAGACCAACCACAAGCATTCCTCCTCATCTTCGCCAACTATGATAGTTATTTATTTCTGAATTATTCCCCATCCTCTGAATTTACCGTAAGGAGGAAGTATCTGGACTTGGAGTGACGAAAGACAGATGACATGTTTGGTATCATCACTAAGGACTGTATGTTCATTGAAAATATTGTTTTGGTGAGTGTTGGAGAAAATTTACGAAAGCAAAAAACAAAAGCTCTGTTGGCTGTCTGGATTTGGCTGTTCAGTTTGCAATCTTTCTGTTTTCCTTGACATTTCTGAAATGCTAACTCTTGAGAGATGGGAGACTTGGCAAAACTGGCTACTGTGGATATGATATTATTAAATGACACAGCAAGCACATTTAGTTCCTTGGAAGATGTGGGAACATTCAGTACTGTGCAGCTGTCTTCATCGACCTGGCCAAAACTTTTGACTCTGTCAATCACCGTATTCATATCGGCAGACTCAACAGCATTGGTTTCTCTAATGACTGCCTTGCCTCGTTCACTACCTACTTCTCAGATAGAGTTCAGTGTGTCAAATCGGAGGGCCTGTTGTCCGGACCTCTGGCAGTCTCTCTGGGGGTGCCACAGGGTTCAATTCTCGGGCCGACTCTTCTCTCTGTATATATCAATGATGTCGCTTTTGCTGCTGGTGATTCTTTGATCCACCTCTACGCAGACGACACCATTCTGTATACATCTGGCCCTTCTTTGGACACTGTGTTAACAAACCTCCAAACGAGCTTCAACGCCAAACAACACTCCTTCTGTGGCCTCCAACTGCTCTTAAATGCAACTAAAACTAAATGCATGCTCTTCAATCGATCGCTGCCCGCACCCGCCCGCCGGCCTAGCATCACTACTCTGGACGGTTCTGACTTAGAATATGTGGACAACTATAAATACCTAGGTGTCTGGTTAGACTGTAAACTCTCCTTCCAGACTCATATTAAGCATCTCCAATCCAAAATGAAACCTAGAAACAGCTTCCTACTTCGCAACAAAGCCTCCTTCAGTCATGCTGCCAAACATACCCTCGTAAAACTGACTATCCTGCCGATCCTTGACTTCTACAATGTCATTTACAAAATAGCCTCCAACACTCTACTCAGCAAATTGGATGCAGTCTATCACAGTGCCATCTGTTTTGTCACCAAAGCCCCATATACTACCCACCATTGCGACCTGTATGCTCTTGTTGGCTTGTCCTCGCTACATATCCGTTGCCAAACCCACTGGCAACAGGTCATCTATAAGTCTTTACTTAGTAAAGCTCCACCTTATCTTAGCTCACTGGTCACCATAGCAACACACACCCATAGCACGCGCTCCAGCAGGTATATTTCACTGGTCATCCCCAAAGCCAACACCTCCTTTGGCCGCCTTTACTTCCAGTTCTCTGCTGCCAATGACTGGAACGAATTGCAAAAATCACTAAAGTTGGAGACTTATATCTCCCTCACTAACTTCAAGCATCAGCTGTCAGAGCAGCTTACCGATCGCTGCAGCTGTATACATCCCGTCTGTAAATAGCCCATCCAATCAACTACCTACCTCATCCCCATATTTGTTTTTTTCTGCTCTTTTGCACATCAGTATTTGTACTTGCACATCCTCATCTGCACATCTATCACTCCAGTGTTAATTGCTGAATTGTAATTACTTTGCCACTATGGCCTATTTATAGCCTTACCTCCTTACTTCATTTGCACACACTGTATACAGATTTTCTATTGTGTTATTGACTGTACGTTTGTTTATCCCATGTGTAACTCTGTGTTGCTGATTTTGTCACACTGCTTTGCTTTATCTTGGCCAGGTTGCAGTTGTAAATGAGAACTTGTTCTAAACTGGCCTAACTGGTTAAGTAAAGGTCAAATAAATTTAAAAAATAAAATAGTTTCCCATTGGTTCTGGGAACAAAGCCATAAGTTTCCTGACTGGTGAAACGTAATGTTTTCAAATGTTCTAAGAACAGAAGTGAACATTTGACCTATTCTGGGAATGGTCTTTGTTAGGTTGCGGGGAGGTTCTGAAAACGTTTTACTATGGTTCTCTGAAAGTTTCCTGGGAGGTTTTATTAATGTAGTGATAACAGAAATTATAGGTTATTTTGATTTTTATTTAATAACTACTTTAACTTTCACTGAATGTCAAAATATGACTTTTAATAACACTTCTAACCTAGTTTGGGTTAACTGTTTTAAACTCCAACCACAGATAGGACACATGGGAATTAATTTGGTGAGGCATGAATCATGCAAACACTTTTTTTTATTGTGGCATGGAATCATTGAGATTCAAACCTATGTTTTTCTGTTTTCTGGCCAGGGAATTAGTCCACTGCGCCACCAGGATGGAGCTAGCATGCCATGTTACTGTATTCAAAACAAACCCAATAGAGCACGGTTCATCAACTTGATTCGCAACCCTGCCATAGAATACTGCAGTATGAGGCATAATACCCATAAAACCTAGCGGTCAAACAAGGAAATGGTTCCCATAGTTTTTCCACCATTCATTTCTCCCATGGGGGATTTTAGAAAAACTTAAAATAAGGGCTGGGTTTTGTGTAGGGTTACCCTGGCGTGAAGTTTTGATAACCGTGTAAATCTCTCTAGGTCATGGTGACTTTTATCTATATATTCGCCTGTATTTACCCCCCCCCAAAATGAAATGCTCATTAGCTGCTAATGTAGCTATCATAAAGATCTAAAAATGTCATGATGATCTAGACGAGATTGCCGAATCAAGGCAAAGGTAAGAATCTCTGAATTAACGATCTAATGGTAGCTAAATTTAGTAATTTCTTTTTATTTCTTTCACCTTTATTTAACCAGGTAGGCAAGTTGAGAACAAGTTGTCTTCCCTGTGGCTCAGTTGGTAGAGCATGGTGTTTGCAATGCCAGCATGGTGTGTGCAACGCCAGGGTTGTGGGTTCAATTCCCACGGGGGGCCAGTGCAAAACAAATGCATGAAATGAAATGTATGCATTCACTACTGTATGCTGCTCTGGATAAGAGCGTCTGCTAAATGACTAAAATGTAAGTTCTCATTTACAATTGTGACTGGGCCAAGATAAAGCAAGCAGTGTGACACATACAACAACATAGAGTAAAACAAACATACAGTCAATAATATAGTAGAAAAATAAGTCCATATGCAAATGAGGGGAGAAAAAGGCCATGGTGGCAAAGTAAATACAATATAGCAAGTAAAACACTGGAATGGTAGATTTGCAGTGGAAGAAAGTGTGAAATAGAAATAATGGGGTGCAAAGGAGCAAAATAAATAAATACAGCAGGGGGAGATGTAGTTGTTTGGGCTAAATTATAGATGGGCTATGTACAGATGCAGTGATCTGTGAGCTGGTGTTTAAAGCTATACGTGTTTCCAGTTTTAGAGATTCTTGTAGTTTGTTCCAGTCATTGGCAGCAGAGAACTGGAAGGAGAGGTGGCCGAAGGAGGATTTGGCTTTGGGGGTGACCAGAGAGATATCACTGCTGGAGTGGATGCTACTGGTGGGTGCTGCTATGGTGACCAGCGAGCTGAGATAAGGGGGAACTTTACCTAGCAGGGTCTTGTAGATGACCTGGAGCCAGTGGGTTTGGCGACGAGTATGAAGCGAGGGCCAGCCAACGAGTGCGTACAGGTCGCAGTGGTGGGTAGTATATGGGGCTTTGGTGACAAAATGGATGGCACTGTGACAGACTGCATCCAATTTATTGAGTAGGGTATTGGAGGCTATTTTGTAAATTACATCGCCGAAGTCGAAGATCGGTAGGATGGTCAGTTTTACGAGGGTATGTTTGGCAGCATGAGTGAAAGATGCTTTGTTGCAAAATAGGAAGCCAGTTCTAGATTTAACATTGGATTGGAGATGTTTGATGTGAGTCTGGAAGGAGAGTTTACAGTCTAACCAGACACCTAGGTATATGTAGTTGTCCACATATTCTAAGTCAGAACCATCCAGAGTAGTGATGCTGGACGGGCGGGCAGGTGCAGGCAGCGATCGGTTGAAGAGCATGCATTTAGTTTTACTTGTATTTAAGAGCAGCTGGAGGCCACGGAAGGAGAGTTGTATGGCATTGAAGCTCGTCTTGAGGGTAGTTAACACAGTGTCCAAAGAAGGGTCAGAAAAATACAGAATGGTGTTGTCTGCGTAGAGGTGGATCAGAGACTCACCAGCAGCAAAAGCGACATCATTGATGTAATCAGAGAAAAGAGTCGGCCCAAGAATTGAACCCTGTGGCACCCCCATAGAGACTGCCAGAGGCCCGGACAACAGGCCCTCCGATTTGACACACTGAACTCAATCAGAGAAGTAGTTGGTGAAACAGGCGAGGCAATCATTTGAGAAACCAAGGCTGTTGAGTCTGCCGATGAGGATGTCGTGATTGACAGAGTCGAAAGCTTTGGCCAGGTCAATGAATACGGCTGCACAGTATTGTTTCTTATCGATGGCGGTTAAGATATCGTTTAGGACCTTGAGTGTGGCTGAGGTGCACCCATGACCAGCTCTGAAACCAGATTGCATAGCGGAGAAGGTGCGGTGGGATTCGAAATGGTCGGTAATCTTTTTGTTGACTTGGCTTTCGAAGACTTTTGAGAGGCAGGGTAGGATAGATATAGGTCTGTAGCAGTTTGGGTCAAGAGTGTCCCCCCCTTTGAAGAGGGAGATGACCGCAGCTGCTTTCTAATCTTTGGGAATCACAGACGACACGAATGAGAGGTTGAACAGGCTAGTAATAGGGGTTGCAACAATTTCGGCAGATCATTTTAGAAGGGTCCAGATTGTCTAGCCCGGCTGATTTGTAGGTGTCCAGATTTTGCAGCTCTTTCAGAACATCAGCTGACTGGATTTGGGAGTAGGAGAAATGGGGAAGGCTTGGGCGAGTTGCTGTGGGGGGTGCAGTGCTGTTGACCGGGGTAGGGGTAGCCAGGTGGAAAGCATGGCCAGCCGTAGAACAATGCTTATTGAAATTCTCAACTATAGTGGATTTATCGGTGGTGACAGAGTTTCCTATCCTCAGTGCAGTGGGCAGCTGGGAGGAGGTGCTCTTATTCTCCAAGGACTTTACAGTGTCCCAGAACTTTTTTGAGTTTGTGTTGCAGGAATCAAATTTCTGCTTGAAAAAGCGAGCCTTGGCTTTTGTAACTGCCTGTGTATATTGGTTTCTAACTTCCCTGAAAAGTTGCATATCACGGGGGCAGTTCGATGCTAATGCAGAACGCCACAGGATGTTTTTGTGTTGGTTAAGGGCAGTCAGGTCTGGAGAGAGCCAAGGGCTATATCTGTTCCTGGTTCTACATTTCTTGAATGGGGCATGCTTATTTAAGATGGTGAGGAAGGCATTTAAAAAAAATAACCAGGCATCCTCTACTGAAGGGATGAGGTCAGTATCCTTCCAGGATACCTGGGCCAGGTTGATTAGAAAGGCCTGCTCGCTGAAGTGTTTCAGGGAGCGTTTGACAGTGATGAGTGGAGTTCGTTTGACCGCTGACCTATTACGGATGCAGGCAGTGAGGCAGTGATCACTGAGATCTTGGTTGAAAACAGCAGAGGTGTATTTAGAGGGCAAGTTGGTTAGGATGATATCTATGAGGGTGCCCGTGTTTACAGCTTTGGGGTGGTACCTGGTAGGTTCATTGATAATTTGTGTGAGATTGAGGGCATCAAGCTTAGATTGTAGGATGGCTGGGGTGTTAAGCATGTCCCAGTTTAGGTCACCTAGCAGCATGAGCTCTGAAGATAGATGGGGGGCAATCAGTTCACATATGGTGTCCAGAGCACAGCTGGGGGCAGTGGGTGGTCTATAGCAGGCGGCAACGGTGAGAGACTTGTTTTTAGAGAGGTGGATTTTTAAAAGTAGAAGTTCAAATTGTTTGGGTACAGACCTGATTAGTAGGACAGAACTCTGCAGGCTATCTCTGCAGTAGATTGTAACACTGCCCCCTTTGGTCGTTCTATCTTGTCTGAAAATGTTGTAGTTAGGGATGGAGATTTCAGAGTTTTTGGTGGTCTTCCTAAGCCAGGATTCAGACATGGCTAGGACATCCGGGTTGACAGAGTGTGCTATAGCAGTGAATAAAACAAACTTAGGGAGGAGGCTTCTAATGTTAACATGCATGAAACCAAGGCTATTACGGTTACAGAAGTCATCAAGAGAGCGCCAGCGGAATAGGAGTGGAGCTAGGCACTGCAGGGCCTGGATTCACCTCTACATCGCCAGAGGAACAGAGGAGGAGTAGGATAAGGATACGGCTAAAAGCTATGAGAATTGGTCGTCTAGGACGTCCAGAACAGAAAGTAAAACGAGCAGGTTTCTGGGGGTGATAAAATAGCTTCAAGGTATAATGTACAGACCAAGGTATGGTAGGATGTGAATACAGTGGAGGTAAACCTAGGCACTGAGTGATGATGAGAGAGATATTGTTTCTAGAAACATCATTGAAACAAGGTAATGTCATCGCATGTGTGGGTGGTGGAACTGAGAGGTTGGATAAGGTATAATGAGCAGGGCTAGAGGCTCTACAGTGAAATAAGCCAATAAACACTAACCAGAACAGCAATGGACAAGGCATATTGACATTAAGGAGAGGCATGCTTAGCCAAGTGATCAAAAGAGTCCAGTGAGTAGTGAGGTCGGTTGCGGTCACGGCGATTCAGACAGCTACCCGGGCCATGGGTAGCTAGTTGGCAGAAGATGGTCTGTTATTAGCCACCTCGTGCGTTTCCGTTGGTAGATTAGTGGGGTTTGCGTGTGGTAGAGGGGACCAATCCAATTGGCAAAATAGTTATAGTTATAGTGGCCCAAGAAAAATTGGCCGATAGACCTATTCAGATAGCAGCCGATAAAACAGCTAACGATTAGCTGGCCGCAGATGGGCGTTCAGGTTATGTCGCGACGGAGGGGCCAGTTGGATAACTCCCTCGGGCAGATAACGTCGGTAGTCCAGTCGTGAAGGACCAATGGGGCTCCGTATCGGCAGTAAAATGGGTCCGGATAGGTAATTGTAGCCCAGGAGTGGCTGATGAAACTCTTCAGCTGGCTAGCCCGGAATAATTGATGCTAGCTCCGGGACCGACGTTAGCCAATAGTCACTCGGATAGCAGCTAGCTAGCTGCAAGATCCAGGTGTAAAAGTCCAGAGACATTGCGGTAGAAATCCGGGGATATGGAGAGAAAATAGGTCCAGTATGCTCTGGTCTGGAGTTGCGTTGTACAAAACTGGCGATAGCTTTTCGAGCTAAGGGATAGATGATGACCGCCAACCGTGGATAGCTGAATTCTAACGTTAGCTAGTGAACTGGCTAACTTCTGGCTAGCTTTTGTTGTGGATTTCAGATTTGAGGTAAATAATAGTTTTTTTTAATTGGTGAGGCGGGTTGCAGGAGAGTGTTTTGAAGTTGAGTTTTTTGAAAAAAATATATAAAAAGATATGCGAAGAAAATATGTAAATATGTATATATACACGGAACATGACAAGACGAGAACAAAGGACGTCTGACTGCTATGCCATCTTGGATAAGTAAAGTAATGAATACATTGCCTACATTTCTTTAAATGGACAATTCTGTGAACTGTCTTGTACAAGTTTTAAATTGACACAGTACCTGTTAGCAAAGGTGTCAGCTAGAGATAACGTGCAGGGATTTTTTTAGTCTTGCATGATGTCTACTTTGATGCTAATTATCATTTTCAAAATCTGAGAGTAAATAGAGTCGAACCCACAACCTCTCCCAGTTTTTCAACTGGTTGTTCAGTACAGCACCGTTCGTTCAATTGAACGAACGGCATTCAGAACGTAAAAATCTACTGAATGCAACCCTGAACACACTTAACAAGATAGAGGATAGAGAGAGTTTTGTTGATGCTGAGAATGCAATGTATATGTTTTTAAGTAACATTCTTAGAACGTTCTATGAACATTAATGTTTTCTTGTGGTTTTTATGGAAAGCTTTCATAATGTTCGGAAAACATGACTTTAAAAAGAACCATAAGGAAATCTGTAGGAACTATTACACTGAAGTACTAAAATTCCCACAGAAGAACATTGTTTCTTAATGTTCTCTGAACTATTTTAGTACATTTCCAATGTCAAACCAGTTGAAGATCATTCCAGGAAACATTACCAAAAATGTAATTAAATGTAACCATGTTTGAATTTTTGGAAACATTCTGTTAAAGTCATAAAATACTGAGAATGTTCCAAAGCCAAGCAACTAAACTCAGCAAAAAAATAAACGTTCTCTCACTGTCAACTGCGTTTATTTTCAGCAAACTTAACATGGTAAATATTTGTATGAACATAACAAGACTCAACAACTGAGACATAAACTGAACAAGTTCCACAGACATGTGACTAACAGAAATGGAATAATGTGTCCCTGAACAAAGGGGGGTTCAAAATCAAAAGTAACAGTCACTATCTGGTGTGGCCACCAGCTGCATTAAGTACTGCAGTGCATCTCCTCCTCATGGACTGACCAGATTTGCCAATTCTTGCTGTGAGATGTTACCCCACTCTTCCACCAAGGCACCTGCAAGTTCCCGGACATTTCTGGGGGGAATGGCCCTAGCCCTCACCCTCCAATCCAACATGTCCCAGACTTGCTCAATGGGATTGAGATTAGGGCTCTTCGCTGGCCTTGGCAGAACACTGACATTCCTGTCTTGCAGGAAATCATGCACAGAACGAGCAGTATGGATGGTGGCAGTATGGGTGGTGGCTCCAGAGTACAAGCCTCGGTGTAACGCTCATTCCTTCGACGATAAATGCGAATCCGACCATCACCCCTGGTGAGACAAACCCGCGACTCGTCAGTGAAGAGCACTTTTTGCCTGTCCTGTCTGGTCCAGCGACGGTGGGTTTGTGCCCATAGGCGACGTTGTTCCTGGTGATGTCTGGTGAGGACCTGATAAGGGAATTATATAATAAAGGTAAATTAATAAAGAATCCAACCCTGTCACGTAACCAATTAGTAATTAGTAGTTATGTAGCATGTATAATGAATAATTAAAGTACTAATCGAAAGGCCCATATGGTCTAGTAGAGGCTGGGGACAAAATTAAATGTGTGTGTGTGTGTTTTAGTGGGCCTAAGATAAGTAGACTGTGATTGGCCCGACAGCTGAGGAACTTTGAGTTTCTTAGAGAAGAAAGGGAGTGACCCTCAAGGTTTCTCTAATCTCGGGGGAAAGGAACAGACAGCACTAGGTAGTGATTAACAGTGATCGGAACTCCAGGGAGGGATACAACTCACCTACTGTTTGTGTGGAGGTATGTGCGTAAGTGGAGAGTTAGCATAAAATGAATGTCTTTGTTATTTGGATCTCAGAACGTTCTCTGAATAAACTGTACGAGCCTGAGTCCTTGCCTAATTATTCTTAACCCAGTGTCTTACAAACCTTGGGGATTAGTCAAGGCTTATTGATTGTTAATTATTATCATTGGGATAGAAAATTCCACTGACAGGACCTGCCTTACAACAGGTCTACAAGCCCTCAGTCCAGCCTCTCTCAGCCTATTCTGAGCACTGATGGTGTTCCTGGTGTAACTCGTGCAGTTGTTGTTGCCATCCTGTACCTGTCCAGCAGGTGTGATGTTCGGATGTACCGATCCTGTGCAGGTGTTGTTACACGTGGTCTGCCACTGCGAGGACGATCAGCTGTCCGTCCTGTCTCCCTGTAGCGCTGTCTTAGGCGTCTCACAGTACGGACATTGCAATTTATTGCCCTGGCCACATCTGCAGTCCTCATGCCTCCTTGCAGCTTGCCTAAGGCACGTTCACGCAGATGAGAAGGGACCCTGGGCATCTTTCTTTTGGTGAAGTTAGGGTCCTGAAAAAGGGACGTTTCTTTTTTGGCTGAGTTTATATACTGCACCATTCCCAGAACAGAGTGGAAAGGTTGTATACAAAATAACCATAGGACAACCACGCTTTCACCAAGCTCTGAGAAACATATGCTTCTCAGAACATTATGTGTTAGCTTGGAATCAGATGTTTAGTTGAAAAAGAGAAGACTTCCCAAAATTCCAACACTCAGTTTGAGCTTGTTGAAGGACATGCTTGCAGAAGAGCTCAGAAGACAACAACATTACATTTTGAAAGGAAATATTATTTTAATATTAGCACAAGACAACATTTTAGTATTTCAATAAAATTTATTTTATTGAAATCGGATACAATAATATTCCTATTGTTTACCATATTATGCTTAATTTCAATATGTATAACTTCAGCTTTGTTTCAAACATAGTTTTGCAGTATTTAGAATCAAATAAGAAAAGGAATACCTGAATTATAGTGGATACATTGCACCGCCCGACAAACAAGAAAATACAAGAGATAAACAAAACTTGGGTGCTCTGGTCTGTACCACTAGCCTCACATATAGTAGCAGGCTGGCCAGTAGTACTCACAGGGCAGAGACATGGCAGACCACAGAAATAGGATAGGGACTTGAATAACAAGACTAATATGGTAAATTCAAATGAACTCTCTAATATCGTGTGATTTAAAACCATACAGATTAATAGTGATTGGATGACGAGATTAGACAGTGCATTGTGAAAATCTATGACCTATTAACTCTACTTAGCTACGGCTTCCAAGTTGCCATATGACCATCTGGAGGGATGGAGATGTCAGTAGTCATTTTCTTCAGCACCCCTGGTCAAGGTGTTCTACAGCTCTACAGTATGATGTCACTGTGATTTAGAGACTGCTCTGCTTCATCTTTTCCTGTGTATGAAAGAGAGAGGACAACGTGAAAGGAGAGAGTGACGGTTTCATGAGTTGAGACAGGGATGAAAAGAGTGGTAAGGACAGAAAAAAGAAAAGGAGGAAGGGAGGAGAAGAGATCATATTATTCAGAGTAAATTAAACCCCATGTTGCTTGTTCCTAAGGGCAGACAGACTATAAATCAGAGGTAAGAGTTTATAGTTCCAATTTTTTCAATGCAACACTGAAAAAATATCTAATAAATCACTCAGAACATCAGATATAGTGCTAAACCAGTTTATCTTCTACTATACACTGTCCCTGACTGTCTCAGGTGTACCGTATCACTACACCTGTGGGCTCATGGTATCTTTAATCATAAAGGGTTGATACCAGTCGTACAAGAACTGGCACCCAAGCCAAAATCAGATGTCCAAAGCTGATCCTACAGTATGTTCAGGTAAATCAACCGGGACCGATGCCAACAGATGAACTATGGTAAGTGGGTTGTAACTGAACCACACAGGCAGCACATTGCATGACACTGCATATCTGAGGCAAAAAAACTGATGCCAACAACTCTACTAGAGCTAGATCCAATTATATACTTCAACCAATTATATACTAGAATCATTGATGTTGTCATGACTGGCCTTATTTGGTCAGGTTACCGTGGACCACAATCCTACAGAGAGATCTCTCACACCCACCAGAGGGAAAGAGATCGAGAGGTATGGAGATGGGGGGGGGGGGTTTATGACACCTCACGCCAATTGTGAATCTTAAGGCAGCAGACAAAATTAACTTGTCCTCTCACTATGGAGAACTGGCCTTTGAACATTAACATGCAATAAATTGACTTTGGGACAATAGGTTTTGTCAGCCACAATGGTGGTAATTACGACCATAGGTGGAATATGAAAATGAATGTCGTTTTTGTTATGTTATTAAAAGAGAAAGGATGACGTTATAATGAAAACATTGTAACTTTAAGAGTTTTCCTAATATGTGCCGACTGTTTGCATATTGTACGTGGTGTGGAAAATGTCCAGATCAAAGAGAATGTTTTTGTAAAGATGAAATGTGAAGTTCGTTGTCTAAATTAGATCTGAGTAAAATCCAGACCTTGCCTCGTAACTTGGTACGCCCAGAGAATTGCCTTGAAGGCGGAAATGCCCATTTCTGACCCGAGGGTATAAAACATGTGAGTAAGAATTAACATATTAGACTAAGGACCCTGAGCTGCAGCCAAGGTCTGAGTGGTCAGCAAACCCAAAACGCAACACGAGGTTGAAGAAGACAAAATAACCTTTTAACAACCTGTGCTTCGGACGAGTAGCTGTATCTAAAGGGGGTGAATTCAAGCAGGACCACCTGGTCACCACTCTTCAAGGAATCGTGTGTCTACACTGTTTTCCTTCCCACACTGGAACCATCCACACGGCTGATTAGCCCTCCTCCGAAGACCCCTTTTCAGAGCAAGGGTGAGGAAACAGACCACTAAGAGAAAGGACACTGACATTGTGAGGAGAAACAGAGAGTTACACCTGGTAACCGTCATCAGAGAAGTCGGAATCCGGTCCACGCAGAGACACCCGTCGGAGACCTTCAACACGTAATTACATCGTTATATTCTGACCCATAAAAGTGTCAGTTCGGGGCAAGGTTATAGTTAAAATAAGCATAGCTGACAAATGCACCCAAGTGTGTTTTTCTCTCGTGTACTGTCTCTCTCTCTCTTTCTCTCTCTTTTGAAATCCCGATTTTGTGTAACACGTGTCATATGGTGTCGGCCCGCTAGGGACCTGTTCATCGTACTACGTTCTAATCAATAGCCTAGACTGTATGTTTGTGTATGTGTATCTTATATTATAATTTTAGCTTGTTAGCAAATAAATAATCAACTCAACTGGTGTGGTATGGACTTATTTGGTGAGACTCGGGTTTGTACAGATTCCCGGATTATGCGACATTCAGAATGAGACTGTAGAGGAAATTGATTAATTAGCGACTGTTGTAAAATCTGTATTCTGATATTCTTTGAGTTAATTTGGGGAATAGAAACTCAATAAAGCTAAAACTTTCCCATGGAGCCCCAGGTTAATGAGTTAATAATTGCCTGATTCATTTACGTAATTATATACCGTTAATCATTCGACGAGCAGCAATCGTCACATTAATCAATACGTCATAACAGTGTTCTACTAGACAACACACCAAATAGTCACTAGAACCAACAACATTTTGATGTCAATAACACTCTAGAACCAGTTTCACTCTACTAGAACCTCTAACTAGATACTAGAATGATAATACTCAAACTAAAACAAACATTGTATTTAATGTCAACAACACTACAACCACCAGTAAGTAGTAGAACCAATAACATCCTATCAGAAGCAGACTTGAAATTGAAAAACCAAGGGGTAGACATCTCCCAATTCTATCCTAAACAGGACTAAGAGCACAACATGCTGGGCAAGGTCAACATGTGTTGCATCCATGCACGGAAAGCAGAGGAGCACCTCTCACTCGTCGGTTAAAAGTTCATATAACTTCTCATCGACAAGCAAGTCATGCCACTAGGCCTACTTTCGGCACTTTTTATTCATTTTGGTTGCACCTCAGTCAGTTAAGTCTCACCATTAAACCTTGTGTTGCATCAAGCCAGGCAGTGCAACGATATGCCTGGCAGGCTATAATGTTGTCTCGTAAAGTATTGCAATTATACGTTTGAGAGAGTATGTGTGAGAGAGGTGACAGAGAAACATTCTGTCCGGTTTCCGCTACCAGATATCGTTTGTTGTCCTTCACACACCTGACCAACCCATCTCATTATATAATTGATTGGGCAAAGTAATTTGAAGGGAAGGGAACGGCATACTCGAGGGTGCAGACTTCAGTCATGCGACATATCTTTGAGTGTGTTAAGAAACACACTGAATAACACATTCATAAACGGAAAAAGAGAGGATTTTTTTTTAAGTGTCTGTCATTTATCTAGGAGATAAAAAAAAGCACAGGAAATATTTAGTTTTTTGGACACATATTTAACCCATTTTAGGGGGGCACAAAACTACTTCCATTAATTTCCATGAACTGGTACCTGGTTACCTGCAGACGAATCCTGTGACAGTTGTGGGGGCCGTAGAGCAAAACGGAGAACACCATTGTGTTCGTAGCCCAAACGGTACGGACGCTACAGACATTTCCGTGAGAAGACTGATTTTCGGGATGTCTCCTGGTCTGACAAACAGAGCTGTAGCTCTGCCACTTTCCACCGCAGATGCAGAAGGCCGACATAGGCAGGTGTGGTGGATTAAAACACAGCCCATGCAAAAATAACTACTGTATCTCTTGCTTAAACTGACAGATTTTGATGGTGATTTCTTTATTATGTTAATTATTTCAAACACAGATTCAACCACAAAGACCAGGGAGATTTTCCAATGCCTCACAAAAAAGCTATTGGCTATTGATAAATGGGTCAAACTAAAAAAGCATACACTGAATATCCCTTTGAGTATGGTGAAGTTATTTATTACACTCTGGATGGTGTATCAATACACCCAGTCACTACCAAGACACAGGTGTTCATCCTAACTATGTTGCTGGAGAGGAAGGAAACTGCTCAGGGATTTCATCATAAGGACAATTGTGGCTTTTAAGCAGTTACAGAGTTTAATGGCTGTGATAGGAGAAAACTGAGGATGGATCAACAACATTGTAGTTTCTCCACAATACTAACCTAATTGACAGAGTGAAAAGAAGGAAGCCTATACTGAATAAAAACATTCCAAAACATGCATCCTGTTTGCAATAAGGCACTAATTTAAAACTGCCAAAAAAGTAGCAAAGACATTAACTTTATGTTCTGAATACAAAGTGTTGTTTGAGGCAAATCCAATGCAATACATCACTGACTACCACTTCATATTTTCAAGCATGGTGATGGTGGCTGCATCATGTCATGGATATGCTTCTCATCGGCAAGGTCTAGGGAGTTTTTTAGGATAAAAAGAAACAGAATATAGCTAAGCACAGGCAAAAGGAAAGCCTGGTTCAGTCTGCTTTTCAACAGACACTGGGAGACAAATTCACCTTTCATCAAGACAATGGCCTAATACACAAGGTCAAATATACACCGGAGTTGCTTACCAAGATGACATTTAATGTTCCTGAGTGGCCTAGTTACAGTTTTCAACTTAAATCGGTTTGAAATCTAAGGCAAGACTTGAATTGCTGTCTAGCTATGAACTTGACAGAGCTTAAACTTAAAAAATAATAATGTGCAAATATTGTACAATCCAGCTGTGCAAAGCTCTTAGAGACTTGCCCAGAATGACTCACAGCTGTAATTGCCGCCAAAGGTGATTCTAACATGTATTGTGAATACTTATGTCAATTAAATATTTCTGTATTTC
This sequence comes from Salmo trutta, assembly GCF_901001165.1. NCBI lineage: Eukaryota > Metazoa > Chordata > Actinopteri > Salmoniformes > Salmonidae > Salmo > Salmo trutta. The sequence continues at coordinate 26,060,359 of NC_042979.1, forward strand.
ATTTTCAATACATTTGCAGAAATGTCTTAAAACATGTTTTCAGTTTGTCATTATGGGGTACTGTCTATAGATTGGTGAGACATTTATTATAACATTTGACATTAGGCTGTAACACAACAAATGTGGAATAAGTCAAGGGGTATGAATACTTTCTGAAGGCACTGTACATGCTGCGTACCCACCAGTGGCACAGACCCCAGACCAGGTTGCTATGGTTCGTTCTAATGACACAGATGAGAAGCTCCTTCATGCTGTGGAACAGCTGATTCTCACTGTGAAAGGCCTGAAGCTGAAGTGTGCCAGCTACAGGAGAAAAACAGAACCTCACACAGTGTTTGGGCTTCTGGGCCGACAGGACCTTCATACCATCCAATGATGCTACAAGAGGAGAATGTGGGTTCTCACCAGACTGTCAAGCTCAACCTCCATCAAAAGCCTACTACTCACCTTAACGACATGGCTGTGGTCCAGCCAGTACCCTCCTGCCTCTCCAGAATACTGCCAAGGCTGACGAAATTGAGACTCTGATGGTGGACGGCGTCGCAACTACTCTCCAGATTACTCAGCAAGAGCTCACTATCCAGACTACAGGCACCAGTCTGATGCAAGGGACAGAGGAAACAGTAGCCCGAGTCCACCTCCAAGGAGAGATAGAGGTGTAAGCCCTCATGCCAGCCGCAGTTTACGATTCCAGTCCCCTGACAGATATGGGCAAACAAGCGTGTCTGGTTTCACACAGCAGGGAAACAATCACTAGTTGTTTATTATTATTTGACCATGCTGGTCATTTATGAACATTTGAACATCTAGGCCATGTGCTGTTATAATCTCCACCCGGCACAGCCAGAAGAGGACTGGCCACCCCTCAAAGTCTGGTTCCTCTCTAGGTTTCTTCCTAGGTTCTGGCCTTTCTAGGGAGTTTTTCCTAGCCACCGTGCTTCTACACCTGCATTGCTTGCTGTTTGGGGTTTTAGGCTGGGTTTCTGTACAGCACTTTGAGATATCAGTTGATGTAAGAAGGGCTATATAAATAAATTTGATTTGATTTGTTGTTGGGGAGCAAACATCAGCTAGTTCACCAGAGCTCCCTGTTGACACCCCTCAATTCTCCCTGTTGACACCCCTGACAAGATGGTTTCCACAGAGGGTGTTTCAGCTAGCATTCTTGCCATCTTTAAGAACGTTTAAGTGTCTTCTCTTCTTGACACAGGATTGACTATGGATTGACTATTTCCATCATCAGTGAGGATTTTAGAACATCCCATCCAGCACTGAAAAAGTGCCCCATGAAGACATCCTTTATGCTAGCCCGCTCTGTCAATGGACAGTGTTTGGCACTATGTCAGTAGGCATTCGCCTAGGGAAAGAACTACTCCAGCAAGAGTTTCAAGTTGTCAAAGGGGCCTGCTGTCTAGTGATATTTGGCTGGGATTTCCTGCAGCAGCACCATGCCCGACTGGATAGTAGCTAGGGACAGCTGTTCTTGTAAAACATGGAGCTCCCTCTACTCCCTTAAGGACATGAAGTCTCTGTACTGACTTCAATCCGGATTCTTGCTAGGACTGAGACCATCTTCACAGCTTGTGTGGCAGGAGCTACGGCGGCATCTCCTGTGCCAACAGACTATGTTGGCATCCTCATGCTCAACACAACTAGTGATGTCGTTGTGCCTGCACATTTAGCAAAGTTCAAAATGGCATGACGGTGGTGCGTGTGTGACATTGAGTTACATCGTGGCCAACACTTGGGGGAGTTTCATGTCAACTCATCTCTTGAAACCTCAGTTGTGGAAGACATGCTGTGCCACATGACATTCCCTGGATGTAGCCGAACCTCCTGCGACAATAGATGAGACTAACTTGTCATGCGCTCAAGCTCAGTCACTGAAATCACTTCTCAGAAGTACACCGATGTCTTCAGTAAGAGTTCAGAAGACCAAGGTCGAACAGGCATAATCATACATTGTGTCCTCACCGGCGATGTGATGCCCATTAACCTGTCTGGGCGAGGTGGGACGCTTGCAGCCAGCGGAATCGCGTGGCGCGAAATACAAATACCTCAGAAATGCTATAACTTCAATTTTTCAAACATATGACTATTTTACAGCATTTTAAAGACAAGACTCTCGTTAATCTAACCACATTGTCCGATTTCAAAAAGGCTTTACAGCGAAAGCAAAACATTAGATTATGTCAGGAGAGTACCCTGCCAAAAATAATCACAGCCATTTTCAAAGCAAGCATATATGTCACAAAAACCAAAACCACAGCTAAATGCAGCACTAACCTTTGATGATCTTCATCAGATGACACTCCTAGGACATTATGTTAACCTGTCTGGGCTAGGGGGCAGTATTGAGAATTTTGGAAAAATATGTTCCCATTTTTAACTGCCTCCTACACCAACTCAGAAGCTAGAATATGCATATTATTGTTCAGGTTTGGATAGAAAACACTCTGAATTTTCTAAAACTGTTTGAATGGTGTCTGTGAGTATAACAGAACTCCTATGGCAGGCAAAAACCTGACAAGGTTTCAAGCAGGAAGTACCCTGTCTGACAAGGAGTCGTGCGTCTTGCATCTTTTTATTGAAAAGTAAGGATCTTAGCTGTAACGTGACAATTCCCAGGGCTCCAATAGGCTCTCAGAGCCCGCGAAATAACTGAAGGTTTACGAGGGAGCCTCAGGTTGAAACATATTATCGCCTTTTGTAAGTGGATGCTCCGAGGACCTTTGAATGATGCGCGTGCATGAGTCGCTTCTGAGGAGAAATTTAATTCGGCTGTTTAGGCTCAATGCATACTCCCGGTCGGAATATTATCACTTCTCTACGACATAAATGGCATAAAAATTGGTTTTAAACAGCGGTTGACATGCTTCGAAGTACGGTAATGGAATATTTAGACATTTTTGACACGCCAATGCGCCATGCGCGAAACCGGGAAGAAGCATTCTAGAACTCACGAACAAAACGTCGCTGTTTGGATATAACGATGGATTATTTGGGACCAAACCAACATTTGTTATTGAAGTAGAAGTCCTGGCAGTGTATTCTGATGAAGAACAAGCAAGGTAAGAACATTTTTCTTATAGGAAATGTGATTTTGGTGGATGCTGACCTGGGTGGGTATCTAAATAGCTAGCCCTGTAATGCCGGGCTATGTACTTAGATTATTGCAAAATGTGCTTCATCCGAAAAGCTATTTTAAAATCGGACATATCGAGTGCATAGAGGAGTAATGTATCTATAATTCTTAAAATAATTGTTATGCTTTTTGTGAACGTTTATCGTGAGTAATTTAGCAAACTGTTAGTAAATTCAACGGAAGTTTGCCGGGGGTTATGCGTTTTCTGAACGTCACATGCTAATGCAAAAAGCTGTTTTTTGATATAAATATGAACTTGATTGAACAGACATGCATGTATTGTATAACACAATGTCCTAGGTGTGTCATCTGATGAAGATCATCAAAGGTTAGTGCTGCATTTAGCTGTGGTTTGGGTTTATGTGACATGATATGCTAGCTTGAAAAATGGCTGTCTGATTTTTTCTGGCTGGGCACTCTGCTGACATAATCTAATGTTTTGCTTTCGTTGTAAAGCCTTTTTGAAATCGGACAGTGGGGTTAGATTAACGAGATTCTTGTCTTTAAATAGCTGTAAAATAGTCATATGTTTGAGAAATTGAAGTAATAGTATTTCTAACGATTCAAAAATCGCGCCACTGGAATATCAGTAGCTGTTACGTAGGTGGGACGAAATCGTCCCACATACCCCAGACAGGTTATACAATACATGCATGTTTTGTTCAATCAAGTTCATATTTATATCAAAAAACAGCTTTTTACATTAGCATGTGATGTTCAGAACTAGCATACCCACTGCAAACTTCCAGGGGAATTTACTAAATTACTGATGATAAACGTTCACAAAAAACATAACAATTATTTTAAGAATTATAGATACAGAACTCCTTTATGCAATCGCGGTGTCAGATTTTAAAATAGCTTTTCGGCGAAAGCACATTTTGCAATATTCTGAGTACATAGCCCGGCCATCACGGCTAGCTATTTTGACACCCACCAAGTTTGGGGCTCACTAAACTCAGAATTACTATTAGAAAAATTGGATTACCTTTGCTGTCCTTCATCAGAATGCACTCCCAGGACTTCCACTTCAACAACAAATGTTGTTTTGGTTCCAAATAATCCATAGTTACATTCAAATAGCTCCATTTTGTTTGTGCGTTCAGGTCACTATCTGAAGGGTGACGCGCGAGAGCATTTCGTGCCCAAAAAAATCTAAATATTCCATTACCATACTTCGAAGCATGTCAAACGCTGTTTAAAGTCAATTTTTATGCTATTTGTCTCGTAAAATAGCGATAATATTCCAACCGGGCGACGTTGTATTCATTCAAAGGCTGAAAGAAAAAAATGGAGAATTCTCATGATCGCGCATCTCCAGTGTCACTGTCCCCAGGCTGACCACTCACAAATTCTCCTGCTGTTCTTCGCCCAGAGACAGCAGACACCCCATTCCACTTTCTGGCGCCTTCTGAGAGCCAATGGAAGCCTTAGAAAATGTCACGTTATAGCAGAGATGCTGTATTTTCGATAGAGATGCAACAGAAGGACAACAAATTGTCAGACAGGGCACTTCCTGCATGGAATCTTCTCAGGTTTTGGCCTGCCATATGAGTTCTGTTATACTCACAGACACCATTCAAACAGTTTTAGAAACTTTAGAGTGTTTTCTATCCAAATCTACTAATTAAATGCATATTCTCGTTTCTGGGCAAGAGTAGTAACCAGTTTAATCGGGTACGTTTTTTATCCGCCCGTGCAAATACTGCCCCCTAGCCCCAACAGGTTAAACAGTGTGCCTACCGTGTGACCCCAGCCAATGAAACACTCTCACCACCTGCCGAGAGTTGATTATGCCTTGGATGCACTGTCTGGTTCCGCATGGTTCTCAACAATGGACCTTCAGAATCATTACTGGCAAGTGGAGCTAGAGGAGCAAGTAAGTGAGAAGACAGCATTCACAACAGGAAGTGGGCCAATGGGACTCGGCAATGCTCCGGCAACATTCCAGAGACTAATGGAGATGGTACTGCGAGTCCTTCCATCGGCAACTTGCCTAGTGAACTTGGATGATGTCCTCATCTAGAGCCACATCTTCGAGGAATACCTGCAGCACTGGGGAGAAATACTCTCCAGATTCAAGCCAGTGGCCTAAATCTGAACCCTGCCAAGTGCAGGCACGCCCAAGACCAGGCACTGTTCCTAGGGCACATCATGTCCAAAGATGGAATTCAGCCAGACCCACGTAATGTGCAAAGTGTAAAAGACTGGCCTCCTCCACACACACCCACAAAAGTGGGAGCCTTCATGGATATTTGGATATTACCAAAAGTTCATCCAGAGCTTTGTGCAACATGCTGTACCGCTACATATGCCAAATGAAAAGAAAGTTCCATTCCAGTGGATCTCAGCATGCCAAGACGCATTCTCCTACCTGAAACATGCATTGTCAGAGCCTCCTATAGATGCCTTCCCGGATTTCACATTCTACCTCTACACTGCTCTGCGGTCAGTGCTGTGCCTGCCGAAAAAACAGAAAAGGTGTGAGACTGTTGTTGCTTAAGCCAGCCATGTCCTCACCAAAGCAGAGAGAAAGTGGTCAACCTATGACAGAGAACTCTGAGCAATCGCATGGTCTGTTAGGCATTTCGGCCACTACCTCTAAAAACATCCATTTGTCATTGTCACAGACCACAAACCCACCTTGGGCCTGAGAAGGATCCCCGTTGGTGTTGACATGACTGGTTGACGCACATGTTGGACTCTTGAACTTGATCCTTTTGAGTGGACGTGTTACACCTTGATCTGTTTCACCTGTCTTATACTTGTCTACACCCCCCCAGGTGTCTCCCATTTGTCCCCATTATCTCCTATGTATTTATATCGGCGTTTTCTGTTTGTCTGTTGCCAGTTCGTTTGGTCCTGTCAAGTCCTACCAGCATGTTCCTGTGCTGTAGTTTTTGTTTTTCCTAGTCTTCCAGTTCTGACCTTTCCGCCTGTCCTGACCCTGATCCCGCCTGCGGTCCTGTACCTGCCTGACTCTGATTTGGATTACGACTCTTTGCCTGCCTTGACCTACCTTTTGCTTGCCCCTTGTACTATAATAAACTCTTGAGACTCATACTATCCGCCTCCTGTGTCCATCCTGGCTGAAGTTATCAGCTGCAGGGTTGTGTTCCAAACGAAACAATTACAAGTGTGCTTGCTCTAGTTCCTCAATGGCACAGCTAGGAGAGCTAAAAAAAGCACCTTATAGTTAAACTCTTCTTTGAGTCATAAAAGTGCATTGAAATTGCTTAGGAACTGTGCACACTTTGAAGAGGTGTGTACCCACTTGGAGACAGCAGTTAGTCCTCTCACTCAAACCCTTGTCATTTTTTTCTCTTATGTTGCACCTACCCCACATTTTCCAAGAGTAGTCTTATCATGTTACTGAATTTATACAGAGTATTTTCAGATTTTGTTATCAACAAATGCTACGAAAAGTACAGTAAATGTAAAATGTACATAAAATAAACAGTATAATGTTTTGCTTCAAATCAAATCAAATGTATTTATATAGCCCTTCGTATATCAGCTGAAATCTCAAAGTGCTGTACAGAAACCCAGCCTAAAACCCCAAACAGCAAGCAATGCATGTGAAAGAAGCACGGTGGCTAGGAAAAACTCCCTAGGAAAAACTCCCTAGAAAGGCCAAAAACCTAGGAAGAAACCTAGAGAGGAACCAGGCTATGAGGGGTGGCCAGTCCTCTTCTGGCTGTGCCGGGTGGATATTATAACAGAACATGGTCAAGATGTTAAAATGTTCATAAATGACCAGCATGGTCAAATAATAATAATCATTGTAGTTGTCGAGGGTGCAACAAGCACGTCCGGTGAACAGGTCACGGTTCCGTAGCCGCAGGCAGAACAGTTGAAACTGGAGCAGCAGCATGGCCAGGTGGACTGGGGACAGCAAGGAGTCATCATGCCAGGTAGTCCCGAGGCATGGTCCTAGGGCTCAGGTCCTCCGAGAGAAAGAAAGAGAGAAAGAGAGAATTAGAGAGAGCATATTTAAATTCACACAGGACACCGGATAAGACAAGAGAATACTCCAGATGTAACAGACTGACCCTAGCCTCCCGGCACATAAACTACTGCAGCATAAATACTGGAGGTTGAGACAGGAGGGATCAGAAGACACTGTGGCCCCATCCGATGATACCCCCGGACAGGGCCAAACAGGCAGGATATAACCCCACCCACTTTGCCAAAGCACAGCCCCCACACCACTAGAGGGATGTCTACAACCACCAACTTACCGTCCGAAGACAAGGCTGAGTATAGCCCACAAAAATCTCCGCCATGGCACAACCCAAGGGGGGGGGGGCGCCAACCCAGACAGGAAGAACACGTCAGTGACTCAACCCACTCAAGTGACACACCCCTCCCATGGACGGCATGGAAGAACACCAGTAAGTCAGTGACTCAGCCCCTGTAATAGGGTTAGAGGCAGAGAATCCCAGTGGAAAGAGGGGAACCGGCAAGGCAGAGAGAGCAAGGGCGGTTCGTTGCTCCAGCCTTTCCGTTCACCTTCACACTCCTGGGCCAGACTACACTTAATCATAGGACCTACTGAAGAGATAAGTCTTCAGTAAAGACTTAAAGGTTGAGACTGAGTCTGCGTCTCTCACATGGGTAGGCAGACCATTCCATAAAAATGGAGCTCTATAGGAGAAAGCCCTACCTCCAGCCGTTTGCTTAGAAATTCTAGGGACAATTAGGAGGCCTGTGTCTTGTGACCGTAGCGTACGTGTAGGTATGTACGGCAGGACCAAATCGGAAAGATAGGTAGGAGCAAGCCCATGTAATGCTTTGTAGGTTAGCAGTAAAACCTTGAAATCAGCCCTTGCCTTAACAGGAAGCCAGTGTAGGGAGGCTAGCACTGGAGTAATATGATCAAATTTTTTGGTTCTAGTCAGGATTCTAGCAGCCGTATTTAGCACTAACTGAAGTTTGTTTAGTGCTTTATCCGGGTAGCCGGAAAGTAGAGCATTGCAGTAGTCCAGCCTAGAAGTAACAAAAGCATGGATTAATTTTTCTGCGTCATTTTTGGACAGAAAGTTTCTGATTTTTGCAATGTTACGTAGATGGAAAAAAGCTGTCCTTGAAACAGTCTTGATATGTTCTTCAAAAGAGAGATCAGGGTCCAGAGTAACACCGAGGTCCTTCACAGTTTTATTTGAGACGACTGTACAACAATCCAGATTAATTGTCAGATTGAACAGAAGATCTCTTTGTTTCTTGGGACCTAGAACAAGCATCTCTGTTTTGTCCGAGTTTAAAAGTAGAAAGTTTGCAGCCATCCACTTCCTTATGTCTGAAACACAGGCTTCTAGCGAGGGCAATTTTGGAGCTTCACCATGTTTCATTGAAATGTACAGCTGTGTGTCGTCCGCATAGCAGTGAAATTTAACATTATGTTTTCGAATGACATCCCCAAGAGGTAAAATATATAGTGAAAACAATAGTGGTCCTAAAACGGAACCTTAAGGAACACCGAAATTTACCATTGATTTGTCAGAGGACAAACCATTCACAGAGACAAACTGATATCTTTCCGACAGATAAGATCTAAACCAGGCCAGAACTTGTCCATGAAGACCAATTTGGGTTTCCAATCTCTCCAAAAGAATGTGGTGATCGATGGTATCAAAAGCGGCACTAAGATCTAGGAGCACGAGGACAGATGCAGAGCCTCGGTCTGACGTCATTAAAAGGTAATTTACCACCTTCACAAGTGCAGTCTCAGTGCTATGATGGGGACTAAAACCAGACTGAAGCGTTTCGTATACATTGTTTGTCTTCAGGAAGTCAGTGAGTTGCTGTGCAACAGCTTTTTCTAAAATTTTTGAGAGGAATGGAAGATTCGATATAGGCCGATAGTTTTTTATAATTTCTGGGTCAAGATTCGGCTTTTTCAAGAGAGGCTTTATTACTGCCATTTTTAGTGAGCTTGGTACACATCCAGTGGATAGAGAGCCGTTTATTATGTTCAACATAGGAGGGCCAGGCACAGGAAGCAGCTCTTTCAGTAGTTTAGTTGGAATAGGGTCCAGTATGCAGCTTGAGGGTTTGGAGGCCATGATTATTTTCATCATCGTGTCAAGAGATATAGTACTAAAACACTTTAGTATCTCCCCTGAGCCAAGGTCCTGGCAGAGTTGTGCAGACTCAGGACAATGGAGCTTTGGAGGAATACCCAGATTTAAAGAGGAGTCCGTAATTTGCTTTCTAATGATCATGATCTTTTCCTCAAAGAAGTTCATAAATTTATTACTGCTGAAGTGAAAGCCATCCTCCATTTGCGAATGCTGCTTTTTAGTTAGCTTTGCGACAGTATCAAAAAGAAATTTCGGATTGTTCTTATTTTCCTCAATTAAGTTGGAAAAATAGGATGATTGAGCAGCAGTGAGGGCTCTTCGATACTGCACGGTACTGTCTTTCCAAGCAAGTCGGAAGACTTCCAGTTTGGTGTGGCACCATTTCCGTTCCAATTTTCTGGAAGCTTGCTTCAGAGCTCGTGTATTTTCTGTATACCAGGGAGGTAGTTTCTTATGACAGATGTTTTTAATTTTTAGGGGTGCAACTGCATCTAGGGTATTGCACAAGGTTAAATTGAGTTCCTCGGTTAGGTGGTTAACTGATTTTTGTCCTCTGACGTCCTTGGGTAGGCAGAGGGAGTCTGGAAGGGCATCAATGAATCTTTGGGTTGTCTGAAAATTTATAGCACGACTTTTAATGCTCCTTGGTTGGGGTCTGAGCAGATTATTTGTTGCAATTGTAAACGCAATAAAATGGTGGTCCGATAATCCAGGATTATGAGGAAAAACATTAAGATCCACAACATTTATTACATGGGACAAAACTAGGTCCAGAGTATGACTGTGGCAGTGAGTAGGTCCAGAGACATGTTGACAAAACCCACTGAGTCGATGATGGCTCCGAAAGCCTTTTGGAGTGGGTCTGTGGACTTTTCCATGTGAATGTTAAAGTCACCAAAAATTTGAATATTATCTGCTATGACTACAAAATCCGATAGGAATTCAGGGAACTCAGTGAGGAACACTGCATATGGTCCAGGAGGCCTGTAAACAGTAGCTATAAAAAGTGAGTGAGTAGGCTGCATAGATTTCATGACTAGAAGCTCAAAAGACGAAAAAGTCATTGTTTTTTTTTTGTAAATTGAAATTTGCTATCGTAGATGTTAGCAACACCTCCGCCTTTGCCGGATGCACGGGGGGTATGGTCACTAGTGTAACCAGGGGGTGAGGCCTCATTTAACACAGTAAATTCATCAGGCTTAAGACATGTTTCAGTCAGGCCAATCACATCAAGATTATGATCAGTGATTAGTTCATTGACTATAACTGCCTTGGAAGTGAGGGATCTTACATTAAGTAACCCAATTTTGAGATGTGAAGTATCACAATCTCTTTCAATAATGGCAGGAATGGAGGAGGTCTTTATATTAGTGAGATTACTAAAGCGAACACCGCCATTTTTAATTTTGCCCAACCTAGATCGAGGCACAGACACGGTCTCAATGGGGAAAGCTGAGCTGACTACGCTGACTGTGCTAATGGCAGACTCCACTAAGCTGGCAGGCTGGCTAACAGCCTGCTGCCTGGCCTGCACCCTATTTCATTGTGGAGCTAGAGGAGTTAGAGCCATGTCTATGTTCAGTCTTGTGTCAGGTGAACTGTTGTGTACTCACCTTTGGTCTAATAATTTTCCCATTATCTCCAAACTCTTCCCTTTCAATTGCTACCATGGTTATGCATTTTCATATTTCTTCTGTATGAAACATTTCAATTAGCCCTATCCATATTGGCCAATTCCTACGAGTGTAAAGGGTTAAAAAGAGTGTGGAATTAGTTGTTTGGAATGGTAATAGTTATTGAGTATTTACCTAGCAACCATCTTGCTGTTTTGTGATTGGTGGAATGTGAATTAATTGAAAAAGAGAGAATAGGAAATAGTTAAGTTAATGCATGGCTGTATCTGTGTGCAGTGGTTAATTAAATTACAAAATAGTAAATCAGTCTCCATCCAGTTTATGTCCACAGAGTCATCCATCCACCCAGTGGCAACCCATCATTTGAGCCCCACATTTTAAGCAAAAAATCGGGGTGGGGGGTTGCCTGTTTTGCCTGTTATTTTGGCATTAATATGTGTCACATTTCAGTTTGCAAACAATGAAAAAATATATAATTGAGTTAATGAAACAGCATACAAACATGGTCTCTTTTTTTCTTTCTTGAGTAAGGCAGCTCCAAAATGCAGCTCAATGCTTTCTGTAGTGGTGGGGCAGCCAGCGGAAAATATAGAGTGTAGGGGTTGGTATTGTTCTCTAGTTGCACAATGATTAGCTCAGTGTTCTGTCACTCAAGGGGACACTACGTCACTACCGAATCTAAGGGTAGAGATCGAAAATTCAAGCCCATTGGGTGCTGCCATAGAGTTACATTAGAAGTGCCCATCCATGAAGGCTCAAAGGTCATTGGCTACATATAAAATTCATTCAAATCATGTTATATCTACAGTAGCTTTGATTGGACTGATCATGTCAACATCATTCTTTCTAAATCTTAGCTAGCAGACATCATAATGAATCAAGTCAACCTACTGGAAAATCCTTTTTAATCCTTGTCATATGAAGATAAATAATGAAGATAAATTATAGATAAAATATACAGTGCTTATTGGCCATTGGACATAAACATTACACAACAAATTCAACAATGAGTGGTTTGGAAGCAATCAGTGGCTAACTGCAAGCATTGCAAAGCAATCACTAGCCTGCTATTCAGTGGAGTGGTTGTGTGGTCCCAATTCTGGGTTGAAGGGTCTCTTTTCCAAGCTTAAAATTATAAACATTCAACATTGGCCATGCTGTAAATCCAGCATGATTTCTGCCGTGCTCAAAACAACTGTTAACTCGGAACTGGGAAATCTGACTTAAGTCAGTTCAAGACAACTGTGAACTTGGGAAAAAACAAGCTCCGACTTACAACTCGGAATTGTAAATCGGGAACTCTGGCCTCTTTCTAGAGTTACAACCTGAAGATCACTGACGTCATCATGATTCGACCTTGTTTTTTTCCTGAGTTCCCAGTTGTCTTGAAAGCACCATAAATTCAGAGAATGTCAGACTTTGATGACAAAGGTTGATGACAAAATTTGCCCATGAAGGACTGCCACGCCACCTTCCTGTTCAACTGAGCACAGCACAACAAGGTGAGTCCAAAAATGTATTGTATGCTGCTGCATAAATGATGTAATATGCCAGGGAGATATGTATACTGTTGCTAAAAAAAACTAATACTAAGTGTATGATGGAACAATGGCGCCGACAGAGAGGACTGCCATGCTTCTATCTTAGGAAACTTTGCAGTATTTCGTTTTTTTATGTGTTATTTCTTATGTTATTATGCTGCCCCAAAAAATTGTTATTACACACAGCCAGGAAGAACTATTGGATATCAGAGCGGGGATAACTCACGAGCCCTACCAGCATTAAGACCAGGAATACGACTTTCCCGAATTGGATCCTTTGTTCGTAACCCCCTGGGCAATTGAACTGATTCCAGAGGCCGACCCAAAACACAGCTGGCAGAGGAGAGGTACTTGGAGTGGTCTTCTAGTCCGACTTAGGAGGCGCACACACCACCCACCGCTTCTGAGTATATTACTTGCTAATGTTCAGTCTCTGGATAATTAAGTTGACGAGCTCATGGAAAGGATTTCTTTCCAAAGAGACATCAGGGATTATAACATACTCTGTTTCACAGAAACATGGCTCTCTAGGGATATACTGTCTAAGTCCGTCCAGCCAGTTGGGTTCTCAGTTCATCGCGCAGACAGGAATAAATATCTCTCCAGGAAGAAGAAGGGCGGGGGTGTATGTTTCATGATTAACCTGTCTGGGAACGTGGGACGCCCACCCTAGTCAACAGCCAGTGGAATCGCGTCGCGCGAAATACAAATACCTCATAAATGCTATAACTTCAATTTCTCAAACATATGACTATTTTACACCATTTTATAGATACACCTCTCCTGAATCGAACCACGTTGTCCGATTTCAAAAAGGCTTTACAGCAAAAGCAAAACATTACATTATGTTAGGAGAGTACCCAGCCCAAAATAATCACACTGCCATTTTCAAAGCAACTAGCATGCATCACAAATACCCAAAACACAGCTAAATGCAGCACTAACCTTTGACAATCTTCATCAGATGACACTCCTAGGACATCATGTTACACAATACATGCATTTTTTGTTTGATAAAGTTCATATTTATATATAAAAACAGCATTTTACATCGGCGGGTGACGTTCAGAAAATATTTTCCCTCAAATGCTTCCGGTGAATCAGCGCTACAATTTACAAAATTACTATTCGAAAACATTGTTAAAATGTAATATTGTCATTCAAAGAGTTATAGACTAACATCTCGTGAATGCAACCGCATTGCCAGATTTAAAAATAACTTTACTGGGAAATCACACTTTGCAATAAACGAGGTGCTATGCTCAGAAAAATAGGCTAGGCAATACAGGTTAGCGCCATCTTGGAACCATCTAAAATCAAATATACTATTGTAAATATTCCCTTACATTTGATTATCTTCATCAGAAGGCACTTCCAGGAATCCCAGGTCCACAACAAATGTAGTTTTGTTCGAAAAAGTTAAGAATTTATGTCCCAATAGCTCCTTTGTAACGCCCTGGCCATAGAGAGGTGGTTTTGTTCTATATTTTGGTTAGGCCAGGGTGTTACATTGTGTGGGCGTTCTATGTGCATTTTTCTATGTTGGTTTGTTTAATTGATTTTGGCCGTGTGGCTTCCAATCAGGCACAGCTGTAGAGTGTTGTTGCTGATTGGAAGTCACACATAAGGAGCATGTTTTTCCTTTGGGTTTTGTGGGTAATTGTTTCTGTTGAGTGTTTTGCACCTGACAGGACTGTTTGGCTGTCAGTTTTCTTGTTTTTGTATTGTGTTCACGTTGTTCAATTAAAATCATGATGAACACTAACTCCGCTGCGCCTTGGTCTACTCTCTCTCCCGACAGCCGTTACAGAATTACCCACCAAAAAGACCAAGCAGCGGAGAAGAGGGCAGATGGAAGTCAAGGAGGACTATAGGAAGCAGCGCGCTCAGGAGGAGATGGCATCCTGGTCGCTGGAGGTGTTGGAGTCAAGGATTAACTGGACATGGGAGCAATTGCTGGACCACTGTGACAACCTACCTGGGAGGCAGGTAGAGCCCGAGAGGCAGCCCCAAAAAATGTTTTTGGGGGGGCACACGGGGAGTGTGGCAGAGTCAGGTTGGAGACCTGAGCCAGCTCCCCGTGCTTACAGGAGCAACGTAGTACTGGTCAGGCACCGTATTATGCAGTAAAGCGCACGGTATCCCAGTACGCGTGGAGAGCCCGGTGCGTTACATCCCAGCTCCTAACATCTGCCGGAGGGAGATTGGGCATCGAGCCAGGACGGGTTGTGCAGGCCGTGCGCTCTAGACCTCCAGTGCGTCTTCAGGACCCGGTCTATCCTGTGCCTGCGCCCAGAACCAGGCCTCCTGCATGTCTCCCCAGCCTGGTGAATCCTGTGCCGCCTCCACGGACCAGGCCTCCAGTGGGTCTCCCCATCCTGGTCAGTCCTGTGCCTGCTCCACGGACCAGGCCTCCAGTGGGTCTCCCCATCCTGGTCTCTCCTGTGCCGCTTCCACGGACCAGGCCTCCAGTGGGTCTCCCCATCCTGGTCAGTCTTGTGTCTGCTCCACGGACCAGGCCTCCAGTGGGTCTCCCCATCCTGGTCTCTCCTGTGTCGCCTCCACGGACCAGGCCTCCAGTGGGTCCACCCATCCTGGTTAAGCCTGTGCCTCCTCCACGGACCAGGCCTCCAGTGGGTCTCCCCATCCTGGTCTCTCCTGTGCCGCCTCCACGGACCAGGCCTCCAGTGGGTCTCCCCATCCTGGTCTCTCCTGTGCCGTCTCCACGGACCAGGCCTCCAGTGGGTCTCCCCATCCTGGTCTCTCCTGTGCCGCCTCCTAGGACTAGGCCTCCAGTGGGTCTCGCCAGTCCAGAGCCGCCAGAGCCGCCCGCCAGTCCGGAGCCGCCAGAGCTGCCCGCCAGTCCGGAGCCGCCAGAGCCGCCTGCCAGTCCGGAGCTGCCAGAGCCGCACGCCTCTCCGGAGCCGCCCGCCTGTCCGGAGCCGCCAGAGCCGCCTGCCTGTCCGGAGCCGCCAGAGCCGCCTGCCTGTCCGGAGCCGCCAGAGCCGCCCGTCTGTCCGGAGCAGTCAGAGCCGCCCGCCTGTCCGGAGCAGTCAGAGCCGCCCGCCTGTCCGGAGCAGTCAGAGCCGCCCGCCAGCCCGGTGAGTCCTGTGCCTAGGGCCAGGCCTCTTACATGTCTCCTCAGCCTGGTGAATACTGGGTCAGTTCCGCCGGAGCCGCAAGGGACGCCCGCCAGCCGGGCGCAGCCATCGCCGCCCGCCAGCTGGGCGCAGTCATCGCCGCCCGCCAGCCGGGCGCAGTCATCGCCGCCCGCCAGCCGGGCGCAGCCATCCCCGCCCGCCCGCCAGCCGGGCGCAGTCAGGGTCGCCCACCAGACCTTCGGCGCGGCCAGGTGCGCCACCTAAGAGGGCGACGCCGAGGGTGGAGCAGAGGCCACATCCCGCACCTGAGCCGCCGCCGTAAGAAGGCCCACCCGGACCCTCCCCTTCAGAGTCAGGTTTTGCGGTCGGAGTCCGCACCTTGGGGGGGGGGTACTGTAACGCCCTGGCCATAGAGAGGGGTTTTTGTTCTTTATTTTGGTTAGGCCAGGGTGTTACATTGGGTGGGCGTTCTATGTGCATTTTTCTATGTTGGTTTGTTTCATTGATTTTGGCCGTGTGGCTTCCAATCAGGCACAGCTGTAGAGTGTTGTTGCTGATTGGAAGTCACACATAAGGAGCATGTTTTTCCTTTGGGTTTTGTGGGTAATTGTTTCTGTTGAGTGTTTTGCACCCGACAGGACTGTTTGGCTGTCAGTTTTCTTGTTTTTGTATAGTGTTCACGTTGTTCAATTAAAATCATGATGAACACTAACTCCGCTGCGCCTTGGTCTACTCTCTCTCCCGACAGCCGTTACATCCTTCTTGTTAGCTCGTTCCGAAGGCTACTCATAATGTACTGAAGCGCGTGGGACTTGTCGTCACGAATGTGCAAAAAATATATATTTACGTTCGTTCAAACATGTCAAACGTTGTAAAACATAAATCTTTAGGGCCTTTTTCAATCAGAGCTTCAATAATATTCAAGGCAGACGATTGCATTGTCTTACTAAACGTTTCGGGAACAAAAGGGTACCCACGGGCGCCCGCGTCATAGTAGTAATGGCCCTCCCCTATGACCAAATTTCCAGGCCTCTCATTCAGTCAGTTTCTACCGGAGAAGACTCAAACCACTTTGTAAAGACTGTTGACATCTAGTGGAAGCCTTAGGAAGTGCTAAATTCATCCTAACTCACGGTGTGTTTCATAGGCAAAGTGTTGAAGGTGATTCCACAAATCAGATTTCCACTTCCTGCATGTTATTTTCTCAGGTTTTGGCCTGCCATATGAGTTCTGTTATACTCACAGACACCATTCAAACAGTTTTAGAAACTGTAGAGTGTTTTCTATCCAACTCTACTAATTATATGCATATTCTAGTTACTGGGCAGGAGTAGTAACCAGATTAAATCGGGTACGTTTTTTATCCGGCCGTGCAAATACTGCCCCAACAGGTTAACTTCTTCGATTTACCCTAGGATAGGGGGCGCCACAGCGCATTTTGGAAAAAAATCGTTCCCATTTTCAACGGCCTACTAATCAAAGTCAGAAGCTAGGACATGCATATACTTATTTTATATGGATAGAAAACACCCTAAATTTTCTAAAACTGTTTGAATGGTGTCTGTGAGTATAACAGAACTCGTATGGCAGTCAAAACCCCGAGACCGATTGAACCAGGAAGTGGAAATCTGAATTGTCGACTCGACTTCACAGCCTTACCTATAATTCACAACGTGAAAAAATGAAAATTGAGCACTTTCCAGTGCTTCCACTAGATGTCCCCAGTCTTTACAAAGTGTTTTGAGGGTTCTACGGTGGAAACTCAGTGAAAGAGACGATGTGGCAATTGGTCACAGTCGGAGGGCCATGAGCATTGTGACGTTGGCGGCCGTGTCTGCCCCCACCTTTGGAAGTTTTTTGAAACACAATGAAATCGTCCCACTCGAATCTGATTGGTTCTCTTGTTGAAACAGGCACTGACGATTACTTGATAAAACGTTTGACATGTTTGAACGACCCTCACTTACCGTAAACAGTCATTTTGCGTTAGACAGCTGCCGCCCACGGATCAACATTTGATTACAGCCTTAGGACGCGCTAGCAAGAGGAAGCTAATGGAACATAAAGCATGGACTTTTTCGACCGAAAATACATTTGTCATGGACCTGGGACATCGGGATGTGATTTCTGATGAAGACAACTAAAGGTGAGGGATTATTGGCGATATTATACAATATAAGATGTTTCTGCTATTGTTCACAGGTGGCGCCGAGCTACGTTTTCGAGCTCAATTTCTGGGTATCGCATCCCATTTGATCTCAAAGTGTGATTACCCTGTAAAGTTAATTTAAAATCTGTTTTGACTGGTGTTTTCAAGAGATATTCATCTATAAATCTTAGATTGACAATATGTATAAAAAAAATCGTTTTCGAATAGTTATTTATAAAATTGTAGCACAGTTTCCCGGGACGCATTTTATGGGAAAATGTTAGTCAACCTCAGGTGCCGATGTAAAATGCTGTTTTTATATAGAAATATGACCTTTATTGAACAAAAGATTGCATGCTGTGTGTAACATGATGTCCTAGGTGTGTCATCTGATGAAGTTTGTAAAAGGTTAGTGCTGCATTTAGCTGTTTTTTGTTTATATGTGATGGGTGTGCTTGCTCGGAAAATTCATATGATGCGACTTTTACCATGTACTCCTCTAACATAATCTAATATTGTGCTTTTCCTGTAAAACCTTTTTGAAATCGGACAACGAGGGTCGATTCAAGAGAGGTGTATCTATAAAACGATATGAGACAGCCCTATATTTGAAAAAAAAAAAATATTGAATTTCGTTATGCTAATGTCGCTAGGAGTTTTCGCTGGAAAATGATCCCGCTAACGGGATGGTAGGCTGAAGAAGTTAACGACTCATGGTGAGATTGTGATAACATACAGGAACTCAAGTCACTTTGTTCACACGACCTCGAATACCTCACAATCAAATGCCGACCGTATTATCTCCCAAGAGAATTCTCTTTGGTTATAGTCACAGCCATGGATAGCCCCCCTCAAGCTGATACCACAACGGCCCTCAAAGAACTTCACTGGACTTTATGCAAACTGGAAACCACATATCCTGAGGCCACATTTATTGTAGCTGGGTATTTTAACAAATTTGAGGAAAAGGCTGCAGAAGTTCTAACAACACATTGGCTGTAGTACTCGTGCTGCTAAAACACTCGATCACTGCTACTCCAACTTCTGGGATGCCTACAAGGCCCTCCCCTGCCCTCCTTTCAGCAAATCTGATCACACCTCCATTTTGCTCTTCTCTTCCTATAGGCAAAAACTCAAACAGGAAGTACCCGTGCTAAGGACTATTCAACGCTGATCTGACCAATTGGACTTCATGTTTCAAAATTGTTTTGATCACTCGGACTGGGATATGTTCCGGGTAGCCTCCAAGAAAAATATTGACGTATACACTAATACAGTGACTGAGTTTATCAGGAAGTGTATTGGAGATGTTGTACCCAATGTGACTACCGAAAACCGTGGATAGATGGCAGCATTCGAGCAAAACTGAAAGCGCGAACCATCACATTTAACCATGGCAAGGTGACTGGGAGTATAGCCGAATACAAACATTGTAGTTATTCCCTCCGTAAGGCAATCAAACAGGCAAAACTTTAGTATAGAGACAAAGTGGAGTCGCAATTCAACGGCTCAGACACGCTACCAAGGACTGTGGGCTCTCCTTCTCCATGGCTGACATGAGTAAGACGTTTAAGTGTGTTAATACCGATTATTGGAGGACCAAAAAAGCCGATACTGATTAATAGGCCATTTTCTTTTATTTTATTTGTAATAATGACAATTACAACAATACTGAATGAACACTTATTTTAACTTAATATAATACATCAATAAAATCAATTTAGCCTCAAATCAATAATGAAACATGTTCAATTTGGTTTAAATAATGCAAAAACAAAGTGTTGGAGAAGAAAGTAAAAGTGCAATATGTGCCATGTAAGAAAGCTAACGTTTAAGTTCCTTGCTCAGAACATGAGAACATATGAAAGCTGGTTTTTCCTTTTAACATGAGTCTTCAATATTCCCAGGAAAGAAGTTTTAGGTTGTAGTTATTATAGGAATTATAGGACTATTTCTCTCTATACGATTTGTATTTCATATACCTTTGACTATTGGATGTTCTTATAGGCACTTTAGTATTACCAGTGTAACAGTATAGCTTCCGTCCCTCTCCTCGCTCCTACCTGGGCTCGAACCAGGAACACACCGACAACAGCCACCCTTGAAGCAGCGTTACCCTGACTCTGCGTGCAATGAACGCAAGTGACACAATTTCACCTGGTTAATATTGCCTGCTAACCTGGCAATATTTAGCTAAATATGCAGGTTTAAAAATATATACTTCTGTGTATTGATTTTAAGAAAGGCATTGATGTTTATGGTTAGGTACATTCGTGGAACGATTGTGTTTTTTTCGCAAATGCGCTTTTGTTAAATCATCCCCCGTTTGGCGAAGTCGGCTGTCTTTGTCAGGAAGAAATAGTCTTCACAGTTCGCAACGAGCCAGGTGGCCCAAACTGCTGCATATACCCTGACTCTGTTGCAAGAGAAGTGACACATTTTACCGACTTAAAAAAAATTAATGCTAGCAGGCAATATCAACTAAATATGCAGGTTTAAAAATATATACTTGTGTATTGATTTTAAGAAAGGCATTGATGTTTATGGTTAGGTACACGTTGGAGCAACGTGTACCTAAGCAATTATATGCAATGCAGGACAGGCTAGATAAACTAGTAATATCATCAACCATGTGTAGTTAACTAGTGATTATGATTGATTGATTGTTTTTTATAAGATAAGTTTAATGCTAGCTAGCAACTTACCTTGGCTTCTTACTGCATTCGCGTAACAGGCAGGCTCCTCGTGGAGTGCAATGTAAAGCAGGTGGTTAGATCGTTGGACTAGTTAACCGTAAGGTTGCAAGATTGAATCCCCGAGCTGACGAGGTAAAAATCTGTCGTTCTGCCCCTGAACAAGGCAGTTAACCCACCGTTCCTAGGCCGTCATTGAAAATAAGAATGTGTTCTTAACTGACTTGCCTAGTTAAATAAAGGTGTAAAAAAGAAAACTAAATTGAAAAAAATCAGCCAAATCGGCGTCCAAAAATACCAATTTCTGATTGTTATGAAAACTTGAATTCGGCCCTAATTAATCGGCCATTCCGATTAATCGGTCGACCTCTAGTGTTAACCCTCGCAAGGCCGCCAGCCCAGACGACATCCCTAGCCGTGTCCTCAGAGCATGCGCAGACCAGCTGGCTGGAGAGTTTACAGACATATTTAATCTCTCACTATCCCAGTCTACTGTCCCCACATGCTTCAAGATGTCCACCATTGTTCCTGTACCCAAGAAAGCAAAGATAACTGAAGTAAATGACTATTGCCCGGAGCACTCACTTCTGTCATCATGAAGTGCTTTGAGAGACTAGTCAAGGATCTAGGATATCACCTCTACCTTACCTGACACCCTAGACCCACTTCAATTTGCTTACCGCCCCAATAGATCCACAGACGATGCAATCGCCATCGCACTGCACACTGCCCGATCGCATCTGGACAAGAGGAATACCTATGTAAGAATGCTGTTCATTGACTATAAATCAAATCAAATCAAATTGTATTAGTCACATGCGCCGAATTCAACAGGTGTAGACCTTACAGTGAAGGTTTCAAAAAATACGAAATAAAAGCACTCCGGTACTGCTTGCCGTGCGGTAGCAGAGAGAACAGTCAATGACTAAGGTGGCTGGAGTCTTACACAAGGGCCTTCCTCTGACACCGCCTGGTATGAAGGTCCTGGATGGCAGGAAGCTTGGCCCCAGTGATGTACTGGGGCACTACCCTCTGTAGTGCCTTGCGGTCGGAGGCTGAGCAGTTGCCATACCAGGCAGTGATGCAACCAGTCAGGATGCACTCGATGGTGCAGCTGTAGAACCCTTTGAGGATCTGAGGACCCATGCCAAATCTTTTCAGTCTCCTGTGGGGGAATAGGTTTTGTAGCTCAGCATTCAACACCATAGTACCCTCCAAGCTCATCATTAAGCTTGAGGCCCTGGGTCTGAACCCTGCCCTGTGCAATTAGGGCCTAGACTTTCTGATATGCCGCGCCCCAGTTGGTGAAGGTACGAAAAAACATCTCCACTTTGCTGAGGATGTGTGCTCAGCCCTCTCCTGTGCTCCCTGTTCACCCATGACTGAGTGGCCTCGCACACCTCCAACTCAATCATCAAGCTTGCAGACGACACAACAGTAGTAGGCCTGATTACCAACAATGACGAGACAGCCTACAGGGAGGAGGTGAGGGGCCTGGGAGTGTGGTGCCCAGGAAAATAACCTCTCACCCAACGTTATCAATACAAAGGAGCTGAATGTGGACTTCAGGAAACAGCAGAGTGAGCACCCCCCTATCCACATCAACGGGACAGCAGTGGAAAAGATAGAAAGCTTCAAGTTCCTCGGTGTACATATCACTGACAAACTGAAATGGTCCACCCACACAGACAGTGTAGTGAAGAAGGTGCAATAGCGCCTCTTCAACTTCAGGAGGCTGAAGAAATTTGGCTTGTCACCTAAAACCCTCACAAACTTTTACAGACGCACAATTGAGAGCATCCTGTCGGGCTGGATCACCGCCTGGTATGGCAACTGCACCGCCCGCAACCCCAGGGCTCTCCAAAGGGTGGTGCGGTCTGCCCAACGCATCAACAGGGATAAACTCCCTGCCCTCCAGGACATCTACGGCACCCAATGTCACTGCAATGCCAAAAAGATCATCAAGGACAACAACCACTCGAGCCACTGCCTGTTCACCCCGCTATCATCCAGAAGGTGAGGTCAGTACAGGTGCATCAAAGCTAGGGCCAAGAGTCTGGAAAACAGCTTCTACCTCAAGGCCATCAGACTGTTAAATTATGTTAAATAGCCATCACTAGCACATTAGAGGCTGCTGCCCAATAAACATAGACTTGGAATCACTGGCCACTTTAATAATGGAGCACTAGTCACTTTAATAATGTTTACATATTTTGTATTACTCATTTCATATGTATACTGTATTCTATCCTATTCTACTGTATCTTAGTCTATGCCGCTCTGACATTGCTCGCCCAAATATTTATATATTCCATTCCTTTACTTTAGATTTGTGTATTGTTGTGAAATTTTTAGATATTACTGTTAGATATTACTGTTAGAGCTAGAAACACAAGCATTTCGCTACACCCACAATAACATCTGCTAAACACGCGTATGTGTCAAATAAAATTTGATGTTGTGTCGTAAGCTGTTAGTAGCCCATGTGCCTCACCATAATAATTTCCACCTCTTAATTTCACCTACTGTTCTGACTTGGTGGTGCACATATAGCCTATAACATGTTTGAGAGAAATGTAATCATCGAATACTGTAAGAGCTTTCATTGTCTGCTTATATGCCCCCTTTCTTTATCCTACAGTTCTGACTTGGTGTACAGGGAGAACTGTAAGATCGGCCCATGTTCTGAATTCTGTCGCTGTACATTTCAAAAGTGCTGAACAAATAGTTATATTGACTACGTCCGTCCTAGCTCGCTCATTAATGTCTTAATCGAAATTACGGCTTGCCTCTTATGCACTTGTCGTCCCCTTATGCCATAGTTTGTACATCTCAGTTGTCAGTAGAAGCCACATTTGTTTAAGCAAGTCAGCCATATCAGCTATGTTTTTTTACAAGGCAGTAAATGAGGCTGAATAAACTGTTTCCCTGCCAGACAAGGCTCCGCTGATAGTCAGGTGTAGCAGTGGTAAGGTGTTGGGACTGCTTTTGGGACTCAGATGTTGGGACAGCTTTGTGTAGGCCCTAACAGGTTGTGGGCACAGTTTGTCACCAATATAGTGCAATTAATGTATTGTTTAGTGTTTTGTTGTGTAGTGGCTTTGCTGGCATGCATCCCCACCAAGATTTACATGCTAAAATCCCAACTGTATCCACCATTGAAATAACCCTCAAACTACATTTGCATGGCTAAGTCAATAGCCATTAGCTAACTACCCCAGCAATCATTACATCATTACAAATACTCAGGACTTCTTGGCTTTTGTATAGTTAGGTCTATTGGATTCCTTTTCGCGTTGATCATACGAGTGTGTTATAATGTTTCTGCCAGTACTCATTTGGAGAATGAGACATTCAATACACCAGGCTCAGAGTAAAGGTTGGGATGAAGTCATAGAGGACATGAACGAATCAGGGATCAGACAGCGATTGGTACAGAACCTGTACAGACACGTCAGGTACTAATGCTCATCACAACAAATCATAGTCCCTCTACCTGCATCCCGTCACTTCCAGTATATAGGTGGACTGCACAGGAGGTCAGTGGCACCTGAACGGGCTTGTGGTAATGGATGGAGTGGAATCAGTGGAATGGTAACAAAAACATCAAACACATGGATTCCATGTGTTTGATGCCATTCCATTCACTCCGTTCCAGCCATTATTATGAGCCGTCCTCCCCTCAGCAGCCTCCACTGGTGGACTCTACCAGTGGAGGCTGGTGGGAGAAGCAATAGGAGGACGGGCTCATTGTAATGGCTGGAATGTAATTTTTGGAATGGAGTCAAACATGTGGTTTCCATATGTTTGATACCGTTTCATTTATTCCATTCCAGCTATTACAATGAGCCCATCCTCCTATAGCTCCTCCCACCAGTCTCCACTGGACTGTACAGTATATGGGTGGACAATCAGCTTGGACTTCACAGTATATGGGTGGACTGTGTCTACGAGCATACTTAAGCACCTCATATCAGCCATAACTATGTGAGGCGTGGTCCCTCTCTTGACCTTTACCAATAAACTTGTTTTATTGCCATGGCATGCTAATTCTAACCCTGTTATTATCTATACTTTATGAAGAAATTCACAATACTTCAGTGTAATTTCATATGACAAATGAATAGATCTACATCTAGATCAACGTCAAACAAATACAAATAGTTAAAAGGTTTTAAAGGAGATATCCCAACCTGTTTAGTAGTCATTGTGAGTTTGAATGTGAATTTCTCTGTCTGTGTTTAGTAATCCCTGTGGGATAAAGAGTGTTATTTACTATTGCTGCTAAACTACTGAAAACCTGCAAGATGGATAGAATGTATCAGTACTCAAGGTAAGACCCAGATGCAGACTGTCAAAGTAACACTGTTTATTGTAGCAAACAGGGGCAGACAAAGACAGGTCAAGGCAGGCAGGGGTCGAAAATCCAGGGTAAGACAAAGGTACAGCATGGCAGGCGGACTCGGGGTCAGGGACAGGCAGGGTTCAGTAATCCAGAGGTGGAGCAAAGGTACAGGATGGCAGGCAGGCTCAGGGTCAGGCAGAGAGGTCAGGCGGGCAGGTACAGTGTCAGGACAGGCAAAGGTCAAAACCGGGAGGACTAGCAAAGAGAGACTGGGAAATGAAGGAGCTGACAGGAAAAATGCTGGTAAGCTTGAATGAACAAGACGAACTGGCAACAAACAGACAGAGAACACAGGTATAAATACACAAGGGATAATAGGGAAGATGGGCGACACCTGGAGGGGGGTGGAGACAAGCACAAAGACATGTGAAACAGATCAGGGCGTGACAGAATGTCAAAATAAGAAATATAGTATAATAAGATATCATTGTATTTTGAATGATGTCGGTGATTACCACGATCCTGTCCTCCCTAATTAAGGTGCCAGCAACCTCCTGTGCTGTGTGTTTGTGTGTGTTTCTGTGCTACCTCCACTTTGTTCACTACTTTCCTCTCTACCTGAGTTATGGTGAGGAAGTCTTCCTCTATGCCAGTGGTACTCAGGCCGCCCTAAATTTGCGGCTTGAGGTGATTTTCCTATTTTCCATTCATAATACATATCAATGATACAATTTCAATTCAATGTGTTTAATGCAGGCCTGAATCACTTCATTGAATAATATCTATTGTTCCCTGGACGGCAGATAGATGGCAGTAAAGTGCAGCTGTTGAAGAGAAAGGCCAAAATAGAACGCAACTGCTCAGCTACAGCGACCGACACATATCAGTTTGCTACTAGCTAATTTTGCAGTCTGGTCGACAAGGATCGATTTATTGTAAAAAAGAAACATAAATCTATTGACAATGAAAGTGAGGGGGAAGAACTGGAGAACAACGTGATAGCTATGAACGAACAACAACCGGAGAACCAGGAAAATCAGGAAGATGACGGCGGGAAATGCAGCTAGCTAACGTAGCTAATGTGGCTAACGTGGCTTCGGTGGCTAAGAGAAGGATATGGTCGATTCAAGAAGAACACAGAAAGTTCCAAGAGAAATGGACAGACAATTATTTTTTGGACTGCATGAAGGGACTAGCTCACATTGTCTTATTTGCCAGAAGTCAATCAATTCTTTTAAACAAGCGAATTTAGAGCAACATTTCCAGTCACACCATGCCCACTTTGACAAAACATATCCGCCGCAAAGCAACCTCAGAAACAACAAAATAGAGTTCTCAATGAAGCAATATTTTCAACAATGAACAATGTGAAACAAAAACAGAGAAACAGACTGACCAATGCACACCTGGATTGCCTCAAAAGGAAAGCAACAACAGACTATACATTTACAATGAATTCAGTCAAGGATAGATGGCCATTTTGAGTCTTGATCTTCTTCAAGGAGTTTCCATCTTAATGCAATTTGGATCATTTTAGTCTCAACATTGACAACTAAACCATGCTTTTAGTTTAAAATGTGTTTCACGGTTTAAATGTGTTTTGTGATGGTTTCTGTACCTGAGCCATTCAATTTCACACAAACTCCATTCTCCCTCACCCCATTGGATGGATGAAATTCAGGTTTAAGCCATTCCTCATCTGTGACTATCTTCCTCCTCCTCCACCTGCACTTCCTCATCAAGTGACACCATTTCCAGGTTAATGTCAAGCCCAGATTGGTTCATCTCCAAGGCTACATGGGGGGTGGGGACAGGGCAGTGCCGGATAGACTGACTCTCTATGCATTGACTCATTGGACTAATAGATGGGGTCTCTATAGTAGACATTGAGAGCCCAGAGCAGACAGACTCTCCTCTAAGGTTGGATCAGAAGGAGAGGAGGCTGGGTGAAGGTCTGAGGGGATCTGGGTGGAGTAGTCTTTCTCCTCTAAAGCTGTGTGGGTGAAGGGAGGTTCAGGGCTATAGTGGGGACCTTCCAGGGATGTGTCTAACTTGATTGCTGAGGTTTTTGACTGCTTATTCCTCTCCATCTATATTTTTTTTAATTTTTTTATTTCACCTTAATTTAACCAGGTAGGCCAGTTGAGAACAAGTTCTCATTTACAACTGCGACCGGGCCAAGATAAAGCATAGCAGTGTGACAAAAACAACAACCAAGGGTTACACATAAACAACGTACAGTCAATAACACAAAAGAAAAATAGAAAGATCTATGTACAGTGTGTGCAAATGTAGAAGAGTAGGGAGGAAGGCAATAAATTGGCCATAGAGGTGAAAATAATTACAATTTTGTATTGATACTGGAGTGATATATGTGCAGATGATGATGTGCAAGTAAAGATACTGGGGTGCAAAAGAGCAAGAGGGTAAGTAATAATATGGGGATGAGGTAGTCGGGTGTGCTATTTACAGATTGGCTGTGTACAGGTACAGTGATCGGTAAGCTGCTCTAATAGCTGATGCTTAAAGTTAGAGAGGGAGATATAAGACTCCAGCTTCAGAGATTTTTCCAATTTGTTCCAGTCATTGGCAGCAGAGGACTGGAAAGAAAGGCGGCCAAAGGAAGTGTTGGCTTTGGGGATGACCAGTGCAATATACCTGCTGGAGTGCGTGCTAAGGGTGGGTGTTGCTATGGTGACCAGTGAGCTGAAATAAGCCAGGGCTTTACCAAGCAAAGACTTATAGATGACCTGGAGCCAGTGGGTTTGGCAACGGATATGTAGTGAGGGCCAGCCAACGAGAGCATAGAGGTCACAATGGTGGGTAGTATATGGGGCTTTGGTGATAAAACGGATGGCACTGTGATAAACTACATCCAGTTTGCTGAGTAGAGTGTTGAAGGCTATTTTGTAAATGACATCACCGAAGTCAAGGATCTGTAGGATAGTCAGTTTTACGAGGGTATGTTTGGCGGCATGAGTGAATGAGGCTTTGTTGCAAAATAGGAAGCCGATTCTGGATTTAATTTTGGATTGGAGATGCTTAAAGTGAGTCTGGAAGGAGAGTTTACAGTCTAACCAGACACCTAGGTATTTGTAGTTGTCCACATATTCTAGGTCAGAACCGTCCAGAGTAGTGATGCTAGTCGGGTGGGAGGGTGTGGGCAGCAATCGGTTGAAGAGCATGCACTTAGTTTTACTAGCATTTAAAAGCAGTTGGATGCCACGGAAGGAGTGTTGTATGGCGTTGAAGCTCGTTTGGAGGTTTGTTAACACAGTGTCAAAAAAAGGGCCAGATGTATACAGAATGGTGTCGTCTGCGTAGAGGTGGATCAGAGAACCAGTAGCAAGAGCGACATCATTGATATATACAGACAAAAAGAGTCGACCAGAGAATTGAGCCCTGTGGCACCCCCATAGAGACTGCCAGAGGTCAAGACAACAGGCCCTCCGAACTGGTGCTTGCTTCGGGACAGAAACCCCCTCGGACGGTTGTGTCAGTAGACCAGTCGTGATGGATCGGCGGGGCTCTGTGTCGGTCCAGGCCAATTGGTAAAAGAGGTAACTGAAGCTCAGGAATTGCTTGAAAGATCTCTTCGGCAAGCCGAGAGATGGGCGTAGATTCGAGTCTAGCTCCAGACTAACTGGTGCTTGCTTCAGGACAGAGACGTTAGCTAGTGGTAGCCACTCGGATAGCAGCTAGCTAACTGCGATGATCCTGAGTAAAGGTTCAGAGCTTGCAGAAGGAATCCGGAGATATGGTGGAGAAAAGCAGTCCGATATGTTCTGGGTTGATATCGCGCTGTGCAGGCTGGCAGGAGTTGACCGGGCTTAAGTTGGCAGATGTCCCAGTTAACGGTGGTGGCTAACTAGCAGTGGCTAACTGACTACTAGCTAGTAGCTAGTTAGCTGGCTAGCTTCGAAGGGGGTTACGGTTCTAAAGTAAAAAAACAATAGCAGATCCATGCCGCATTGGGTGAGGCGGGTTGCAGGAGAGTATGTTCAGTCCGTAGATGGAACATTTTTTATTAAAAATATATACTAAATACATACAAAGAAAGAAACGATATATACAAGGGACGCGATAAGACAATCAAAACATTCCACTGCTATGCCATCTTGGAGGAAAAAGGCGTAGCAGTGGGATATATCCTCTGCTTCGCTAACACTCTCCTCCTCCTCTCCCTCAGTAGTCTTACTATCCTTCTCTTCCACTTCAATCACATCCTCCTTGTCCTCTTCTACTCCTTCCATCCCCTCATCCTCATCTCTCTCCTCTTCCACTACACACATCCCTCCCCTCCCCTCCCCTCTCCTCTCCTCTAGTACCTCTTCCTCCTCCTCCTCTCTGTCTTCCCAAGCAGGGGTGGTAGCCTTGGTCTCCTCCTCTTCTTCTATTTCCTCAACTACCACTTTAATTCCTCCCCTCTCCTCCTCCTCTGCAAGCTCTGTCTCCAGGTCTCTCAGCCTGCATGGGGACTCAGACAGAGCAGGCAGTGGCCTGGAGGGGGGCAGACTGGCCTGGGAGAGAGAGAGAGAGAGAGAGAGTCCGGGGTGTGACATTTACATTTTAGTCATTTAGCAGACACTCTTATCCAGAGCGACTTACAGTAGCGAACGTATACATTTCATACATTTTTTTCCCCCGTACTGGTCCCCCGTGGGAATCGAACCCAAAACCCTGGCGTTGCAAACACCATGCTCTACCAACTGAGCCACATGGGACCGAGGGGGTCCATGGAGGGGTGAAGAAGGGGGTTATGGGAGGGGAAGGGGCCTGAGGGGACATGGAGAAGGGAGTATTAGACTCGACACAAGATGGTTGTTGGGGATGTAAGAATATGTCGAAAATAAATGCACAACGCAGCGACAGAGTACGAGCGGTCAAGAGGACTAGAACTAACGATTAAGGGAAATTGTGTTTTTTCTGTAATAGGGAATTATTGATCAATGGTTCAGAGACATGGGAGGTATATGTCTTCTGAAATAGGATACTTGTTATTTGGCCATTGGCTAGTTTTATTGCAAGGAATTCTAATTGATCAACCACAGGCTAGGGCTGGGTTATAAAACTACATGCTGTTCCTTTGTTCTGTGGGGAGAGAATCACTGAGAGCATCACTGAGGACAGGGGAGAAGGACCATCTACCTCCCTGTCCTATTTTCCTCCCCCTTATTTGCATTGGGGTTAGTGTTATTGAAGTGTAACATAAATTGCTAACAGGGATGTATATAATCAGAGGATTTGGAAGGAGAGATGGGAGAGACCATTATTGGACTACAGCGGTGAGTGGGTGTCTGGGTGAAGGTAGAGACCATTGTTGGTCTGTGGGGGAAGATGGGAGTGGAGGGTTCTGACTTCCCAAATATGAAAGCGTTGTCTGTTAGACTCCATTGGTATCGTCTGAATGTAGGACTTGCTATGTAAAGAATGGAGAATACAGAAATGTACAAGTCAGGTAGAAGACATTTGCATGAAAATAACACCTAAATCAGGGATACAAACAAAGAAGATGGAAGGAATATGTCTGGAAAAAACAATACAGCCTAGTTTGCATATTCCATGATAGCATATAGCATGTTGATATCAATAAAATCCCTCCCTCCCTCCCTCCCTCTCTCTCTCTCTCTCTTTCTCACACACACACACACACACACACACAATATTGTATAACTAACCTTGTGGGGACACACAATTCAGTCCTTTTCAAAATTCTATTTTCCCTAACACTAAACCTTAACCCTAACATTAACCCCCAAACCAAACCTTAACCCTAAACCTAACCCTAGCTCCTAACCCTAGTCCCTAACCCTAATTCTAACCTTAAACCCCCCCAGAAATAGCATTTGACCTTGTGGGGACAAACAATGTCCCCAGTTGGTCAAATTTTGTTTGTCTACTATTCCTGTGGGGACTTCTGGTCCCCACAAGTATAGTTAAACACACACACACACCTGTGAGTGGGGATCCTGGGGTGGGTGAGGCAGAACCAAAGTAGTCAAGTGCTTAAAAAACTCTTTAGGTTTTGCAGTCGAGACATGAGCGCTGCTGCCTTCTGGAGGTGAAATAGAGTATTATAAACTGAGTGGTTCAAGCCCTGAATGCTGATTGGCTGACAGCCGTGTTATATCAGACTGAATACCATGGGTATGACAAAACTGCTCTAATTACATTGGTAACAAGTTTATAATAGCAATAAGGCACCTCGGGGGTTTGTGGTATATGGCCAATATACCACGGCTAAGGGCTGTATCCAGGCACTCCGCGTTACGTCGCGCTTAAGAGTATAATAGACATATACCACACCCCCTCGTGCCTTATTGCTTAATTATACCACACATGCTATATATCAGTGCATTTCCATGGTTATAGCTAGATACAGTCTGTCATTCCATCCATTAGTTAAACCAGGGGCGCAACTTAGGTTGTAGAAGTGAGGGGGACATAATTATTATTATTACATTTTTTTATCCAGTAGGATAAACACTACAAACAGCCTACCCAACCGCTCGGAGGCGTCCACATGGTCCTAAAGCACACCTTGCCTTGCTTTGTATCACATTCCAATTATTAACTGGGACACACACACACACACACACACACACACACACACAAAAATGACATTTCAGAATGTGTCCCTGAGTTAAACAGTCATCTGCCAACTGGCCACATTAATTTGATAGTGAATGCAAAAGATTTCTAGAGATAATAAACATCCTTTCATCTAATAATAAGGGTGTAATGATGGGTAGGAAAAAAGCCTGAATTTGGGTTACGTAGCTGAAGTTCCAAAATAGGGAAGCAATACTCACAGCTATTCTCTGTACAGAATCAATGTGCTCCGCTTCTGCTCCTGCACATGGTGGAAACCCACATGAAAAAAATACTGTAGTGTATACTATGTTAGAAATACTATAGTATTCACTGTAGTGTTTTTCCTGACTTTACTGTAGTATTTACAGTTTACTATAGTATAAATACTGTAGTAAAAAAGAGAGGTATACTGTAGTGTTTTTGCAGACTAGTATACTGCAGTATTTACTGTAGTGTTTTTGCAGCCATTAATGTAGTATTTACTAAAGTGTTTTTGTTTTATAATATTTGACATAGAAGTGGTGGGCTTTCTCCTTGAGGACACCTACTTGATAAATACTAAAAGAGCACATTTTCCATAACCTGCTCTTTTCTATAACCTATAGGGAACACAATTTATGGTCTATACTTGGCATGTAGATTTCGCATGTAGGTTTCTCAGAGGAATGGGCAGGGTATTTGCAAATTAAATATTGTAGATTGTATTATAATTTTGAGGACTATAATGTTTTTGCTGTAGTATTTACTAGAGTGTTTTTTTGTGGATAATACTGTAGCATTTACTATAATATTCCACAGTGTACTAACAAACTCTATACTAGGTACTACACATGATCAAGGAATACTACAGTGTGTAGTACAGCATTCTACAGTATACTACAGTTTACTACAGAATTCTATAATAAGTGCTGTAATATTCTACAGTAAACTGTATTGTTTTCCATGTGGGGATGTAATACATAAGACAGGCAGACATGTAGACACACATGCACAAACGCAAACACACAAACATGCTAGTGATGAGCAGGTCAGCTGTTTGTTCATCCGCACCTGCCCACAATTGCTAATAACCCATCTACAAATGCCTGACTGTATGTGATAAAGTGAAATACATACACCTTAGCCAAATACATTTAAACTCAGTTTTTCAGAATTCCTGACATTTAATCCAAGTAACAATTCCCTGTCTTAGATCAGTTAGGATCACCACTTTATTTTAAGAATGTGAAATGTCAGAATAATGGCAGAGAGAATGATTTATTTCAGCTTTTATTTCTTTCATCACATTCCCAGTGTGTCAGAAGTTTACATGCATTCAATTAGTATTTGGTAGCATTGCCTATAAATTGTTTAACTTGGGTCAATAAGTTGGGTGAATTTTCGCCATTCCTCCTGACAAAGCTGGTGTAACTGAGTCAGGTTTGTAGGCCTCCTTGCTCGCACATGCTTTTTCAGTTCTGCCCACAAATTTTCTATAGGATTGAGGTCAGGGCTTTGTGATGGCCACTCCAATACCTTGACTTTGTTGTCCTTAAGCCATTTTGCCACAACTTTGGAAGTACGCTTGGGGTCATTGTCCATTTGGAAGACCCATTTGCGACCAAGCTTTAACTTCCTGACTGATTTCCTGAGAAGTTGCTTCAATATATCCACATATTTTTCTTTCCTCATGATGCCATCTATTTTGTTAAGTACACCAGTCCTTCCTGCAGCAAAGCACCCCCACAACATGATGCTGCCAGCCCCGTGCTTCACGGTTGGGATGGTGTTCTTCGACTTGCAAGCCTCCCCCTTTTTCCTCCAAACATAACAATGGTCATTATGGCCAAACAGTTCTATTTTGGTTTCATCAGACCAGAGGGTATTTCTCCAAAAAGTACGATCTTTGTACCCATGTGCAGTTTCAAACCGTAGTCTGGCTTTCTTATGGCGGTTTTTGGAACGGTGGCTTCTTCCTTGTTGAGCGGCCTTTCAGGTTATGTCGATATAGGACTCGTTTTACTGTGGATATAGATACTTTTGTACCTTTTTCCTCCAGCATCTTCACAGAGTCGTTTGCTGTTGTTCTGGGATTGATTTGTACATTTCGCACCAAAGTACGTTCATTTTTAGGAGACAGAGATGAACCCTCCTTCCTGAGCGGTATGACGGCTGCGTGGTCCCATGGTGTTTATACTTGTGTGGATATAGATACTTTATAGGCAAAGCTACCAAATACTAATTGAGTGTATGTAAGTTTCTGACCCACTGGGAATGAGATGAAAGAAATAAAAGCTGAAATAAATCATTCTCTCTGCTATTATTCTGACATTTCACATTTTTAAAATAAAGTGGTGATCCTAACTGACCTAACACTGGAAATTTTTACTATGATTAAATGTCAGGAATTGTGAAAAACGGAGTTTAAATTTATTTGGCTAAGGTGTATGTAAACTTCCGACATCAACTGTACCTGATCTCAATTTCGAGTCTCATAGCAAAGGGTCTGAATCCTTATGTAATAAATAAGGTATCTGTTTTTTATTTTTAATACATTTGCTAACATTTCTAAAAACCTGTTTCGCTATGTCATTATCGGGTATTTTGTGTAGATTGCTGAGACTTTCTTTGTATTTACTCCATTTTAGAATAAGGCTGTAACAAAATGTGTAAAAAGTCAATGGGTCTTAATACTTTCAGAAGGAACTGTATAATATTCCTATCGCACCACGTGTGTATATTTTCTTTTACAATTTAATTAATCCATTAAATAAAAAATAGCACATCAAATGACGTTATTATAGTAAACTAGCCTACTCCACACAGTAAATGATTTTGCCTATGTGACTTCGACAAAACGTTATCAAACCCAACTTGCCTTATCAACACAGTAGGCCTAAATATTTCCTAACAAGATCACAAATTAAATATACTTACTCCTCAACTGCCGCTTGTTGTACAATTTCTTTGCCATAGTATTTTCTGTTAAAAATACAATTAAATGAATGTCTGTGTTGCCGCGGAGCTCTCAAATACCGTGCCCGTCTCTCACTCTATGGACGGTCACTGCTTTCCGAATTACTTGAGACATCCCTACCCTTAACCCTAAACTCTAACCATAACCTTACCCCAAACTAAATTTAACCCATAATAATTTTACATTACATTGAAGTACAGACACCCAAGGATCCCAGATAGCACGGACACTGGGAAATCCTATGAATTTGTCTGTTAGACTGCTCCTATTGGTTGTCTGATGTACTGGGAACTGGCAACAACAGTCTGTAAGTAGCTAACAATGTTTAGATCTGTATACAGCGAGATAAGATAATGTACAATCCCATGAGGTGTTGGGGGAAAACCAGATTACCTATAGATTGCACATAATCTTTTCTAGGACATTATAACTGGAAATACACAAAGTGTAGGCGACACTATAGCGCGATGTGGCTACATCGGAATGTTGGCTTGCACGGGAAAAACAAAAATGTTCTAGCATTTATGGTTGAGATGTAATTAATATAAACTATTCACCTTATGACTTTTAACATGCAGGCGTCACACAGACTTTAGTAAGGCGTTGGTTTGACAACATTTTAGTTACACGGTCAGTGGTAGGAGACAGCATCATTTTATTAACGCACAGGCGTCACGCAGATGTAAGAATCACATGATGTCAGTCAGACGTTCAATGGTAGGCGAAAGCCACACGGTGGTACTGTTGCCTAGGCCAATATTTGGGCGTTTATCATCCCTCAAAAGCTGCTGAGCTCTAACTCCATCTGAGTCCTACTATGGAGAAGCCACACAGATGGCAAGGACAGCTAGAGACCTTGATGACACCTTGCTCCTTGCCTGCCCCTGGCTTGTTTCAGAGACCATCTTTGCTTGCATGACCACTCAAGCCATGAACTTTCCTGACCCTCTCATGACCTTCCATCTGATGAATGTTGTTTTAAAAATTGCTTGTTTTTTTTTGGTTATGTTTAAACCGCATTCAAATTATTTATGTAATGAATAGCGTTATAAAAGTAGAAAACATTATCATTATTATTGCTCTGAGAAAAATAATTTTGGAGCCTGTGCTTATTAGTTGCTACGTCGATTGAAGACGCCTGTTGCTCAGCAACCGCACGCGCCAGGGACATGAAGGAAACAATGTTGACGAGGCAAGACAGAAAATCATTGAGTATGGGGTTCTAGAACTAAGCATTTTATGGAACTTTCTTGAGGTGAGCATTGTTCAAATTATTTTGTGACACTGGCACATCA
Source organism: Salmo trutta (assembly GCF_901001165.1). Taxonomy (NCBI): domain Eukaryota; kingdom Metazoa; phylum Chordata; class Actinopteri; order Salmoniformes; family Salmonidae; genus Salmo; species Salmo trutta. Next base: position 26,095,895 of record NC_042979.1, read on the forward strand.
TGCATGTTTAATTGTTTTCGCTATTTCTCAAGAAGACATTCACCATTGACACAGTTGTGTCGGCATACAGCCATATTGTGAATGCTTCAATGCTCATAGGAGGATACCACTCACAACATAAACAATCTCGATGAAATCAATAATAATAATAATTATTGTTATTGTAATTCTAATTCATTCAACGTATATAGTGCTTTTTAAAGAATCTCAAACCGTTTCCTCCCAGGGTGGATTATTACAAATCTATGTCATTGTGCCACTATCAAATTCATGATAAAGAATTCAGAACCCTCAGTCAATAACCTACCGGTATGTATCAAATTGATAAATATCAATATTCATCTGCAGAAAACATCTCCTCGGAATCATGTCACGCTCAGCGGCCAAATCTCGTGACAAGAGTCGTGCTGCCAGCTTGGTTCTGGCACCTGCTCTTCCTCGCCCTGCCTCGGTCCAGAATGTGGAGACAGTGGACATTGTCCCAGGTCGCCTCACGGAAGCCGCCTGGGTCACCATGACAACACAGGACAACGGGGAGGAGGTGGTGGCGGAGATCATGGGAGAGCTGGAGGCTGTGGTGATGGACAGGTGCTATCAGCTGTACCTGCAAAAACAGGTGTGTAGCTGTCACAGACAGTGGCGCTCTATTTGGGGCAGGTGTAGGCAACTAGATTCAGCCGCGGGAAGATTTTGTCGGAGCAAATGGTCGGGTAGCCAGAACATAATTGTAACAATTTGTACACTGCAAATTGACCAGAACTAAGCCCAAAAAGAGATTGTACAGTATTTGAAAATATCAATAATTTCATACCTTGATTACATTAAGACACGATCATATAAAGGTAACTGCCAAATAAAGGAAAAACCAACATAAAGTGTCTTAATAGGGTGTTTGGCAACCATGAGCCAGAACAGCTTCAATAGCTTCAATGATCAAATCCCGAGTTGCCAAGGTAAAAATCTGTCGTTCTGCTCCTGAACAAGGCAGTTAACCCACTGTTCCTAGGCTGTCATTGTAAATAAGGATTTGTTCTTAACTGACTTGCCTAGTTAAATAAAAATTATACCTTGGCATAGATTCTTCAAGTGGCTGGAACTCTATCGGAGGGGTGCGACACCATTCTTCAATAATTTGGTGTTTTGTTGATGGTGGTGGAAAAAACGCTGTCTCAGGCACTGCCCCAGAATGTGTGTCAACCCAAGTGTTCAATTGGGTTGAGATCTGATGATGGAGACGGCCATGGCATATGGTTTATATAGTTTTTATGATCATCAAACCAATTTTTATAAATGACCCTAAGCATGATGGGATGTTAACTGCTTAATTAACTCAGAAACCACACCTGTGTGGATGCACCCACTTTCAATATACTTTGTATCCCTTATTTTTCAAGTGTTTCCATTTTCTTGGCAGTAACCTGTATGTTTTATTTGTGGGAATACTCGGGAACAGATTTGCTGAACACATTTTTTGCTAAATTCCTGGTGATTTAAAAGTATTTTTTCTTTAACATTTTTTATGGAATAGGGTGTCATTTGGAAGGACCTTTCTATACCCCTAACCCCTAACCAGTCAAAACACCCACACATGTGCCTGACATCTCAAACAAATGATTCTCTCTCTCTCTCTCCTTCTGTCTCTGTCTCTGTCTGTCTGTCCAGCTGGTGCCGTTCACAGCGACCTGGGCCTATGAAAGCCTGGTGCAGATGTCTGACTGGTTGTTCCTGGCGAGGGATGAGGGTGAGGGGCCAGAGAGTGCCACCTTGTGGGGGGAGGACACAGAGCCTGAACCCTGTAAGAGCGACTCATGGGCCGAGGGCTGTGTTCCTGTCCGGTACACCAGTGTGAGCTCACACACACCTCTTTTGCAGGTAACAATACACACATGCATAAACACACATATGTATGTCACAAGCATGCTTGCACCGTCACATGCATGATACCTGATGATACACACTGATACCTGATGTGGTTTTGTGTCTCTGCAGAAGTTGCTGGATTTGCACCTGGCAGAGTCTGTTGATCCATGGGACTCAGATACACAGAGCAAGCACCAGTCTCCAAGTAGACAGGACAGCAAACCCCAGTCTCCCAGTAGACAGGACAGCAAACCCCAGTCTCCCAGTAGACATGACAACAAGCCCCAGCCTCTCAGTAGACAGGACAGCAAGCTCCAGTCACCTACAAAGCCAGAGCCTCCAGACAGAGAGAGAACAGTTCTAGCAAAAAAAAGAATAGTGGATTTAACTGAACCTGAGAAGCTAGACAAGACAGAGAAGATAGGACCAGAGGAAGTCCAACCCTCACCTTACCTCACTGTAGCCACCTATAAAGCCCAGAGGAGGAGACAGTCTCAGACCCAACCAGGTGTACACAAGGCCCTACCACCACCTCTGAAGACCTACAAAGCCTTATTCACCCCTAGTGGACCAACCCAGCAGTACCAGAGCCTCTCTGTACCCCAACTTCGGGGGCATAGACCACGAGAGGTCCCAGTCACTAGGAGACTGGACCCCGCTAGACTACCACAACACCATGTCTGGCCCGAGGTGGAGGTCCTGGAGCCTCGCCCCTCACACCACTCAAAGGAGAGAACAGGGCCCCAAAACAGCGCCCCCCTTCGGCCCAATCAGGACCATCACAGCATGGCACACCGAGCCACCATCATCCCCCTGACTGCCCACACCCACCAGGCTTTACCCAGCAAGACCCGGAAGAAGAGTCTCCACCATGGTGTCCAGCTACAGAGGCACGTGCTCCGAGACGGTACCCAGCCAAGGGGCTCGACTGTGGGCTACACTCCGCTCTCCACTGGCCTCGATCTGGATACCATTGAGCTGGTGCCAGGAGTGGCCATTGGGGACCCAGTATGTGGGACTGGGGAAAACAAGCCGTTCTGGGTTTCCCGTCTGCCTGAGCTGAGGCCCATCAGAAGCAGCCTCCCGGCAATGTTGTGGTCCTTGGATCAGGTGGTGGGGGGGCAGAGCCCTCGAGTCAGTGCCCCCATTGGGAAACACTGAGCATAAGGAGCGATAGGAACCACTGCAGTCTCAATCACACTGCAGCCTAATGGACTGCTATTTGATGAATTGGTGCTGATTTGCTTTTATTTAATAAAGATAAGATGTGAATTGCATTTTCTATTCTAAGTTTAATTTAAGCTATTCCAGCATGTATAAGCCCTCTTCCAAATGTTGTGGTTGTTTAAGGAAGTCCACCTAGCATCTAACCCTATTTAAATCAGGGACTGCATTTGAGTTTGTGTATTTATTTTGATGCTTTTCTTCTGTGAGATAGTGAGTGCTCCCATGTACTTGAACCTCTGCCTCCCATGTATTGTTACATTGTTACATAGTTACATAACAACACAGTGATATTGTTACATGATTGTTACTGATCACCTGTTTGTTTTCAGCTTTGCCTTGTTCATAGATGTCCTGAGGTTTGATGTTAATGCAGTTCAATACTTGACCCCATGATGGCAGTGAGGAACATATTATAACATTTGTCATCATAATGGTTCTGAGCAAATTCAAGAGTTGTTTGCTAGGGTGCACCAAGAATATGCAACGACAACAGACGACCAAGGAAAATACATTAAACACCATTGTTCGGGTCTAGCTCAACGCTTCATACATTTACTTTATTTTAGACATATATTATCTTTTGTAATGACATTCATTCTCACCACCGAAAACTGAGTCTTATCAACCATTGAGAAGAGTATTTAAAAAAACGTCTATGGGCAATTATTCTGTGTTGAGTTCCTGCATAGCGATAAGGGCAATGTTTTTCTGTTTTTATTGAAAGCAATACTAAAATATCCCCCAGCTAATTTTGCACTGTATGCATGAATTGTTTACCATATGTGGCCCCTCAACATAAAGATCTTACTTTTACTATATAGTACTTATATTTTGGATCAATTATGTATGATATTGATGTATTATGTATATGGTTCTGTACATTCTGGCTAACATTTCAAGCATAATAAGAGTTGGACATAAGCATCAGAGGGCCCAAGCTAAGGGGCCCCACTGTTGATTGACATGTGCCATCAAATCAAAATCTAATCAAATGTATTTTTTATGAAGCCCTTTTTACATCATCAGTTGTCAGAAAGATCTTATAAGTTGTGTAATCAGTTTCATTGTGGACTCCACAGAGTTTTATAGAGGGCTGTGTCATACAGCCCTGAACACTTCTCTAAAAGCACTCTTGCCAGCTGGCACATATTGAGAAAATAGCTCATAGATTCATAGATGTAGAGCTTTTCATGCAAATACTGTATAACCCATTGGAAAATAGCCTGTTTGTGGATGAGCCTTATGCATGCATAGTAGAGTAACATACTAGATTAGGACTAGTTTGGCTAAGATAAACTGATCATTATAATATTATCCCAAATAGGCAAGGTTGTGGGCGATGCATTGGTCAGGGTTTTGTGTATCGGTAATTTTTCTATATTTTATATGAGCAGTAGATAGTTTCTTTTAAATTACACAATCCCCATCCAGTAAGAGGATTTAATATGCCTGGTTTATATCCAATGTATCATCAACATGTAAAACGTTAAATACCATGTGTGATGATTTACTGCATATCCTGGCTCTCACAGTGCTCCACATAGCATGAAAGCCATGGTGATGATTACAGCTTCAGTTCTTCTGCTGGGTTCTTAGTTTAACTATAGTAACAGTCATCCATCTTAACTACGTTTTCATCTCATTGTGGAAAAAAAATATTAATGTACTTGACTATATTGATTAAGTTTCATGTAACACCACGCCAACAATAAGATGAGATGAAAGTTTGGTTACACTTTACTTACAGATTGCAGGTATAATGCATCTATAATGCATGGTCAAACTTGCCTTACAATGTTTTATTATCCTTTCAGAAGTCTCTCTTCAGTAACATTGCATTACCCCCTACCCACAGTGGCCAGTTCTGATTATGCAGTTTCAGCACACCTTTTCTAGTAGTTTATTGTATTTGCCCAACACCCCTTATTTCTCATTGTAGTGGTACCTCTAAGTCACTCCACTTTTACCAGCCAGTCATAGTTCACCATTATGGAGCCAGATACCTGCCAAAAGGTTACCTCATGCTAATCACATTAGTCTACGTTAGCTCAATCGTCCGGCAGGGGGACACATTTAGACCGTAGAGGTTAATTTAGGCCTATCCAAATAAAAAATAGGCCATCAACTTTCAGGCATTGCAATTTAGGCTATCATTTTGGGCACTGGTGTCTTGTGGAATAATTTTAGAACTCTTTGTGTTTTATAGCTGTTTTTATTATAGGGCTCCCTTTAAAAAGAGACCCTAGCTCACAGGTCTCTAAATATTGCCTCTAAATACATTTTAAACAAAATAGTTGAAGAAGCACATGCAGTGGCTCATAGGGAAAACAGACCTGGCAATAAGAATAGGTTAGATAGTCTTGACCATTTGGGTCCCCTTGGCTATTTTGCTCATGACAGGTTATAGCCAAGACTTAATCAATATTTTGTTTTGTCTTATTTATTGATATGGATATAGCCTCTGCGTGATGGGGTTGTGCAATGTAAATGGCTATAACAAGCCTACATACAGAGTGGAATTCACTAATACAACAGTCAAAATGCCTAATATAAGGCCTACAGTCCGTGCTCCCAAATACTGGAAAAAGTCTGATTAATTAGGTTACATGATCCCCGCAATAGCCCCACGTGGCTATAAAAATTATTTATGCAATTATATGGCCATTAAATAACACAGAACAGCATGGCATATTTAGATAGCGGAATAGGCCTAAATCAGATTTATTTTGCAGCTTAGGTCGTTATTCTAGACAAGGCTCTTCTGTGTCTTTATCATTCTTACACAAGTCATTTTCTGAAGGCCCAAGCCTATACTACATCATCTATTGGTATAATGTCGTTATTGAATGCATTTCTAAAACAAGCTCTAGACATTTCTTTTTGGTAATGAATCCGGAAGCTGCAATGCAACTCAAACGCCTGGGCTAGAGTTGCTTGATTGACTAGCTAACTTCGACTACCTACGTTCGGTTCATATCCTTTGCAGGTGCCACCTTACTGACAAAAGTTTGAACGGATAACAAAATCTGTAACCGGGTAAAGGGAGACGTAAAGTAAGAATTGATTGTGTAAATGGTCATTCATAGTCGTAACATAGGGTTTGTACGTTTACAGATTTATTTTAACTGTCATGGTTGTTGTAAGAGATGGACCAAGGCGCAGCATTTGTTGAGTTCCATATATTTATTTAAAGTGAAACTTCTTTAACCAAAACAATAAACAAGCAACACAATGTGACTACGTGGTGACACAAGCACCAATACAAACAATATCCCACAAACACAGGTGGGAAAAATGGCTACCTAAATATGATCCCCAATTAGAGGCAACAATTACCAGCTGCCTCTAACTGGGAACCATACAAAACACCAACATAGAAATATTGAACTAGAACACCCCCTAGTCACGCCCTGACCTACTACACCATAGAGAACCAGGGGCTCTCTATTGTCAGGGCGTGACATTAACATTTCATGCATGGCCTTTCTTACGATCCTAACAATTTACGTATGGATTTTCTAATGATCCTAACGATATGTATGTTCAATCTTTTTGCAGGTAGTTGGCTCCATACACCATTCCCTGAGCACATCACTAAACCCCGCTCCTGTCATCAGAGTGAGATCAAGGTCAGAAGAGAATGGACTCGCTGGATGATTCCTCATGTTTATTGTATTTGTATTTGTGCCTGCATCTAATTGTAAGTACTGTCCGACATGTCATTACTTTAGTTAGGAGTTGCTAAGGCAGTCAAGTTATTATTTATCATGTTTATAAGTTATTTTCTTTTTCCATGTGTGTCATGCTATTTCCAGCCTGCTAGCCAAGAAGTTAGCCAGTCATGCTAGCTCATTTATGCTGTGTGCCACATGCCTCATTTAGGATATGCATATTCTTCTGTTATTACTGTTTGCTTATAAACATATTCTCATTAGTAGCCATGTTTATGGACATTTACAAACTTTATTTATCCTCATGCTACCGTGTACTGTATTTAGCCTTATGTAGCATGTAGCCTAATATAGCCTGTGTCTTCCTTGTGGGACAGTTACTATTCCACGTTGGTTGTGGTCTTGTGCACATGCACAGACGTCGGTAACATTCCAGTAATGTTTTCAGTTATTATGGTTAGCAGTATTTGGGTCTTTAGCCTGTAAGTGGTTAATTATATAGCCTGTGTATTTGGTTTTGCCCCAGACATTATATCTTGGCATAAGCCGTATAGAGATTGTGGGTCCCGCATTATTTGAAGTGCATCTTATGAAGGCTTCATATAGGCTTCATAAGCACTACATAGATGCTTCAAAAATAATCTATAACTGTATATCATGCTCTATAAAAATTCATAATGTGGCATACCTGTGGGACATAACCATCAATTTATTTGACCACATTTATTCATATTTTATAGAGCATGAAATAGGTGATTGGTGACCCATTTATGCAGGGCTGATGACCAGTGGGCAGAATATTGGTTGCATCCTATCAGGGAGAGGACCTCACTACGGGAGACCCTTCTGACGTCCCCGTGGGGGACACTCCAGACTTGCATGTGGGGGACCCTCCTATTGTCCCTGTGGGGGACCTTCCTGACCGAGCTGTCCAGTGTCCTTTAGTAGGAGACACCTCACTCTCTGCCCTACTAGATCCTCAGCCTATAGCTCCAGTAGGTCCAGAGAATCTGCTCTCAGTTCCCTGATCACCTAGTGGCTTCACAGTTTCTTGCTAAGCTAGATCCCTGGGGCGGCAGGTAGAGTAGTGGTTAGAGCGTTGGACTAGCAACCGAAAGGTTGCAAGATTGAATCCCCGAGCTGACACGGTAAAAATCTGTCATTCTGCCCCTGAACAAGGCACTGTTCCTAGGCCGTCATTGAAAATAAGAATTTGTTCTTAACTGACTTGCCTAGTTAAATAAAGGTAAAATAAAAATCCCCAGTCTCCTATCCCAGTAGGCCCATAGCCCTAATATCCCCTAGCTCACAGTCTGTAGCCCAGTCCAGGCCCAAAGTTGCTAGCTCTGTCAGGCTATCAGTCAGTCTCTCCTGGACCAGGGATCCAGCTCTCTCCCATCTTTGTGTCATTTTCTCCCTCTCAGGTGTGCAGCTGTCTCCTGTCCTCAGATCTCTACCCATCGCTGTTGTGGGGATCCAGCTGATCTCAGCTCCTGACCTGCACAGTCCTTTCCTGTCGCTGACATGGGTCTGGCTGTCTGCTGTCCTGAGATCTCAGCGCGTGGCTGCTGTGGAGATCCAGCCCACCTCAGCTGCAGTTTCGGAGCCCTCACCTGTTGTTGCTGTGGAGGCCCAACTGAGCCCTGCTGCTGCGGCTTGGCCTCCTGATCTAGGGCTTTCGTCTTGTTGCCCTGCTGCTGCCTAGCCTCCTGATCCAGGGCCTCTGTCTGGTAGCTGCTGCCCGTTGCTGCTTCGTGGGTCCAGCCACCAAAGTATCCACTCCTGAGACCATCATCAAGCTCTGCTGCAGCGGCCCCGATGTCTCCAGTCCCGGTGTCTTCAGCCGACACCGTGCCAGGGGTCAAGAGCACTGCAGAGGTCCTCCTGTTGCCTTTTTTTGGGCAGAGGGGGTGACCGCAACCGAGTCCACCACTGCATCCTGTTGGCTCCCCTCTTCAAGAACTGCTGTACAGCCTGCACTGGTGTCCGCCATGTAACTCTGGTTTGGTGACCTCAAGCACCTTCCTGACGGGGTGGCCAGATGCCCAAAGAACCAAACCCTGCTTGGCCAGATGCCTATGCTCTATGTCTATGCCCTACGTGGCCAGACACTCACAAGGACTGGACTTTTCCTTGTCTGGCTCTTTCACAGCTCTGCTTCCCTGTCTAGGACAATGAACACACACTAGTGTCATTCTGTCATCCCCTTTGTTAGAGCCTTTTGTTTAGAGTTAGAGGGGGTGGCTGTTAGAAAGGCCAACTCTGATTTAGTAGTTTCAGCACCCCTTTTCTAGTAGTTTATTATATTTGCCCAACACCCCTTATTTCTCACAGTAGTGGTACCTGAAATCTGTTACATTCCAGTCATGTTTTCAGTTATTATGCTTACCAGTATTTTGGTCCTGTAAGTGTAATACTGTAGCTTGTGTATTTGGTTTGGGCGCTTACATTATATCTTGGTATAAACAGTATACTCATGGTTATATTTTTTTTAATCTTTCCATAGAACCACATTTATACACTCTCACTTTTACTGTGAGCCATCATTACAGAGGAGTGTGGTGTGGTGAACCTTTATCTTTAATAAACCTGACAATACTGTGAGCTCCAAAAGTATTGGGACAGTGACACATTTCTTGTTGTTTTGGCTCTGTACTCTAGCACTTTGGATTAGAAATGATGGTAACACTTTACTTGACAGTTGTTATGATATGGTCATAACACTGTCATGACACATATATTTAGACCTCTTGTGACATATATTGCATTATTTTATGGCTGGTTGAGACATCTACATAAGAGTGTCAAAACCCACAAAACCTACCACACAAGGCAAAACATTCCATTACACCATAGCCTACTTGTCAATAGTATGTTTGTTATTTTAACATTTTCTGAAATTGACCATATTAAATTATCATTGTAATTGCGCACACATTGATGTCAGACATGCACCTATGCTCTGTTTCTGATGACTGGGATGAATACAGGAGCATATTTTAGGAGAAGGACAAGACACTCTTTACAAGGGCTCAGGGCCAGACCCAGATGCAGACACGGGAGGCAGATGGTTTGAGTATTTGATATTTAATAGTTCCAAAAAGGGTAGGCGAGAGAACTGTTGTGGACAGGCAAATGGCTCAAAACCAGATCAGAGTCCAGGAGGTACAGAGTGGCAGGCAGGCTCGAGGTCAGGGCAGGCAGATTGGTCAGGCAGGCGGGTATGGAGTCCAGAAAACAGGCAAGGGTCAAACCCGGGAGGACTAGCAAAAGAGAGAATAGCAAAAGCAGGAGCATGGGAAAAACACGCTGGTTGACTTGAAACAGACAAGACAAACTGGCATAGAGAGACAGGAAACCCAGAGATAAATACACTGGGGAAAATAAGTGACACCTGGAGGGGGTGGAGACAATCACAAGGACAGGTGAAACAGATCGGGATGTAACAGTACCTCCCCCCAGGGGTTCCACCTGGGGTCCTACCTGGGCGCATACCTGGCTGACCGGGGTGCCGGCGGTGAAAATCCCCCCCCCCCAGGGTCCGACTGGGAACGCAGTGCCTTGCGTACCAGAGCCTCAATTCCACAAACAACAGAAGCCGCCAAACAAGAGGCAGGGAGGATGGTCTCAGACTCAGAGGGAGTGGCAGTGGAACTGTACAAACTGGATAGAGCGTCCGGCTTCCCGTTCTTTGACCCTGGTCAGTAGGAGATGGTGAAATTGAACCTGGTAAATAAAAGAGCCCAACAAGCTTGCCTTGGGTTGAGGCGCTGTAGCCCCGAATGAAACGGAGGTAGAAATGAGCAAAACCCAGAATCCGTTGGAGCTTCACCCTTGACATGGGCCGGGGGCCAATCCACCACCGCTCTCACCTTCTCCGGGACCATCTGTACGTTCCCCTCAGCAATAATGTATCCTAGAAAGGAGATAGTGGAGCAGTGGAACTCACACTTCTCAGCCTTTTCAAACAACTGATTATCCAAGAGGAACTGAAGAACCTGTCGAACATGGAAAATGTGTTCCTGGGCAGAACTAGAGAAAACCAGGATGTCGTCGAGGAATACAAAAACAGAATGATTCAACATTTCCCGGAGCACATCGTTGACCAGAGTCTGGAAAACAGCAGGCGCGTTGGTGTGTCCAAACAGCATAATCAGGTACTCAGAATGTCCACTGGCAGTGTTGAAAGCGGTCTTCTACTCGTTTCTTTCGCGTATCCGCACAAGATGGTAGGCATTCCGAAGGTCTAGTTTGGAGAAGATAATAGACACTGGAGAGGTTTGAAAGCTGAGGAAAGGAGTGGTAGAGGGTATTGAGTTTTAATTGTAATATCATTGAGATCCGGTAATCAATACATGGACGCAGGGTCTTGTCCTTTTTCCTCAAAGAAGAATCCTGCGCCAGCAGGAGAGGCAGAAGGCTGAATGCTCCAACAGCCAGTGAGTCCTCAATGTACTCCTCCATGGCCTTGGTCTCAGGTCCGGACAGTGAATATAGCCGGCCTCGAGGCGGTGTGGTGCCCGGAAGGAGGTCAATAGCAAAATCGTAGGGACGATGTGGAGGAAGGGAGGTAGCACGAGCCTTGCTGAAAACCTCCAGGAGGTCATGATACTCTGCAAGCACGGCAGAGAGATCCGAGGCCGTACTTAATCCTGGAGACAGACGTTTTGGAGATGGCTGTACCGCCTTTAGGCAGCGTGAATGGCAAAATGGGCTCCAACCCAGAATGGAACCCCTGTCCAGTCAATATCTGGGTTGTGTTTTTGGAGCCAAAACCCCCCCAAAACAACAGGTATGTGGGGAGACTCAATGAGGAGGAGCTGAATTGACTCACTGTGGTTACCAGATACCCGCATATTTAGGGGAATTATGCTGTGCGTGACTCTACCAATGGAGCGACCGTCCAGTGCCCTGGCATCCATGGGAACAGAGAGGAGTTGAGTAGTGATACCCAGTTCTGATAGCAGGATAGCGTCCACAAAACTCTAATTGCCCCAGAGTCAATAAGTACCTGGAGAGACTTAGACTGGTCTCCCCACAGCAAGCGTACATAAATAGGAGTACGGGTAATAGGACTTAGAGGATTCCCAGTCAGACTCACCAGAGTGATTGTACCTACTAAAGTGTCTGGTCTCTTAACTGGGCAGGAGGCTATATAATGTCCTCCAGCTCCACAATACCGACAGCAATTGGAGCTTAGCATGCGGGAACATTCCCTAGACGATAACCTAGCCCTTTCCAGTTGCATAGGTTGTGGTGTGTCAGACTCACCCGTCATCGATGATTCTCGAGGAGGCTCGGGTGGCATCGGATCCTCTCGGAAAAATAGCCTTCGGGGACTTCCGGATTCCTACGAAGATGAGCGAGCCACTACGGATGAACGAGTGTGACCAGGCCAGACCTCCTCTCACTCCACAGGTACACCTACACATAATGGCTCTTTCGGGTATGTTGTCGGAATCGGTTCAGCCACCGGGCTTCTCCATGCATCGCGCCGACAGAGATAAACACCTCTCTGGGAAGAGGAAGGGTGGGGGTGTATGCTTTATGATTAACGACTCATGGTGTAATCATAACAACATACTGGAAGTCAAGTCCTTCTGCTCATCCGACCTAGAATTCCTCACAATCAAATGCCTGCCATTTACCTACCAAGAGAATTCTCATCAGTTATAGTCACAGCTGTGTACATTCCCCCTCAAGCAAACACCAAGACGGCCCTCAAGGAATTTCACTGGACTCCATGTAAACTGGAAACCATATATCCGGAGGCTGCATTTTAACAAAGCAAATTTGAGAACAAGGCTACCTAAATTCTATCAGCATATTGATTGCACGCAGGGCTAATACTCTCGATCACTGCTACTCTAACTTCCACGATGCATACAAAGCCCTCCCCCGCCCTCCCTTCGGCAAATCCGACCATGACGGCATCTTGCTCATTCTGTCTTATAGGCAGAAATTCAAACAGAATGTACCAGTGACGAGAACCTTTCAACGCTGGTCTGACCAATCGGAAGCCACGCTTCAAGATTGTTTTGATCACGCAGACTGGAATACTATGTTCCGGTCAGCCTCAGAGAACAACATTGACCTATGAGCTGACTCGGTGAGTGCGTTTACTAATAAGTGCATTGGACTGTTTTGCTATCATTAACTGGAACATGTTCCGGGAATCTTCCGATGGCATTAAGGAGTACACCACATCAGTCACTGGTTTTATCAATAAGTGCATCGAGGACGTCGTCCCCATAGTGACTGTATGTACATAACCCAACCAGAAGCCATGGATTACAGGCAACATTCGCACTGAGCTAAAGGGTAGAGCTGCCACTTTCAAAATGCGGGACTCAAACCTGTAAGCTTACAAGAAATCCTGCTTTGTCCAGCGACGAACCATCAAACAGGCAAAGCGTCAATACAGGGCCAAGATTGAATCATACTACACCGGCTTTGACGCTCGTCTTATGTGGCAGGGCTTGCAAACTATTACAGACTACAAAGGGAAGCACAGCCGTGAGCTGTCCAGTTACACGAGCCTACCAGACGTGCTAAATCACTTCTATGCTTGCTTCGAGGCAAGCAAGACTGAGGCATGCATGAGAGCATCAGCTGTTCCAGCCGACTGTGGGATCACGCTCTCCGTAGCCGACGTGAGTAAGACCTTTAAACAGGTCAACATATACAAGGCTGCGGGGCCAGACGGATTACCAGGACGTGTGCTCCGGGCATGTGCTGACCAACTGGCAGGTGTCTTCACTGACATTTTCAACATGTCCCTGATTAAGTCTGTAATACCAACATGTTTCAAGCAGACCACCATAGTCCCTGCGCCCAAGATCACAAAGGCAACCTGCCTAAATGACTACAGACCCGTAGCACTCACGTCTGTAGCCATGAAGTGCTTTGAAAGGTTGGTAATGGCTCACATCAACACTATTATCCCAGAAACCCTAGATCCACTCCAATTTGCATACCGCCCAAACAGATCCACAGATGATGCAATCTCTATTGCACTCCACACTGCCCTTTCCCACCTGGACAAAAGGACACTTATGTGAGAATGCTATTCATTGACTACAGCTCAGCGTTCAACACCATAGTAGCTTCAAAGCTCATCACTAAGCTAAGGACCCTGGGACTAAACACCTCCCTCTGCAACTGGATCCTGGACTTCCTGACGGGCCGCCCCCAGGTGGTGAGGGTAGGTAGCAACACATCTGCCATGCTGATCCTCAACACTGGAGCTCCCCAGGGGTGTGTGCTCAGTCCCCTCCTGTACTCCCTGTTCACCCACGACTGCATGGCCAGGCACGACTCCAACACCATCATTAAGTTTGCAGACGACACAACAGTCTGATCACCGACAACAACGAGACAGCCTCCTGGAGGGAAGTCAGAGACCTGAACGGGTGGTGTCAGAATAACAACCTGTCCCTCAACGTAACCAAGACTAAGGAGATTATTGTGGACTACAGGAAAAGGAGGACCGAGCACGCCCCCATTCTCATCGACGGGGCTGTAGTGGAGCAGGTTGAGAGCTTCAAGTTCCTTGGTGTCCACATCAACAACAAACTACAATGGTCCAAACACACCAAGACAGTCGTGAAGAGGTCATGACAAAGCCTATTCCCCCTCAGGAAACTAAAAAGATTTGGTATGGGTCCTGAGATCCTCAAAAGGTTCTACATCTGCAACATCGAGAGCATCCTGACTGGTTGCATCACTGCCTGGTACGGCAACTGCTCGGCCTCTGACTGCAAGGCACTACAGAGGGTAGTGCGTACGGCCCAGTACATCACTGGGGCTAAGCTGCCTGCCATCCAGGACCTCTACACCAGGCGGTGTCAGAGGAAGGCCCTAAAAATTGTCAAAGATCCCAGCCACCCCAGTCATAGACTGTTCTCTCTACTCTCGCATGGCAAGTGGTACCGCAGTGCCAAGTCTAGAACAAAAAGGTTTCTCAACAGTTTTTACCCCCAAGCCATAAGACTCCTGAACAGGTAATCAAATTGCTACCTGGACTATTTGCATTGACCCCCCACCCCCCCACCCTCCCACCACATGTACATACTACCACATGTACATACTACCTCAATTGGGCTGACCAACCAGTGCTCCCGCACATTGGCTAACTGGGCAATCTGCATTGTGTCCCACCCACCACCCACCAACCCCTCTTTTACGCTACTGCTACTCTCTATTAATCATATTTGCATAGTCACTTTAACCATATCTATACATGTACATACTACCTCAATCAGCCTGACTAACCGGTGTCTGTATGTAGCCTCGCTACTTTTATAGCCTCGCTACTGTATATAGCCTATCTTTTTACTGTTGTTTTATTTCTTTACCTACCTATTGTTCACCTAATACCTTTTTTGCACTATTGGTTAGAGCCTGTAAGTAAGCATTTCACTGTAAGGTCTACACTTCTTGTATTCAGCGCACGTGACAAATAACTTTGATTTGATTTGATTTGAGATGTTGTACCCACTGTGACTATTACAACCTACCCTAACCAGAATCCGTGGATGGATGGCGGCATTCACGCAAAACTGAAAGCGTAATCCACCGCATTGTGCTTCTACACCTGCATTGCTTGCTGTTTGGGGTTTTAGGCTGGGTTTCTGTACAGCACTTTGAGATATCAGCTGATGTAAGAAGGGCTATAAAAATAAATTTGATTTGATTTGATTTGATTTAATAATGGAAAGAGGTCTGGATAAATGGCTGAATTTAAACAGTGTAGTTAAACAGGCAATGAAACAAGTGAAATGCCGATACAGGGACAAGGTGGAGTCGTAATTCAACGGCTCAGACACAAGAGATATGTGGCAGGGTCTACAGGAAATCAGGGACTACAGAAACAAAAACAGCCACGTTACGAACACCGACGTCACGCTTCCAAACAAACTAAACACCTTCTTTGCCCGCTTTGAAGATAATACAGTGCCACCGTCGCGGCTCGCTAACAAAGACTGCGCCCCCCCCTCTCCTTCTCTGTGGCTGATGTGAGTAAAACATTTAAACATATTAACCTTCGCAAGGCTGCTGGCCCGGACGGCATCCCTAGCCGCGTTCTCAGAGCATGCGCAGACCAGCTGGCTGGTGTGTATACGGACATATTCAATCACTCCTTATCCCCGTCTGTTGTCCCTACATCTTTCCAGATGGCTACCATTGTTCCTATAAGATGACAAAGATAACTGAACTAAATGGCTACCACCCCGTAGCACTCACTTCTGTCATCATGAAGTGCTTTGAGAGGCTAGTCACCGCCACCTTACCGGCCACCCTAGACCCACTTCAGTTTGCATACAACAGGTCCACAGATGACACAATTGCCATCACACAGCACACTGCCCTATCCCATCTGGACAAAAATAATACATATGTAAGAATGCTGTTCATTGACTACAGCTCAGGATTCAACACCATAGTACCCTCCAAGTTCATCATTAAGCTGGAGGCCCTGGGTCTCAACCCCGCCCTGTGCAACTGGGTCCTGGAATTTCTGTTGGGCCACCCCCAGGTGGTGAAGGTAGGAAACAACGTCTCCACTTCGCTGACCCTCAACACTTGGGCCCCACAAGGGTGCGTGCTCAGCCCTCTCCTGTACTCCCTGTTCACCCACGACTGCATGGTCATGCACGCCTGCAACTCAATCATCAAGTTTGCAGACGACACAACAGTAGTGGGCCTGATCACCAATAACGACGAGACAGCCTACAGGGAGGAGGTGAGAACACTCGGAGTGTGGGGTCAGGAAAACAACCTCTCACTTAATGTCAACAAAACAAATGATGATCGTGGACTTCAGGAAACAGCAGAGGGAGCACCCCCCTATCCATATCTAAGGGACAGCAGTGGAGAAGGTGGAAAGTTTTAAGTTCCTTGGCGTACACATCACAGACAAACTGAAATGGACCACCCATACAGACAGTGTGGTGAAGAAGGTTCAACAGCACCTCTTCAACCTCAGGAGGCTGAAGAAACGTGACTTGTCATTCAAAACCCTGACAAACTTTTACAGATGCACAATTGAGAGCATCCTGTCGGGCTGTATCACAGCCTGGTACGGCAACTGCACCACGCTCAACCACAAGGCTCTCCAGAGGGTGGTGCGGTCTGCACAAAGCCTCACCGTTGGGAAAACTACCTGCCCTCCATGACACCTACAGCACCCGATGTCACAGGAATGCCAAAAAGATCATCAAGGACAATAACCACCCAAGCCACTGCCTGTTCACACAACTATCATCCAGAAGGCGAGGTCAGTACAGGTGCATCAAAGCTGTGACCGAGAGACTGAAAAACAGCTTCTATCTTAAGGCCATCAGACTGCTAAATAGCAATCACTAACTCAGAGAGGCTGCTGCCTACATTGAGCCCCAATCACTGGACCCTTTAATAAATGGATCACTAGTCACTTTAAACAATGACATTTAAAATAATGCCACTTTTAATATTGTTTACATATCTTACATTAATTATATCACATGTATATACTGTATTTTATACCATCTACTGCACCTTGCCTATGCCGCTCGGCCATCGCTTATCCATACACTTACAAGTACATATTCTCATTCACCCCTTTAGATTTGTGTGTATTAGGTACTTGTTGGGGAATTGTTAGATTACTTGTTAGATATTACTGCACTGTCGGAACTAGAAGCACAAGCATTTCGCTACACTTGCATTAATATCTGCTAACCATGTGTATGTGACCAATAAAATTTGATTTGATTTGATGAAAATACCATAAAATTTAAGCATACAGTCTGCATTTTAACCT